>NW_027362766.1:8896019-9496019 GCF_046119375.1 Phyllobates terribilis | reverse complement strand
TATGGAAGGAGCAGGGTCACAGCAGCACAGAGGATTGTATACACAGTATGGAAGGAGCAGAGTCACAGCAGCACAGAGTATTTTTATACTCAGCATGGAAGGAGCAGGGTCACAGCAGCACAGATGATTTTATACTCACAGCATGTAAGGAGCAGGGTCATAGCAGCACAGAGGATTTTATACACAGTATGGAAGAAGCAGGGTCACAGCAGCACAGAGGATTTTATACACAGTATGGAAGAAGCAGGGTCACAGCAGCACAGAGGATTTTATACACAGTATGGAAGAAGCAGGGTCACAGCAGCACAGAGGATTTTATACACAGTATGGAAGCAGCAGGGTCACAGCAGCACAGAGGATTTTATACACAGTATGGAAGAAGCAGGGTCACAGCAGCACAGAGGATTTTATACACAGCATAGAAGGAACAGGGTAACAGCAGAACAGAGGATTTTATAAACAGCATGGAAAGAGCAGGGTCACAGCAGCACAGAGGATTTTATACACAGCATGGAAGGAGCAGAGTCACAGCAGCACAGAGGATTTCATACACAGCATGGAAGGAGCAGGGTCACAGCAGCACAGAGGATTTTATACACAGCATAGAAGGAGCAGAGTCACAGCAGCACAGAGGATTGTATACACAGTATGGAAGGAGCAGGGTCACAGCAGCACAGAGGATTTTATACACAGCATGGAAGGAGCAGAGTCACAGCAGCACAGAGGATTTTATACACACAGCATGGAAGGAGCAGGGTCACAGCAGCACAGAGGATTGTATACACACAGTATGGAAGGAGCAGGGTCACAGCAGCACAGAGGATTTTACACACAGCATGAAAGGAACAGGGTCACAGCAGCACAGAGGATTTTATACCCAACATGGAAGGAGAAGGGTCACAGCAGCACAGAGGATTTTATACACAGTATGGAAAGAGCACGGTCACAGCAGCACAGAGGATTTTTATACTCAGCATGGAAGGAGCAGGGTCACAGCAGCACAGAGTATTTTTATACTCAGCATGGAAGGAGCAGGGTCACAGCAGCACAGAGTATTTTTATACTCAGCATGGAAAGAGCAGGGTCACAGCAGCACAGAGGATTTTTATACTCAGCATGGAAGGAGCAGGGTCACAGCAGCACAGAGGATTTCATACACAGCATGAAAGGAGCAGGGTCACAGCAGCACAGAGGATTTTATACACACAGCATGGAAGGAGCAGGGTCACAGCAGCACAGAGGATTTTATACACAGCATGGAAGGAGCAGGGTCACAGCAGCACAGAGGATTTTATACACAGCATGGAAGGAGCAGGGTCACAGCAGTACAGAGGATTTTATACACAGCATGGAAGGAGCAGGGTCACAGCAGCACAGAGGATTTTATACACACAGCATGGAAGGAGCAGGGTCACAGCAGCACAGGATTTTATACACAGCATAGAAGGAACATGGTCACAGCAGCACAGAGGATTTTATACACAGCATAGAAGGAACAGAGTAACAGCAGAACAGAGGATTTTATAAACAGCATGGAAAGAGCAGGGTCACAGCAGCACAGAGGATTTTATACACAGCATGGAAGGAGCAGAGTCACAGCAGCACAGAGGATTTTATACACAGCATGGAAGGAGCAGGGTCACAGCAGCACAGAGGATTTTATACACACAGCAGCACAGAGGATTTCATACACAGCATAGAAGGAGCAGAGTCACAGCAGCACAGAGGATTTTATACACATCATGGAAGGAGCAGGGTCACAGCAGCACAGAGGATTTTATACACAGCATGGAAGGAGCAGAGTCACAGCAGCACAGAGGATTTTATACACAGCATGGAAGGAGCAGGGTCACAGCAGCACAGAGGATTTTATACACACAGCAGCACAGAGCATTTCATACACAGCATAGAAGGAGCAGGGTCACAGCAGCACAGAGGATGTTATACACAGTATGGAAGGAGCAGGGTCACAGCAGCACAGAGGATTTTAAACACAGCATAGAAGGAACAGGGTCACAGCAGCACAGAGGATTTCATACACAGCATGGAAGGAGCAGGGTCCCAGCAGCACAGAGGATTTTATACACACAGCAGCACAGAGCATTTCATACACAGCATAGAAGGAGCAGGGTCACAGCAGCACAGAGGATGTTATACACAGTATGGAAGGAGCAGGGTCACAGCAGCACAGAGGATTTTAAACACAGCATAGAAGGAACAGGGTCACAGCAGCACAGAAGATTTCATACACAGCATGGAAGGAGCAGGGTCACAGCAGCACAGAGGATTTTATACACACAGCAGCACAGAGCATTTCATACACAGCATGGAAGGAGCAGGGTCACAGCAGCACAGAGTATGTTATACACAGTATGGAAGGAGCAGGGTCACAGCAGCACAGAGGATTTTAAACACAGCATAGAAGGAACAGGGTCACAGCAGCACAGAGGATTTCATACACAGCATGGAAGGAGCAGGGTCACAGCAGCACAGAGGATTTTATACACAGCATGGAAGGAGCAGGGTCACAGCAGAACAGAGGATTTTATACACAGCATGGAAGCAGCAGGGTCACAGCAGCACAGAGGATTTTATATACTGCATAGAAGGAGCAGGGTCACAGCAGCACAGAGGATTTCATACACAGCATGGAAGGAGCAGGGTCACAGCAGCACAGAGGATTTTATACACAGCATGGAAGGAGCAGGGTCACAGCAGCACAGAGGATTTTATACACAGCATGGAAGGAGCAGGGTCACAGCAGCACAGAGGATTTTATACACAGCATGGAAGGAGCAGGGTCACAGCAGCACAGAGGATTTCATACACAGCATGGAAGGAGCAGGGTCACAGCAGCACAGAGGATTTCATACACAGCATGGAAGGAGCAGGGTCACAGCAGCACAGAGGATTTTATACACAGTATGGAAGGAGCAGGGTCACAGCAGCACAGAGGATTTCATACACAGCATGGAAGGAGCAGGGTCACAGCAGCACAGAGGATTTTATACACAGCATAGAAGGAGCAGGGTCACAGCAGCACAGAGGATTTCATACACAGCATGGAAGGAGCAGGGTCACAGCAGCACAGAGGATTTTATACACAGCATAGAAGGAGCAGGGTCACAGCAGCACAGAGGATTTTATACACACAGCATGGAAAGAGCAGGGTCACAGCAGCACAGAGGATTGTATACACAGTATGGAAGGAGCAGGGTCACAGCAGCACAGAGGATTTTATACACACAGCATGGAAAGAGCAGGGTCACAGCAGCACAGAGGATTGTATACACAGTATGGAAGGAGCAGGGTCACAGCAGCACAGAGGATTTTATACACACAGCATGGAAAGAGCAGGGTCACAGCAGCACAGAGGATTTTACACACACAGTATGGAAGGAGCAGGGTCACAGCAGCACAGAGGATTTTACACACAGCATGAAAGGAACAGGGTCACAGCAGCACAGAGGATTTATACACAGCATAGGAGCAGGGTCACAGCAGCACAGAGGATTTTATACACACAGCATAGAAGGAGCAGAGTCACAGCAGCACAGAGGATTTTATACACAGCATGGAAGGAGCAGGGTCACAGCAGCACAGAGGATTTTATAGACACAGCATGGAATGAGAAGGGTCACAGCAGCACAGAGGATTTTATACACAGCATGGAAGGAACAAGGTCACAGCAGCACAGAGGATTTTATACACACAGCATGGAAGGAGCAGGGTCACAGCAGCACAGAAGATTTTATACACAGCATGGAAGGAGCAGGGTCACAGCAGCACAGAAGATTTTATACACAGCATGAAAGGAAAAGGGTCACAGCAGCACAGAGGATTTTATACACAGCATAGAAGCAGGGTCACAGCAGCAAAGAGGATTTTATACACAGCATAGAAGCAGGGTCACAGCAGCACAGAGGATTTTATACACAGCATAGAAGCAGGGTCACAGCAGCACAGAGGATTTTATACACAGCATGGAAGGAGCAGGGTCACAGCAGCACAGAGAATTTTATACACAGCATAGAAGCAGGGTCACAGCAGCACAGAGGAATTTATAGACAGCATGGAAAGAGCAGCGTCACAGCAGCACAGAGGATTTTATACACAGCATGGAAGGAGCAGGGTCACAGCAGCACAGAATATTTTTATACTCAGCATGGAAGGAACAGGGTCACAGCAGCACAGAGTATTTTTATACTCAGCATGGAAGGAGCAGGGTCACAGCAGCACAGAGTATTGTATACACACACAACATGGAAGGAGCAAGGTCACAGCAGCACAGAGGATTTCATACACAGCATGGAAAGAGCAGGGTCACAGCAGCACAGAGGATTTTATACACAGCATAGAAGGAGCAGAGTCACAGCAGCACAGAGGATTTTATACACAGCATAGAAGGAACAGGGTCACAGCAGCACAGAGGATTTTATACACAGCATGGAAGGAGCAGGGTCACAGCAGCACAGAGGATTTTATAGACACAGCATGGAATGAGAAGGGTCACAGCAGCACAGAGGATTTTATACACAGCATGGAAGGAACAAGGTCACAGCAGCACAGAGGATTTTATACACACAGCATGGAAGGAGCAGGGTCACAGCAGCACAGAAGATTTGATACACAGCATGGAAGGAGCAGGGTCACAGCAGCACAGAGGAATTTATAGACAGCATGGAAGGAGAAGGGTCACAGCAGCACAGAGTATTTTATACACACAGTATGGAAGGAGCAGGGTCACAGCAGCACAGAGGATTTTACACACAGCATGAAAGGAACAGGGTCACAGCAGCACAGAGGATTTATACACAGCATAGGAGCAGGGTCACAGCAGCACAGAGGATTTTATACACAACATGGAAGCAGAAGGGTCACAGCAGCACAGAGGAATTTATAGACAGCATGGAAAGAGCAGGGTCACAGCAGTACAGAGGATTTTATACACACAACATGGAAGGAGCAGGGTCACAGCAGCACAGAGGATTTTATACACACAGTATGGAAGGAGCAGGGTCACAGCTGCACAGAGGATTTTACACACAGTATGGAAGGAGCAGGGTCACAGCAGCACAGAGGATTGTATACACACAACATGGAAGGAGCAGGGTCACAGCAGCACAGAGGATTTTATACACACAACATAGAAGGAGCAGGGTCACAGCAGCACAGAGGATTTTACACACACAGTATGGAAGGAGCAGGGTCACAGCAGCACAGAGGATTTTATACACAACATGGAAGCAGAAGGGTCACAGCAGCACAGAGGAATTTATAGACAGCATGGAAAGAGAAGGGTCACAGCAGCACAGAGTATTTTATACACACAGCATGAAAGCAACAGGGTCACAGCAGCACAGAGGATTTATACACAGCATAGGAGCAGGTTCACAGCAGCACAGAGGATTTTATACACAACATGGAAGCAGAAGGGTCACAGCTGCACAGAGGAATTTATAGACAGCATGGAAAGAGCAGGGTCACAGCAGCACAGAATATTTTTATACTCAGCATGGAAGGAGCAGGGTCACAGCAGCACAGAGTATTGTATACACACACAACATGGAAGGAGCAAGGTCACAGCAGCACAGAGGATTTCATACACAGCATGGAAAGAGCAGGGTCACAGCAGCACAGAGGATTTTATACACACAGCATAGAAGGAGCAGAGTCACAGCAGCACAGAGGATTTTATACACAGCATAGAAGGAGCAGGGTCACAGCAGCACAGAGGATTTTATACACAGCATGGAAGGAGCAGGGTCACAGCAGCACAGAGGATTTTATAGACACAGCATGGAATGAGAAGGGTCACAGCAGCACAGAGGATTTTATACACAGCATGGAAGGAACAAGGTCACAGCAGCACACAGGATTTTATACACACAGCATGGAAGGAGCAGGGTCACAGCAGCACAGAAGATTTAATACACAGCATGGAAGGAGCAGGGTCACAGCAGCACAGAAGATTTGATACACAGCATGGAAGGAGCAGGGTCACAGCAGCACAGAGAATTTGATACACAGCATGGAAGGAGCAGGGTCACAGCAGCACAGAGAATTTTACACAGCATGAAAGTAACTGGGTCACAGCAGCACAGAGGATTTATACACAGCATAGGAGCAGGGTCACAACAGCACAGAGGATTTTATACACAGCATGGAAGGAGCAGGGTCACAGCAGCACAGAGGATTTTATACACAGCTTGGAAGGAGCAGGGTCACAGCAGCACAGAGGATTTTATACACAGCTTGGAAGGAGCAGGGTCACAGCAGCACAGAGGATTTTATACACAGCTTGGAAGGAGCAGGGTCACAGCAGCACAGAGGATTTTATACACACAGTATGGAAGGAACAGGGTCACAGCAGCACATTGGATTTTACACACAGCATGGAAGGAGCAGGGTCACAGCAGCACAGAGGATTTTATACACAGCATGGAAGGAAAAGGGTCACAGCAGCACAGAGGATTTTATCCATACAGTATAGAAAGAGCAGGGTCACAGCAGCACAGAGGATGTTATACATCAGCATTGAAGAAACAGGGTCACAGCAGCACAGAGGATTTTATATTCAGCATGGAAGGAGCAGGGTCACAGCAGCACAGAGGATTTTATACACAGCATGGAAGGAGCAGGGTCACAGCAGCACGGAGGATTTTATACACAGCATGGAAACAGTAGGGTCACAGCAGCACAGAGGATTTTATACACAGCATGGAAGGAGCAGGGTCACAGCAGCACAGAGGATGTTATACACAGTATGGAAGGAGCAGGGTCACAGCAGCACAGAGGATTTTAAACACAGCATAGAAGGAACAGGGTCACAGCAGCACAGACGATTTTATACACAGCATAGAAGGAGCAGGGTCACAGCAGCACAGAGGATTTCATACACAGCATGGAAGGAGCAGGGTCACAGCAGCACAGAGGATTTTATACACAGCATGGAAGGAGCAGGGTCACAGCAGCACAGAGGATTTTATACACAGCATAGAAGGAGCAGGGTCACAGCAGTACAGAGAATTTTATACACAGCATGGAAGGAGCAGGGTCACAGCAGCACAGAGGATTTTATACACACAACATGGAAGCAGAAGGGTCACAGCAGCACAGAGGAATTTATAGACAGCATGGAAGGAGAAGGGTCACAGCACCACAGAGTATTTTATACACACAGTATGGAAGGAGCAGGGTCACAGCAGCACAGAGGATTTTACACACAGCATGAAAGGAGCAGAGTCACAGCAGCACAGAGGATTTATACACAGCATAGGAGCAGGGTCACAGCAGCACAGAGGATTTTATACACAACATGGAAGCAGAAGGGTCACAGCAGCACAGAGGAATTCATAGACAGCATGGAAAGAACAGGGTCACAGCAGCACAGAGGATTTTATACACAGCATGGAAGGAGCAGGGTCACAGCAGCACAGAATATTTTTATACTCAGCATGGAAGGAACAGGGTCACAGCAGCACAGAGTATTTTTATACTCAGCATGGAAGGAGCAGGGTCACAGCAGCACAGAGGATTTCATACACAGCATGGAAAGAGCAGGGTCACAGCAGCACAGAGGATTTTATACACACAGCATAGAAGGAGCAGAGTCACAGCAGCACAGAGGATTTTATACACAGCATGGAAGGAGCAGGGTCACAGCAGCACAGAGGATTTTATAGACACAGCATGGAAGGAGCAGGGTCACAGCAGCACAGAGGATTTTATACACAGCATGGAATGAGAAGGGTCACAGCAGCACATAGGATTTTATACACAGCATGGAAGGAACAAGGTCACAGCAGCAAAGAGGATTTTATACACACAGCATGGAAGGAGCAGGGTCACAGCAGCACAGAAGATTTTATACACAGCATGGAAGGAGCAGGGTCACAGCAGCACAGAAGATTTGATACACAGCATGGAAGGAGCAGGGTCATAGCAGCACAGAGGATTTTATAGACACAGCATGGAATGAGAAGGGTCACAGCAGCACAGAGAATTTTATACACAGCATAGGAGCAGGGTCACAGCAGCACAGAGGAATTTATAGACAGCATGGAAAGAGCAGGGTCACAGCAGCACAGAGGATTTTATACACAGCATGGAAGGAGCAGGGTCACAGCAGCACAGAGTATTGTATACACACACAACATGGAAGGAGCAAGGTCACAGCAGCACACAGGATTTCATACACAGCATGGAAAGAGCAGGGTCACAGCAGCACAGAGGATTTTATACACACAGCATAGAAGGAGCAGAGTCACAGCAGCACAGAGGATTTTATACACAGCATAGAAGGAGCAGGGTCACAGCAGCACAGAGGATTTTATACACAGCATGGAAGGAGCAGGGTCACAGCAGCACAGAGGATTTTATAGACACAGCATGGAATGAGAAGGGTCACAGCAGCACAGATGATTTTATACACAGCATGGAAGGAATAAGATCACAGCAGCACAGAGGATTTTACACAGCATGAAAGTAACTGGGTCACAGCAGCACAGAGGATTTATACACAGCATAGGAGCAGGGTCACAGCAGCACAGAGGATTTTATACACACAGCATGGAAGGAGCAGGGTCACAGCAGCACAGAGGATTTTATACACAGCTTGGAAGGAGCAGGGTCACAGCAGCACAGAGGATTTTATACACACAGTATGGAAGGAGCAGGGTCACAGCAGCACAGAGGATTTTATACACACAGTATGGAAGGAGCAGGCTCACAGCAGCACAGAGGATTTTATACACAGCATGGAAGGAAAAGGGTCACAGCAGCACAGAGGATTTTATCCATACAGTATAGAAAGAGCAGGGTCACAGCAGCACAGAGGATGTTATACATCAGCATTGAAGAAACAGGGTCACAGCAGCACAGAGGATTTTATATTCAGCATGGAAGGAGCAGGGTCACAGCAGCAGAGAGGATTTTATACACAGCATGGAAGGAGCAGGGTCACAGCAGCACGGAGGATTTTATACACAGCATGGAAAGAGTAGGGTCACAGCAGCACAGAGGATTTTATACACAGCATGGAAGGAGCAGGGTCACAGCAGCACAGAGGATGTTATACACAGTATGGAAGGAGCAGGGTCACAGCAGCACAGATTATTTTATACACAGCATGGAAGGAGCAGGGTCACAGCAGCACAGAGGATTTTATACACAGCATAGAAGGAGCAGGGTCACAGCAGTACAGAGAATTTTATACACAGCATGGAAGGAGCAGGGTCACAGCAGCACAGAGGATTTTATACACACAACATGGAAGCAGAAGGGTCACAGCAGCACAGAGGAATTTATAGACAGCATGGAAGGAGAAGGGTCACAGCACCACAGAGTATTTTATACACACAGTATGGAAGGAGCAGGGTCACAGCAGCACAGAGGATTTTACACACAGCATAGGAGCAGGGTCACAGCAGCACAGAGGATTTTATACACAACATGGAAGCAGAAGGGTCACAGCAGCACAGAGGAATTTATAGACAGCATGGAAAGAGCAGAGTCACAGCAGCACAGAGGAATTTATAGACAGCATGGAAAGAGCAGAGTCACAGCAGCACAGAGGATTTTATACACAGTATGGAAGGAGCAGGGTCACAGCAGCACAGAGGATTTTATAGACACAACATGGAAGCAGAAGGGTCACAGCAGCACAGAGGAATTTATAGACAGCATGGAAGGAGAAGGGTCACAGCACCACAGAGTATTTTATACACACAGTATGGAAGGAGCAGGGTCACAGCAGCACAGAGGATTTTACACACAGCATAGGAGCAGGGTCACAGCAGCACAGAGGATTTTATACACAACATGGAAGCAGAAGGGTCACAGCAGCACAGAGGAATTTATAGACAGCATGGAAAGAGCAGAGTCACAGCAGCACAGAGGAATTTATAGACAGCATGGAAGGAGCAGGGTCACAGCAGCACAGAATATTTTTATACTCAGCATGGAAGGAACAGGGTCACAGCAGCACAGAGTATTTTTATACTCAGCATGGAAGGAGCAGGGTCACAGCAGCACAGAGGATTTTATACACACAGCATAGAAGGAGCAGAGTCACAGCAGCACAGAGGATTTTATACACAGCATGGAAGGAGCAGGGTCACAGCAGCACAGAGGATTTTATAGACACAGCATGGAATGAGAAGGGTCACAGCAGCACAGAGGATTTTATACACAGCATGGAAGGAACAAGGTCACAGCAGCACAGAGGATTTTATACAAACAGCATGGAAGGAGCAGGGTCACAGCAGCACAGAAGATTTTATACACAGCATGGAAGGAGCAGGGTCACAGCAGCACAGAAGATTTGATACACAGCATGGAAGGAGCAGGGTCACAGCAGCACAGAGAATTTCATACACAGCATAGGAGCAGGGTCACAGCAGCACAGAGGATTTTATACACAGCATGGAAGGAGCAGGGTCACAGCAGCACAGAGTATTGTATACACACACAACATGGAAGGAGCAAGGTCACAGCAGCACAGAGGATTTCATACACAGCATGGAAAGAGCAGGGTCACAGCAGCACAAAGGATTTTATACACACAGCATAGAAGGAGCAGAGTCACAGCAGCACAGAGGATTTTATACACAGCATAGAAGGAGCAGGGTCACAGCAGCACAGAGGATTTTATACACAGCATGGAAGGAGCAGGGTCACAGCAGCACAGAGGATTTTATAGACACAGCATGGAATGAGAAGGGTCACAGCAGCACAGAGGATTTTATACACAGCATGGAAGGAATAAGATCACAGCAGCACAGAGGATTTTATACACACAGCATGGAAGGAGCAGGGTCACAGCAGCACAGAAGATTTGATACACAGCATGGAAGGAGCAGGGTCACAGCAGCACAGAGAATTTTATACACAGCATAGGAGCAGGGTCACAGCAGCACAGAGGATTTTATGCACACAGTATGGAAGGAGAAGGGTCACAGCAGCACAGAGAATTTTACACAGCATGAAAGGAACTGGGTCACAGCACCACAGAGGATTTATACACAGCATAGGAGCAGGGTCACAGCAGCACAGAGGATTTTATACACAACATGGAAGCAGAAGGGTCACAGCAGCACAGAGGATTTTATACACAGCATGGAAGGAGCAGGGTCACAGCAGCACAGAGGATTTTACACACAGCATGGAAGGAGCAGGGTCACAGCAGCACAGAGGAATTTATAGACAGCATGGAAGGAGAAGGGTCACAGCAGCACAGAGTATTTTATACACACAGTATGGAAGGAGCAGGGTCACAGCAGCACAGAGGATTTTACACACAGCATGAAAGGAACAGGGTCACAGCAGCACAGAGGATTTATACACAGCATAGGAGCAGGGTCACAGCAGCACAGAGGATTTTATACACAACATGGAAGCAGAAGGGTCACAGCAGCACAGAGGAATTTATAGACACAGCATGGAAAGAGCAGAGTCACAGCAGTACAGAGGATTTTATACACAGTATGGAAGGAGCAGGGTCACAGCTGCACAGAGGATTTTATAGACAGCATGGAAAGAGCAGGGTCACAGCAGTACAGAGGATTTTATACACACAGTATGGAAGGAGCAGGGTCACAGCTGCACAGAGGATTTTACACACAGTATGGAAGGAGCAGGGTCACAGCAGCACAGAGGATTGTATACACACAACATGGAAGGAGCAGGGTCACAGCAGCACAGAGGATTTTATACACACAGTATGGAAGGAGCAGGGTCACAGCTGCACAGAGGATTTTACACACAGTATGGAAGGAGCAGGGTCACAGCAGCACAGAGGATTGTATACATAGTATGGAAGGAGCAGGGTCACAGCAGCACAGAGGATTTTATACACACAACATGGAAGGAGCAGGGTCACAGCAGCACAGAGGATTGTATACACACAACATGGAAGGAGCAGGGTCACAGCAGCACAGAGGATTTTACACACACAGTATGGAAGGAGCAGGGTCACAGCAGCACAGAGGAATTTATAGACAGCATGGAAGGAAAAGGGTCACAGCAGCACAGAGTATTTTATACACACAGTATGGAAGGAGCAGGGTCACAGCAGCACAGAGGATTTTATACACACAGCATGGAAGGAGCAGGGTCACAGCAGCACAGAGGATTTTATACACACAGCATGGAAGGAGCAGGGTCACAGCAGCACAGAGGATTTTACACACAGCATGGAAGGAGCAGGGTCACAGCAGCACAGAGGATTTTATACACAGCTTGGAAGGAGCAGGGTCACAGCAGCACAGAGGAATTTATAGACAGCATGGAAGGAGAAGGGTCACAGCAGCAGAGAGTATTTTATACACAGTATGGAAGGAGCAGGGTCACAACAGCACAGAGGATTTTACACACAGCATGAAAGGAACAGGGTCACAGCAGCACAGAGGATTTATACACAGCATAGGAGCAGGGTCACAGCAGCACAGAGGATTTTATACACAACATGGAAGCAGAAGGGTCACAGCTGCACAGAGGAATTTATAGACAGCATGGAAAGAGCAGGGTCACAGCAGTACAGAGGATTTTAAACACACAACATGGAAGGAGCAGGGTCACAGCAGCACAGAGGATTTTATACACACAGTATGGAAGGAGCAGGGTCACAGCTGCACAGAGGATTTTACACACAGTATGGAAGGAGCAGGGTCACAGCAGCACAGAGGATTGTATACACACAACATGGAAGGAGCAGGGTCACAGCAGCACAGAGGATTTTACACACACATTATGGAAGGAGCAGGGTCACAGCAGCACAGAGGATTTTATACACAACATGGAAGCAGAAGGGTCACAGCAGCACAGAGGAATTTATAGACAGCATGGAAGGAGAAGGGTCACAGCAGCACAGAGTATTTTATACACACAGTATGGAAGGAGCAGGGTCACAGCAGCACAGAGGATTTTACACACAGCATGAAAGGAACAGGGTCACAGCAGCACAGAGGATTTATACACAGCATAGGAGCAGGGTCACAGCAGCACAGAGGATTTTATACACAACATGGAAGCAGAAGGGTCACAGCAGCACAGAGGAATTTATAGACAGCATGGAAGGAGCAGGGTCACAGCAGCACAGAGGAATTTATAGACAGCATGGAAGGAGCAGGGTCACAGCAGCACAGAGTATTGTATACACAACATGGAAGGAGCAAGGTCACAGCAGCACAGAGGATTTCATACACACAGCATAGAAGGAGCAGGGTCACAGCAGCACAGAGGATTTTATACACAGCATAGAAGGAGCAGGGTCACAGCAGCACAGAGGATTTTATACACAGCATGGAAGGAGCAGGGTCACAGCAGCACAGAGGATTTTATAGACAGCATGGAATGAGAAGGGTCACAGCAGCACAGAGGATTTTATACACAGCATGAAAGGAACAAGGTCACAGCAGCACAGAGGATTTTATACACACAGCATGGAAGGAGCAGGGTCACAGCAGCACAGAAGAATTTATACATAGCATGGAAGGAGCAGGGTCACAGCAGCACAGAGAATTTTATACACAGCATAGGAGCAGGGTCACAGCAGCACAGGATTTATACACAGCATAGGAGCAGGGTCACAGCAGCACAGAGGATTTTATACACACAGCATGGAAGGAGCAGGGTCACAGCAGCACAGATGATTTTACACACAGCATGAAAGGAACAGGGTCACAGCAGCACAGAGGATTTATACACAGCATAGGAGCAGGGTCACAGCAGCAAAGAGGATTTTATACACAACATGGAAGCAGAAGGGTCACAGCAGCACAGAGGAATTTATAGACAGCATGGAAAGAGCAGGGTCACAGCATCACAGAGGATTTTATACACAGCATGGAAGGAGCAGGGTCACAGCAGCACAGAATATTTTTATACTCAGCATGGAAGGAACAGGGTCACAGCAGCACAGAGTATTTTTATACTCAGCATGGAAGGAGCAGGGTCACAGCAGCACAGAGTATTGTATACACACACAACATGGAAGGAGCAAGGTCACAGCAGCACAGAGGATTTCATACACAGCATGGAAAGAGCAGGGTCACAGCAGCACAGAGGATTTTATACACACAGCATAGAAGGAGCAGAGTCACAGCAGCACAGAGGATTTTATACACAGCATAGAAGGAGCAGGGTCACAGCAGCACAGAGGATTTTATACACAGTATGGAAGGAGCAGGGTCATAGCAGCACAGAGGATTGTATACACACAACATGGAAGGAGCAGGGTCACAGCAGCACAGAGGATTTTATACACACAGTATGGAAGGAGCAGGGTCACAGCTGCACAGAGGATTTTACACACAGTATGGAAGGAGCAGGGTCACAACAGCACAGAGGATTTTATACACAGCATGGAAGGAGCAGGGTCACAGCAGCAGAGGATTTTATACACAGCATGGAAGGAGCAGGGTCACAGCAGCACAGAGGATTTTGTACACACAACATGGAAGGAGCAGGGTCACAGCAGCACAGAGGATTGTATACACACAACATGGAAGGAGCAGGGTCACAGCAGCACAGAGGATTGTATACACACAACATGGAAGGAGCAGGGTCACAGCAGCACAGAGGGTTTTACACACACAGTATGGAAGGAGCAGGGTCACAGCAGCACAGAGGATTTTATACACAACATGGAAGCAGAAGGGTCACAGCAGCACAGAGGAATTTATAGACAGCATGGAAAGAGCAGGGTCACAGCAGTACAGAGGATTTTATACACACAGTATGGAAGGAGCAGGGTCACAGCAGCACAGAGGATTTTACACACAGCATGAAAGGAACAGGGTCACAGCAGCACAGAGGATTTATACACAGCATAGGAGCAGGGTCACAGCAGCACAGAGGATTTTATACACAACATGGAAGCAGAAGGGTCACAGCAGCACAGAGGAATTTATAGACAGCATGGAAAGAGCAGGGTCACAGCAGCACAGAATATTTTTATACTCAGCATGGAAGGAGCAGGGTCACAGCAGCACAGAGTATTTTTATACTCAGCATGGAAGGAGCAGGGTCACAGCAGCACAGAGTATTGTATACACACACAACATGGAAGGAGCAAGGTCACAGCAGCACAGAGGATTTCATACACAGCATGGAAAGAGCAGGGTCACAGCAGCACAGAGGATTTTATACACACAGCATAGAAGGAGCAGAGTCACAGCAGCACAGAGGATTTTATACACAGCATAGAAGGAGCAGGGTCACAGCAGCACAGAGGATTTTATACACAGTATGGAAGGAGCAGGGTCACAGCAGCACAGAGGATTTTATAGACACAGCATGGAATGAGAAGGATCAAAGCAGCACAGAGGATTTTATACACAGCATGGAAGGAACAAGGTCACAGCAGCACAGAGGATTTTATACACACAGCATGGAAGGAGCAGGGTCATAGCAGCACAGAAGATTTTATACACCGCATGGAAGGAGCAGGGTCACAGCAGCACAGAAGATTTGATACACAGCATGGAAGGAGCAGGATCACAGCAGCACAGAGGATTTTATACACAGCATAGGAGCAGGGTCACAGCAGCACAGAGGATTTTATGCACACAGTATGGAAGGAGCAGGGTCACAGCAGCACAGAGAATTTTACACAGCATGAAAGGAACTGGGTCACAGCAGCACAGAGGATTTATACACAGCATAGGAGCAGGGTCACAGCAGCACAGAGGATTTTATACACCGCATGGAAGGAGCAGGGTCACAGCAGCACAGAGGATTTTATACACAGCATAGGAGCAGGGTCACAGCAGCACAGAGGATTTTATACACACAGCATGGAAGGAGCAGGGTCACAGCAGCACAGAGGATTTTATACACACAGCATGGAAGGAGCAGTGTCACAGCAGCACAGAGGATTTTATACACAGCATGGAAGGAAAAGGGTCACAGCAGCACAGAGGATTTTATCCATACAGTATAGAAAGAGCAGGGTCACAGCAGCACAGAGGATGTTATACATCAGCATAGAAGAAACAGGGTCACAGCAGCACAGAGGATTTTATATTCAGCATGGAAGGAGCAGGGTCACAGCAGCACAGAGGATTTTATACACAGCATGGAAGGAGCAGGGTCACAGCAGCACGGAGGATTTTATACACAGCATGGAAAGAGCAGGGTCACAGCAGCACAGAGGATTTTATACACACAGCATGGAAGGAGCAGGGGCACAGCAGCACAGAGGATGTTATACACAGTATGGAAGGAGCAGGGTCACAGCAGCACAGAGGATTTTAAACACAGCATAGAAGGAGCAGGGTCACAGCAGCACAGACGATTTTGTACACAGCATAGAAGGAGCAGGGTCACAGCAGCACAGAGGATTTCATACACAGCATGGAAGGAGCAGGGTCACAGCAGCACAGAGGATTTTATACACAGTATGGAAGGAGCAGGGTCACAGCAGCACAGAGGATTTTATAGACACAGCATGGAATGAGAAGGGTCAAAGCAGCACAGAGGATTTTATACACAGCATGGAAGGAATAAGGTCACAGCAGCACAGAGGATTTTATACACACAGCATGGAAGGAGCAGGGTCACAACAGCACAGAGGATTTTACACAGCATGAAAGGAACTGGGTCACAGCACCACAGAGGATTTATACACAGCATAGGAGCAGGGTCACAGCAGCACAGAGGATTTTATACACAACATGGAAGCAGAAGGGTCACAGCAGCACAGAGGATTTTATACACAGCATGGAAGGAGCAGAGTCACAGCAGCACAGAGGATTTTACACACAGCATGGAAGGAGCAGGGTCACAGCAGCACAGAGGAATTTTTAGACACCATGGAAGGAGAAGGGTCACAGCAGCACAGAGTATTTTATACACACAGTATGGAAGGAGCAGGGTCACAGCAGCACAGAGGATTTTACACACAGCATGAAAGGAACAGGGTCACAGCAGCACAGAGGATTTTATACACAACATGGAAGCAGAAGGGTCACAGCAGCACAGAGGATTTTATACACACAGTATGGAAGGAGCAGGGTCACAGCTGCACAGAGGATTTTACACACAGTATGGAAGGAGCAGGGTCACAGCAGCACAGAGGATTGTATACACACAACATGGAAGGAGCAGGGTCACAGCAGCACAGAGGATTTTATACACACAACATGGAAGGAACAGGGTCACAGCAGCACAGAGGATTGTATACACACAACATGGAAGGAGCAGGGTCACAGCAGCACAGAGGATTTTACACACACAGTATGGAAGGAGCAGGGTCACAGCAGCACAGAGGATTTTATACACAACATGGAAGCAGAAGGGTCACAGCAGCACAGAGGAATTTATAGACAGCATGGAAGGAGAAGGTCACAGCAGCACAGAGGATTTTATACACACAGTATGGAAGGAGCAGGGTCACAGCTGCACAGAGGATTTTACACACAGTATGGAAGGAGCAGGGTCACAGCAGCACAGAGGATTGTATACACACAACATGGAAGGAGCAGGGTCACAGCAGCACAGAGGATTTTACACACAGCATGAAAGGAACAGGGTCACAGCAGCACAGAGGATTTATACACAGCATAGGAGCAGGGTCACAGCAGCACAGAGGATTTTATACACAACATGGAAGCAGAAGGGTCACAGCAGCACAGAGGAATTTATAGACAGCATGGAAGGAGCAGGGTCACAGCAGCACAGAATATTTTTATACTCAGCATGGAAGGAGCAGGGTCACAGCAGCACAGAGTATTTTTATACTCAGCATGGAAGGAGCAGGGTCACAGCAGCACAGAGTATTGTATACACACACAAGATGGAAGGAGCAAGGTCACAGCAGCACAGAGGATTTCATACACAGCATGGAAAGAGCAGGGTCACAGCAGCACAGAGGATTTTATACACACAGCATGGAAGGAGCAGAGTCACAGCAGCACAGAGGATTTTATACACACAGCATAGAAGGAGCAGAGTCACAGCAGCACAGAGGATTTTATACACAGCATAGAAGGAGCAGGGTCACAGCAGCACAGAGGATTTTATACACAGCATGGAAGGAGCAGGGTCACAGCAGCACAGAGGATTTTATACACAGCATGGAAGGAGCAGGGTCACAGCAGCACAGAGGATTTTATACACAGCATGGAAGGAGCAGGGTCACAGCAGCACAGAGGATTTTATAGACACAGCATGGAATGAGAAGGGTCAAAGCAGCACAGAGGATTTTACACAGCATGGAAGGAACAAGGTCACAGCAGCACAGAAGATTTTATAAACCGCATGGAAGGAGCAGAGTCACAGCAGCACAGAGGATTTTATACACAGCATAGGAGCAGGGTCACAGCAGCACAGAAGATTTGATACACAGCATGGAAGGAGCAGGGTCACAGCAGCACAGAGGATTTTATACACAGCATGAAAGGAACTGGGTCACAGCAGCACAGAGGATTTATACACAGCATAGGAGCAGGGTCACAGCAGCACAGAGGATTTTATACACACAGCATGGAAGGAGCAGGGTCACAGCAGCACAGAGGATTTTATACACACAGCATGGAAGGAGCAGTGTCACAGCAGCACAGAGGATTTTATACACAGCATGGAAGGAAAAGGGTCACAGCAGCACAGAGGATTTTATCCATACAGTATAGAAAGAGCAGGGTCACAGCAGCACAGAGGATGTTATACATCAGCATTGAAGAAACAGGGTCACAGCAGCACAGAGGATTTTATATTCAGCATGGAAGGAGCAGGGTCACAGCAGCACAGAGGATTTTATACACAGTATGGAAGGAGCAGGGTCACAGCAGCACAGAGAATTTTACACAGCATGAAAGGAACTGGGTCACAGCAGCACAGAGGATTTATATACAGCATAGGAGCAGGGTCACAGCAGCACAGAGGATTTTATACACACAGCATGGAAGGAGCAGGGTCACAGCAGCACAGAGGATTTTATACACACAGCATGGAAGGAGCAGTGTCACAGCAGCACAGAGGATTTTATACACAGCATGGAAGGAAAAGGGTCACAGCAGCACAGAGGATTTTATCCATACAGTATAGAAAGAGCAGGGTCACAGCAGCACAGAGGATGTTATACATCAGCATTGAAGAAACAGGGTCACAGCAGCACAGAGGATTTTATATTCAGCATGGAAGGAGCAGGGTCACAGCAGCACAGAGGATTTTATACACAGCATGGAAGGAGCAGGGTCACAGCAGCACGGAGGATTTTATACACAGCATGGAAAGAGCAGGGTCACAGCAGCACAGAGGATTTTATACACACAGTATGGAAGGAGCAGGGTCACAGCAGCACAGAGGATTTTAAACACAGCATAGAAGGAGCAGGGTCACAGCAGCACAGACGATTTTATACACAGCATAGAAGGAGCAGGGTCACAGCAGCACAGAGGATTTCATACACAGCATGGAAGGAGCAGGGTCACAGCAGCACAGAGGATTTTATACACAGCATGGAAGGAGCAGGGTCACAACAGCACAGAGGATTTTATAGACACAGCATGGAATGAGAAGGGTCAAAGCAGCACAGAGGATTTTATACACAGCATGGAAGGAATAAGGTCACAGCAGCACAGAGGATTTTATACACACAGCATGGAAGGAGCAGGGTCACAGCAGCACAGAGAATTTTATACACAGCATAGGAGCAGGGTCACAGCAGCACAGAGGATTTTACACAGCATGAAAGGAACTGGGTCACAGCACCACAGAGGATTTATACACAGCATAGGAGCAGGGTCACAGCAGCACAGAGGATTTTATACACAACATGGAAGCAGAAGGGTCACAGCAGCACAGAGGATTTTATACACACAGCATGGAAGGAGCAGGGTCACAGCAGCACAGAGGATTTTACACACAGCATGGAAGGAGCAGGGTCACAGCAGCACAGAGGAATTTTTAGACAGCATGGAAGGAGAAGGGTCACAGCAGCACAGAGTATTTTATACACACAGTATGGAAGGAGCAGGGTCACAGCAGCACAGAGGATTTTACACACAGCATGAAAGGAACAGGGTCACAGCAGCACAGAGGATTTATACACAGCATAGGAGCAGGGTCACAGCAGCACAGAGGATTTTATACACAACATGGAAGCAGAAGGGTCACAGCAGCACAGAGGAATTTATAGACAGCATGGAAAGAGCAGGGTCACAGCAGTACAGAGGATTTTATACACACAGTATGGAAGGAGCAGGGTCACAGCTGCACAGAGGATTTTACACACAGTATGGAAGGAGCAGGGTCACAGCAGCACAGAGGATTGTATACACACAACATGGAAGGAGCAGGGTCACAGCAGCACAGAGGATTTTATACACACAGTATGGAAGGAGCAGGGTCACAGCTGCACAGAGGATTTTACACACAGTATGGAAGGAGCAGGGTCACAGCAGCACAGAGGATTGTATACACACAACATGGAAGAAGCAGGGTCACAGCAGCACAGAGGATTTTACACACACAGTATGGAAGGAGCAGGGTCACAGCAGCACAGAGGATTTTATACACAACATGGAAGCAGAAGGGTCACAGCAGCACAGAGGAATTTATAGACAGCATGGAAGGAGAAGGTCACAGCAGCACAGAGTATTTTATACACACAGTATGGAAGGAGCAGGGTCACAGCAGCACAGAGGATTTTACACACAGCATGAAAGGAACAGGGTCACAGCAGCACAGGATTTATACACAGCATAGGAGCAGGGTCACAGCAGCACAGAGGAATTTATAGACAGCATGGAAAGAGCAGGGTCACAGCAGCACATTATATTTTTATACTCAGCATGGAAGGAGCAGGGTCACAGCAGCACAGAGTATTGTATACACACACAACATGGAAGGAGCAAGGTCACAGCAGCACAGAGGATTTTATACACAGCATGGAAGGAGCAGGGTCACAGCAGCAAAGAGGATTTTATAGACACAGCATGGAATGAGAAGGGTCACAGCAGCACAGAGGATTTTATACACAGCATGGAAGGAACAAGGTCACAGCAGCACAGAGGATTTTATACACACAGCATGGAAGGAGCAGGGTCACAGCAGCACAGAAGATTTTATACACAGCATGGAAGGAGCAGGGTCACAGCAGCACAGAAGATTTGATACACAGCATGGAAGGAGCAGGGTCACAGCAGCACAGAGGATTTTATACACAGCATAGGAGCAGGGTCACAGCAGCACAGAGGATTTTATGCACACAGTATGGAAGGAGCAGGGTCACAGCAGCAAAGAGAATTTTACACAGCATGAAAGGAACTGGGTCACAGCAGCACAGAGGATTTATACACAGCATAGGAGCAGGGTCACAGTAGCACAGAGGATTTTATACACACAGCATGGAAGGAGCAGGGTCACAGCAGCACAGAGGATGTTATACACACAGCATGGATGGAGCAGGGTCACAGCAGCACAGAGGATTTTATACACAGCATGGAAGGAAAAGGGTCACAGCAGCACAGAGGATTTTATCCATACAGTATAGAAAGATCAGGGTCACAGCAGCACAGAGGATGTTATACATCAGCATTGAAGAAACAGGGTCACAGCAGCACAGAGGATTTTATATTCAGCATGGAAGGAGCATGGTCACAGCAGCACAGAGGATTTTATACACAGCATGGAAGGAGCAGGGTCACAGCAGCACGGAGGATTTTATACACAGCATGGAAAGAGCAGGGTCACAGCAGCACAGAGGATTTTATACACACAGCATGGAAGGAGCAGGGTCACAGCAGCACAGAGGATGTTATACACAGTATGGAAGGAGCAGGGTCACAGCAGCACAGAGGATTTTAAACACAGCATAGAAGGAACAGGGTCACAGCAGCAGAGACGATTTTATACACAGCATAGAAGGAGCAGGGTCACAGCAGCACAGAGGATTTCATACACAGCATGGAAGGAGCAGGGTCACAGCAGCACAGAGGATTTTATACACAGCATGGAAGGAGCAGGGTCACAGCAGCACAGAGGATTTTATACACAGCATGGAAGGAGCAGGGTCACAGCAGCACAGAGGATTTCATACACAGCATAGAAGGAGCAGGGTCACAGCAGCACAGAGGATTTCATACACAGCATGGAAGGAGCAGGGTCACAGCAGCACAGAGGATTTTATACACAGCATGGAAGGAGCAGGGTCACAGCAGCACAGAGGATTTCATACACAGCATAGAAGGAGCAGGGTCACAGCAGCACAGAGGATTTCATACACAGCATGGAAGGAGCAGGGTCACAGCAGCACAGAGGATTTTATACACAGCATAGAAGGAGCAGGGTCACAGCAGCACAGAGGATTTCATACACAGTATGGAAGGAGCAGGGTCACAGCAGCACAGAGGATTTTATACACACAGCATGGAAGGAGCAGGGTCACAGCAGCACGGAGGATTTTATACACAGCATGGAAAGAGCAGGGTCACAGCAGCACAGAGGATTTTATACACACAGCATGGAAGGAGCAGGGGCACAGCAGCACAGAGGATGTTATACACAGTATGGAAGGAGCAGGGTCACAGCAGCACAGAGGATTTTAAACACAGCATAGAAGGAGCAGGGTCACAGCAGCACAGACTATTTTATACACAGCATAGAAGGAGCAGGGTCACAGCAGCACAGAGGATTTCATACACAGCATGGAAGGAGCAGGGTCACAGCAGCACAGAGGATTTTATACACAGCATGGAAGGAGCAGGGTCACAACAGCACAGAGGATTTTATAGACACAGCATGGAATGAGAAGGGTCAAAGCAGCACAGAGGATTTTATACACAGCATGGAAGGAATAAGGTCACAGCAGCACAGAGGATTTTATACACACAGCATGGAAGGAGCAGGGTCACAGCAGCACAGAGAATTTTATACACAGCATAGGAGCAGGGTCACAGCAGCACAGAGGATTTTACACAGCATGAAAGGAACTGGGTCACAGCACCACAGAGGATTTATACACAGCATAGGAGCAAGGTCACAGCAGCACAGAGGATTTTATACACAACATGGAAGCAGAAGGGTCACAGCAGCACAGAGGATTTTATACACACAGCATGGAAGGAGCAGGGTCACAGCAGCACAGAGGATTTTACACACAGCATGGAAGGAGCAGGGTCACAGCAGCACAGAGGAATTTTTAGACAGCATGGAAGGAGAAGGGTCACAGCAGCACAGAGTATTTTATACACACAGTATGGAAGGAGCAGGGTCACAGCAGCACAGAGGATTTTACACACAGCATGAAAGGAACAGGGTCACAGCAGCACAGAGGATTTATACACAGCATAGGAGCAGGGTCACAGCAGCACAGAGGATTTTATACACAACATGGAAGCAGAAGGGTCACAGCAGCACAGAGGAATTTATAGACAGCATGGAAAGAGCAGGGTCACAGCAGTACAGAGGATTTTATACACACAGTATGGAAGGAGCAGGGTCACAGCTGCACAGAGGATTTTACACACAGTATGGAAGGAGCAGGGTCACAGCAGCACAGAGGATTGTATACACACAACATGGAAGGAGCAGGGTCACAGCAGCACAGAGGATTTTATACACACAGTATGGAAGGAGCAGGGTCACAGCTGCACAGAGGATTTTACACACAGTATGGAAGGAGCAGGGTCACAGCAGCACAGAGGATTGTATACACACAACATGGAAGAAGCAGGGTCACAGCAGCACAGAGGATTTTACACACACAGTATGGAAGGAGCAGGGTCACAGCAGCACAGAGGATTTTATACACAACATGGAAGCAGAAGGGTCACAGCAGCACAGAGGAATTTATAGACAGCATGGAAGGAGAAGGTCACAGCAGCACAGAGTATTTTATACACACAGTATGGAAGGAGCAGGGTCACAGCAGCACAGAGGATTTTACACACAGCATGAAAGGAACAGGGTCACAGCAGCACAGGATTTATACACAGCATAGGAGCAGGGTCACAGCAGCACAGAGGAATTTATAGACAGCATGGAAAGAGCAGGGTCACAGCAGCACAGAATATTTTTATACTCAGCATGGAAGGAGCAGGGTCACAGCAGCACAGAGTATTGTATACACACACAACATGGAAGGAGCAAGGTCACAGCAGCACAGAGGATTTTATACACAGCATGGAAGGAGCAGGGTCACAGCAGCAAAGAGGATTTTATAGACACAGCATGGAATGAGAAGGGTCACAGCAGCACAGAGGATTTTATACACAGCATGGAAGGAACAAGGTCACAGCAGCACAGAGGATTTTATACACACAGCATGGAAGGAGCAGGGTCACAGCAGCACAGAAGATTTTATACACAGCATGGAAGGAGCAGGGTCACAGCAGCACAGAAGATTTGATACACAGCATGGAAGGAGCAGGGTCACAGCAGCACAGAGGATTTTATACACAGCATAGGAGCAGGGTCACAGCAGCACAGAGGATTTTATGCACACAGTATGGAAGGAGCAGGGTCACAGCAGCAAAGAGAATTTTACACAGCATGAAAGGAACTGGGTCACAGCAGCACAGAGGATTTATACACAGCATAGGAGCAGGGTCACAGTAGCACAGAGGATTTTATACACACAGCATGGAAGGAGCAGGGTCACAGCAGCACAGAGGATGTTATACACACAGCATGGATGGAGCAGGGTCACAGCAGCACAGAGGATTTTATACACAGCATGGAAGGAAAAGGGTCACAGCAGCACAGAGGATTTTATCCATACAGTATAGAAAGATCAGGGTCACAGCAGCACAGAGGATTTTATACACAGCATGGAAGGAGCAGGGTCACAGCAGCACGGAGGATTTTATACACAGCATGGAAAGAGCAGGGTCACAGCAGCACAGAGGATTTTATACACACAGCATGGAAGGAGCAGGGTCACAGCAGCACAGAGGATGTTATACACAGTATGGAAGGAGCAGGGTCACAGCAGCACAGAGGATTTTAAACACAGCATAGAAGGAACAGGGTCACAGCAGCACAGACGATTTTATACACAGCATAGAAGGAGCAGGGTCACAGCAGCACAGAGGATTTCATACACAGCATGGAAGGAGCAGGGTCACAGCAGCACAGAGGATTTTATACACACAGCATGGAAGGAGCAGGGTCACAGCAGCACAGAGGATTTTATACACACAGCATGGAAGGAGCAGGGTCACAGCAGAACAGAGGATTGTATACACACAGTATGGAAGGAGCAGGGTCACAGCAGCACAGAGGATTGTATACATAGAGTATGGAAGGAGCAGGGTCACAGCAGCACAGAGGATTTTATACACACAGCATGGAAGGAGCAGGGTCACAGCAGCACAGAGGATTTTACACACAGCATGAAAGGAACAGGGTCACAGCAGCACAGAGGATTTATACACAGCATAGGAGCAGGGTCACAGCAGCACAGAGGATTTTATACACAACATGGAAGGAGAAGGGTCACAGCAGCACAGAGGATTTTATACACACAGTATGGAAAGAGCAGGGTCACAGCAGCACAGAGGATTTTTATACTCAGCATGGAAGGAGAAGGGTCACAGCAGCACAGAGGATTTCATACACAGCATGGAAGGAGCAGGGTCACAGCAGCACAGAGGATTTCATACACAGCATGGAAGGAGCAGGGTCACAGCAGCACAGAGGATTTTATACACAGCATAGAAGGAGCAGGGTCACAGCAGCACAGAGGATTGTATACACAGTATGGAAGGAGCAGGGTCACAGCAGCACAGAGGATTTTATACACACAGCATGGAAGGAGCAGAGTCACAGCAGCACAGAGGATTTTATACACACAGCATGGAAGGAGCAGGGTCACAGCAGAACAGAGGATTGTATACACACAGTATGGAAGGAGCAGAGTCACAGCAGCACAGAGGATTTTATACACACAGCATGGAAGGAGCAGGGTCACAGCAGAACAGAGGATTGTATACACACAGCATGGAAGGAGCAGGGTCACAGCAGCACAGAGGATTTTATACACACAGCATGGAAGGAGCAGGGTCACAGCAGCACAGATGATTTTACACACAGCATGAAAGGAACAGGGTCACAGCAGCACAGAGGATTTATACACAGCATAGGAGCAGGGTCACAGCAGCACAGAGGATTTTATACACAACATGGAAGGAGAAGGGTCACAGCAGCACAGAGGATTTTATACACACAGTATGGAAAGAGCAGGGTCACAGCAGCACAGAGGATTTTTATACTCAGCATGGAAGGAGCAGGGTCACAGCAGCACAGAGTATTTTTATACTCAGCATGGAAGGAGCAGGGTCACAGCAGCACAGAGGATTTCATACACAGCATGAAAGGAGCAGGGTCACAGCAGCACAGAGTATTTTATACACACAGCATGGAAGGAGCAGGGTCACAGCAGCACAGAGGATTTTATACCCAGCATGGAAGGAGCAGGGTCACAGCAGCACAGAGGATTTTGCACACAGCATGGAAGGAGCAGGGTCACAGCAGCACAGAGGATTTTATCCACACAGTATGGAAGGAGCAGGGTCACAGAAGAACAGAGGATTTTATAGACACAGCATGGAAGGAGCAGGGTCACAGCAGCACAGAGGATTTCATACACAGCATGGAAGGAGCAGGGTCACAGCATCACAGAGGATTTTACACACAGCATGAAAGGAAAAGGGTCACAGCAGCACAGAGGATTTATACACAGCATGGAAGGAGCAGGGTCACAGCAGCACAGAGGATTTTATACACAGCATGGAAGCAGCAGGGTCACAGCAGCACAGAGGATTTCATGCACAGCATAGAAGGAGCAGGGTCACAGCAGCACAGAGGATTTCATACACAGCATGGAAGAAGCAGGGTCACAGCAGCACAGAGGATTTTATACACAGCATAGAAAGAGCAGGGTCACAGCAGCACAGAGGATTTTATACTCAGTATGGAAGGATCAGGGTCACAGCAGCACAGAGGATTTTATACACAACATAGAAGGAGCAGGGTCACAGCAGCACAGAGGATTTTATACACAGCATGGAAGGAGCAGGGTCACAGCAGCACAGAGGATTTTATACACAGTATGGAAGGAGCAGGGTCACAGCAGCACAGAGGATTTTATACACACAGCAAAGAAGGAGCAGGGTCACAGCAGCACAGAGGATTTTATACACAGTCTGGAAAGAGTAGGGTCACAGCAGCACAGAGGATTTTATACACTGCATAGAAGGAGCAGGGTCACAGCAGCACAGAGGGTTTTATACACACAGCATGGAAGGAGCAGGGGCACAGCAGCACAGAGGATGTTATACACAGTATGGAAGGAGCAGGGTCACAGCAGCACAGAGGATTTTAAACACAGCATAGAAGGAGCAGGGTCACAGCAGCACAGACGATTTTATACACAGCATAGAAGGAGCAGGGTCACAGCAGCACAGAGGATTTCATACACAGCATGGAAGGAGCAGGGTCACAGCAGCACAGAGGATTTTATACACAGCATGGAAGGAGCAGGGTCACAACAGCACAGAGGATTTTATAGACACAGCATGGAATGAGAAGGGTCAAAGCAGCACAGAGGATTTTATACACAGCATGGAAGGAATAAGGTCACAGCAGCACAGAGGATTTTATACACACAGCATGGAAGGAGCAGGGTCACAGCAGCACAGAGAATTTTATACACAGCATAGGAGCAGGGTCACAGCAGCACAGAGGATTTTACACAGCATAAAAGGAACTGGGTCACAGCACCACAGAGGATTTATACACAGCATAGGAGCAGGGTCACAGCAGCACAGAGGATTTTATACACAACATGGAAGCAGTAGGGTCACAGCAGCACAGAGGATTTCATACACAGCATGGAAGGAGCAGGGTCACAGCAGCACAGAGGATTTTACACACAGCATGGAAGGAGCAGGGTCACAGCAGCACAGAGGAATTTTTAGACAGCATGGAAGGAGAAGGGTCACAGCAGCACAGAGTATTTTATACACACAGTATGGAAGGAGCAGGGTCACAGCAGCACAGAGGATTTTACACACAGCATGAAAGGAACAGGGTCACAGCAGCACAGAGGATTTATACACAGCATAGGAGCAGGGTCACAGCAGCACAGAGGATTTTATACACAACATGGAAGCAGAAGGGTCACAGCAGCACAGAGGAATTTATAGACAGCATGGAAAGAGCAGGGTCACAGCAGTACAGAGGATTTTATACACAGTATGGAAGGAGCAGGGTCACAGCAGCACAGAGGATTGTATACACACAACATGGAAGGAGCAGGGTCACAGCAGCACAGAGGATTTTATACACACAGTATGGAAGGAGCAGGGTCACAGCTGCACAGAGGATTTTACACACAGTATGGAAGGAGCAGGGTCACAGCAGCACAGAGGATTGTATACACACAACATGGAAGAAGCAGGGTCACAGCAGCACAGAGGATTTTACACACACAGTATGGAAGGAGCAGGGTCACAGCAGCACAGAGGATTTATACACAGCATAGGAGCAGGGTCACAGCAGCACAGAGGAATTTATAGACAGCATGGAAAGAGCAGGGTCACAGCAGCACAGAATATTTTTATACTCAGCATGGAAGGAGCAGGGTCACAGCAGCACAGAATATTTTTATACTCAGCATGGAAGGAGCAGGGTCACAGCAGCACAGAGTATTGTATACACACACAACATGGAAGGAGCAAGGTCACAGCAGCACAGAGTATTTTATACACAGCATGGAAGGAGCAGGGTCACAGCAGCAAAGAGGATTTTATAGACACAGCATGGAATGAGAAGGGTCACAGCAGCACAGAGGATTTTATACACAGCATGGAAGGAACAAGGTCACAGCAGCACAGAGGATTTTATACACACAGCATGGAAGGAGCAGGGTCACAGCAGCACAGAAGATTTTATACACAGCATGGAAGGAGCAGGGTCACAGCAGCACAGAAGATTTCATACACAGCATGGAAGGAGCAGGGTCACAGCAGCACAGAGGATTTTATACACAGCATGGAAGGAGCAGGGTCACAGCAGCACAGAGGATTTTATACACAGCATGGAAGGAGCAGGGTCACAGCAGCAAAGAGGATTTCATACACAGCATGGAAGGAGCAGGGTCACAGCAGCACAGAGGATTTCATACACAGCAGAGAAGGAGCAGGGTCACAGCAGTACAGAGGATTTCATACACAGCATGGAAGGAGCAAGGTCACAGCAGCACAGAGGATTTTATAGACAGCATGGAAGGAGCAGGGTCACAGCAGCACAGAGGATTTTTATACTCAGCATGGAAGGAGCAGGATCACAGCAGCACAGAGGATTATATACTCAGGATGGAAGGAGCAGGGTCACAGCAGCACAGAGGATTTTATACTCAGGACGGAAGGTGCAGGGTCACAGCAGCACAGAGGATTTTATACACACAACATGGAAGGAGCAAGGTCACAGCAGCACAGGATTTCATACACAGCATGGAAAGAGCAGGGTCACAGCAGCACAGAGGATTTTATACAAAGCATAGAAGGAGCAGGGTCACAGCAGCACAGAGGATTTCATACACAGCATGGAAGAAGCAGGGTCACAGCAGCACAGAGGATTTTATACACAGCATAGAAAGAGCAGGGTCACAGCAGCACAGAGGATTTTATACTCAGTATGGAAGGATCAGGGTCACAGCAGCACAGAGGATTTTATACACACAACATGGAAGGAGCAAGGTCACAGCAGCACAGGATTTTATACACAGCATGGAAGCAGCAGGGTCACAGCAGCACAGAGGATTTCATGCACAGCATAGAAGGAGCAGGGTCACAGCAGCACAGAGGATTTCATACACAGCATGGAAGAAGCAGGGTCACAGCAGCACAGAGGATTTTATACACAGCATAGAAAGAGCAGGGTCACAGCAGCACAGAGGATTTTATACTCAGTATGGAAGGATCAGGGTCACAGCAGCACAGAGGATTTTATACACAACATAGAAGGAGCAGGGTCACAGCAGCACAGAGGATTTTATACACAGCATGGAAGGAGCAGGGTCACAGCAGCACAGAGGATTTTATACACAGTATGGAAGGAGCAGGGTCACAGCAGCACAGAGGATTTTATACACACAGCAAAGAAGGAGCAGGGTCACAGCAGCACAGAGGATTTTATACACAGTCTGGAAAGAGTAGGGTCACAGCAGCACAGAGGATTTTATACACTGCATAGAAGGAGCAGGGTCACAGCAGCACAGAGGGTTTTATACACACAGCATGGAAGGAGCAGGGGCACAGCAGCACAGAGGATGTTATACACAGTATGGAAGGAGCAGGGTCACAGCAGCACAGAGGATTTTAAACACAGCATAGAAGGAGCAGGGTCACAGCAGCACAGACGATTTTATACACAGCATAGAAGGAGCAGGGTCACAGCAGCACAGAGGATTTCATACACAGCATGGACGGAGCAGGGTCACAGCAGCACAGAGGATTTTATACACAGCATGGAAGGAGCAGGGTCACAACAGCACAGAGGATTTTATAGACACAGCATGGAATGAGAAGGGTCAAAGCAGCACAGAGGATTTTATACACAGCATGGAAGGAATAAGGTCACAGCAGCACAGAGAATTTTATACACAGCATAGGAGCAGGGTCACAGCAGCACAGAGGATTTTACACAGCATGAAAGGAACTGGGTCACAGCACCAGAGGATTTATACACAGCATAGGAGCAGGGTCACAGCAGCACAGAGGATTTTATACACAACATGGAAGCAGTAGGGTCACAGCAGCACAGAGGATTTTATACACACAGCATGGAAGGAGCAGGGTCACAGCAGCATAGAGGATTTTACACACAGCATGGAAGGAGCAGGGTCACAGCAGCACAGAGGAATTTTTAGACAGCATGGAAGGAGAAGGGTCACAGCAGCACAGAGTATTTTATACACACAGTATGGAAGGAGCAGGGTCACAGCAGCACAGAGGATTTTACACACAGCATGAAAGGAACAGGGTCACAGCAGCACAGAGGATTTATACACAGCATAGGAGCAGGGTCACAGCAGCACAGAGGATTTTATACACAACATGGAAGCAGAAGGGTCACAGCAGCACAGAGGAATTTATAGACAGCATGGAAAGAGCAGGGTCACAGCTGCACAGAGGATTTTACACACAGTATGGAAGGAGCAGGGTCACAGCAGCACAGAGGATTGTATACACACAACATGGAAGGAGCAGGGTCACAGCAGCACAGAGGATTTTATACACACAGTATGGAAGGAGCAGGGTCACAGCTGCACAGAGGATTTTACACACAGTATGGAAGGAGCAGGGTCACAGCAGCACAGAGGATTGTATACACACAACATGGAAGAAGCAGGGTCACAGCAGCACAGAGGATTTTACACACACAGTATGGAAGGAGCAGGGTCACAGCAGCACAGAGGATTTTATACACAACATGGAAGCAGAAGGGTCACAGCAGCACAGAGGAATTTATAGACAGCATGGAAGGAGAAGGTCACAGCAGCACAGAGTATTTTATACACACAGTATGGAAGGAGCAGGGTCACAGCAGCACAGAGGATTTTACACACAGCATGAAAGGAACAGGGTCACAGCAGCACAGAGGATTTATACACAGCATAGGAGCAGGGTCACAGCAGCACAGAGGAATTTATAGACAGCATGGAAAGAGCAGGGTCACAGCAGCACAGAATATTTTTATACTCAGCATGGAAGGAGCAGGGTCACAGCAGCACAGAATATTTTTATACTCAGCATGGAAGGAGCAGGGTCACAGCAGCACAGAGTATTGTATACACACACAACATGGAAGGAGCAAGGTCACAGCAGCACAGAGTATTTTATACACAGCATGGAAGGAGCAGGGTCACAGCAGCAAAGAGGATTTTATAGACACAGCATGGAATGAGAAGGGTCACAGCAGCACAGAGGATTTTATACACAGCATGGAAGGAACAAGGTCACAGCAGCACAGAGGATTTTATACACACAGCATGGAAGGAGCAGGGTCACAGCAGCACAGAAGATTTTATACACAGCATGGAAGGAGCAGGGTCACAGCAGCACAGAAGATTTGATACACAGCATGGAAGGAGCAGGGTCACAGCAGCACAGAGGATTTTATACACAGCATGGAAGGAGCAGGGTCACAGCAGCACAGAGGATTTTATACACAGCATGGAAGGAGCAGGGTCACAGCAGCAAAGAGGATTTCATACACAGCATGGAAGGAGCAGGGTCACAGCAGCACAGAGGATTTCATACACAGCAGAGAAGGAGCAGGGTCACAGCAGCACAGAGGATTTCATACACAGCATGGAAGGAGCAAGGTCACAGCAGCACAGAGGATTTTATAGACAGCATGGAAGGAGCAGGGTCACAGCAGCACAAAGGATTTTTATACTCAGCATGGAAGGAGCAGGATCACAGCAGCACAGAGGATTATATACTCAGGATGGAAGGAGCAGGGTCACAGCAGCACAGAGGATTTTATACTCAGGACGGAAGGTGCAGGGTCACAGCAGCACAGAGGATTTTATACACACAACATGGAAGGAGCAAGGTTACAGCAGCACAGGATTTCATACACAGCATGGAAAGAGCAGGGTCACAGCAGCACAGAGGATTTTATACAAAGCATGGAAGGAACAGGGTCACAGCAGCACAGAGGATTTTATACACAGCATAGAAGTTACAGGGTCACAGCAGCACAGAGGATTTTATACACAGCATAGAAGGAGCAGGGTCACAGCAGCACAGAGGATTTTATACACAGCATGGAAGGATCAGGGTCACAGCAGAACAGAGGATTTTATACTCAGGATGGAAGGTGCAGGGTCACAGCAGCACAGAGGATTTTATACACAGCATGGAAGGGGCAAGGTCACAGCAGCACAGGATTTCATACACAGCATGGAAGGAGCAGGGTCACAGCAGCACAGAGGATTTTATACAAAGCATGGAAGGAACAGGGTCACAGGAGCACAGAGGATTTTATACACAGTATAGAAGGAACAGGGTCACAGCAGCACAGAGGATTTTATACTAAGCATGGAATGAGCAGAGTCACAGCAGCACAGAGTATTTTGTACACAGTATGGAAGGAGCAGGGTCACAGCAGCACAGAGGATTTTATACAAAGCATGGAAGGAACAGGGTCACAGGAGCACAGAGGATTTTATACACAGTATAGAAGGAGCAGGGTCACAGCAGCACAGAGGATTTTGTACACAGTATGGAAAGAGCAGGGTCACAGCAGCACAGAGGATTTTATAAACACAACATGGAAGGAGCAGGGTCACAGCAGCACAGAGGATTTTATACACAGCATGTAAGCAGCAGGGTCACAGCAGCACAGAGGAATTTATACTCAGCATGGAAGGAGCAGGGTCACAGCAGCACAGAGGATTTTATACACCGCATGGAAGCAGCAGGGTCACAGCAGCACAGAGGACTTTATACACAGCATGGGAGGAGCAAGGGTCACAGCAGCACAGAGGATTTTATAGACACAGCATAGAAGGAACAGGGTCACAGCAGCACAGAGGATTTGATACACAGCATGGAAGGAGAAGAGTCACAGCAGCACAGAGGATTTTATAGACACAGTATGGAAAGAGCAGGGTCACAGCAGCATAGAGCATTTTATACACAGCATGGAAGGAGCAGGGTCACAGCAGCACAGAGGATTTTATACACAACATGGAAGCAGAAGGGTCACAGCAGCACAGAGGATTTTATACACAGTATGGAAGGAGCAGGGTCAGAGCAGCACAGAGGATTTTATACTCAGGATGAAAGGAGCAGGGTCACTGCAGCACAGAGGATTTTATACTCAGGATGAAAGGAGCAAGGTCACTGCAGCACAGAGGATTTTATACAGCATGGAAGGAGCAGGGTCACAGCAGCACAGAGGATTTTATACTCAGGATGAAAGGAGCAGGGTCACTGCAGCACAGAGGATTTTATACAGCATGGAAGGAGCAGGGTCACAGCAGCACAGAGGATTTCATACACATAGCATGGAAGGAGAAGGGTCACAGCGGCACAGAGGATTTTATACACCGCATGGAAGGAGCAGGGTCACCGCAGCACAGAGGATTTTATACACAGCATGGAAGGAGCAGGGTCACAGCAGCACAGAGGATTTTATACACAGCATGGAAGGAGCAGGGTCACAGCAGCACAGAGCATTTTATACACAGCATGGAAGGAGCAGGGTCACAGCAGCACAGAGGATTTTATACACAGCATGGAAGGAGCAGGGTCACAGCAGCACAGAGGATTTTATACACAGCATGGAAGGAGCAGGGTCACAGCAGCACAGAGGATTTTATACACACAGCATGGAAGGAGCAGGGTCAGAGCCGCACAGAGGATTTTACACACAGCATTGAAGGAGCAGGGTCACAGCAGCAGAGTATTTTATACACAAAGCATGGATGGAGCAGAGTCACAGCAGCACAGAGGATTTTACACACAGCATTGAAGGAGCAGGGTCACAGCAGCAGAGTATTTTATACACAAAGCATGGATGGAGCAGGGTCACAGCAGCACAGAGGATTTTATACACACAGTATGGAAGGAGCAGGGTCACAGCAGCACAGAGGATTTTATACACAGCATGGAAGGAGCAGGGTCACAGCAGCACAGAGGATTTTATACACAGCATGGAAGGAGCAGGGTCACAGCAGCACAGAGGATTTTATAGACCCAACATGGAAGGAGCAGAGTCACAGCAGCACAGAGGATTTTATACACAGCATGGAAGGAGCAGGGTCACAGCAGCACAGAGGATTTTATAGACCCAACATGGAAGGAGCATGGTCACAGCAGCACAGAGGATTTTATAGACCCAACATGGAAGGAGCAGGGTCACAGCAGCACACAGGATTTTATACACACAGCATGGAAGGAGCAGGGTCACAGCAGCACAGAAGATTTTATACACAGCATGGAAGGAGCAGGGTCACAGCAGCACAGAAGATTTGATACACAGCATGGAAGGAGCAGGGTCACAGCAGCACAGAGGATTTTATACACAGCATGGAAGGAGCAGGGTCACAGCAGCACAGAGGATTTTATACACAGCATGGAAGGAGCAGGGTCACAGCAGCAAAGAGGATTTCATACACAGCATGGAAGGAGCAGGGTCACAGCAGCACAGAGGATTTCATACACAGCAGAGAAGGAGCAGGGTCACAGCAGCACAGAGGATTTCATACACAGCATGGAAGGAGCAAGGTCACAGCAGCACAGAGGATTTTATAGACAGCATGGAAGGAGCAGGGTCACAGCAGCACAGAGGATTTTTATACTCAGCATGGAAGGAGCAGGATCACAGCAGCACAGAGGATTATATACTCAGGATGGAAGGAGCAGGGTCACAGCAGCACAGAGGATTTTATACTCAGGACGGAAGGTGCAGGGTCACAGCAGCACAGATGATTTTATACACACAACATGGAAGGAGCAAGGTCACAGCAGCACAGGATTTCATACACAGCATGGAAAGAGCAGGGTCACAGCAGCACAGAGGATTTTATACAAAGCATGGAAGGAACAGGGTCACAGCAGCACAGAGGATTTTATACACAGCATAGAAGTTACAGGGTCACAGCAGCACAGAGGATTTTATACACAGCATAGAAGGAGCAGGGTCACAGCAGCACAGAGGATTTTATACACAGCATGGAAGGATCAGGGTCACAGCAGAACAGAGGATTTTATACTCAGGATGGAAGGTGCAGGGTCACAGCAGCACAGAGGATTTTATACACAGCATGGAAGGGGCAAGGTCACAGCAGCACAGGATTTCATACACAGCATGGAAGGAGCAGGGTCACAGCAGCACAGAGGATTTTATACAAAGCATGGAAGGAACAGGGTCACAGGAGCACAGAGGATTTTATACACAGTATAGAAGGAACAGGGTCACAGCAGCACAGAGGATTTTATACTAAGCATGGAATGAGCAGAGTCACAGCAGCACAGAGTATTTTGTACACAGTATGGAAGGAGCAGGGTCACAGCAGCACAGAGGATTTTATACAAAGCATGGAAGGAACAGGGTCACAGGAGCACAGAGGATTTTATACACAGTATAGAAGGAGCAGGGTCACAGCAGCACAGAGGATTTTGTACACAGTATGGAAAGAGCAGGGTCACAGCAGCACAGAGGATTTTATAAACACAACATGGAAGGAGCAGGGTCACAGCAGCACAGAGGATTTTATACACAGCATGTAAGCAGCAGGGTCACAGCAGCACAGAGGAATTTATACTCAGCATGGAAGGAGCAGGGTCACAGCAGCACAGAGGATTTTATACACAGCATGGAAGCAGCAGGGTCACAGCAGCACAGAGGACTTTATACACAGCATGGGAGGAGCAAGGGTCACAGCAGCACAGAGGATTTTATAGACACAGCATAGAAGGAACAGGGTCACAGCAGCACAGAGGATTTGATACACAGCATGGAAGGAGAAGAGTCACAGCAGCACAGAGGATTTTATAGACACAGTATGGAAAGAGCAGGGTCACAGCAGCATAGAGCATTTTATACACAGCATGGAAGGAGCAGGGTCACAGCAGCACAGAGGATTTTATACACAACATGGAAGCAGAAGGGTCACAGCAGCACAGAGGATTTTATACACAGTATGGAAGGAGCAGGGTCAGAGCAGCACAGAGGATTTTATACTCAGGATGAAAGGAGCAGGGTCACTGCAGCACAGAGGATTTTATACTCAGGATGAAAGGAGCAGGGTCACTGCAGCACAGAGGATTTTATACAGCATGGAAGGAGCAGGGTCACAGCAGCACAGAGGATTTTATACTCAGGATGAAAGGAGCAGGGTCACTGCAGCACAGAGGATTTTATACAGCATGGAAGGAGCAGGGTCACAGCAGCACAGAGGATTTCATACACATAGCATGGAAGGAGAAGGGTCACAGCGGCACAGAGGATTTTATACACCGCATGGAAGGAGCAGGGTCACAGCAGCACAGAGGATTTTATACACAGCATGGAAGGAGCAGGGTCACAGCAGCACAGAGGATTTTATACACAGCATGGAAGGAGCAGGGTCACAGCAGCACAGAGCATTTTATACACAGCATGGGAGGAGCAGCGTCACAGCAGCACAGAGGATTTTATACACAGCATGGAAGGAGCAGGGTCACAGCAGCACAGAGGATTTTATACACAGCATGGAAGGAGCAGGGTCACAGCAGCACAGAGGATTTTATACACACAGCATGGAAGGAGCAGGGTCAGAGCCGCACAGAGGATTTTACACACAGCATTGAAGGAGCAGGGTCACAGCAGCAGAGTATTTTATACACAAAGCATGGATGGAGCAGAGTCACAGCAGCACAGAGGATTTTATACACAGCATGGAAGGAGGAGGGTCACAGCAGCACAGAGGATTTTATACACACAGTATGGAAGGAGCAGGGTCACAGCAGCACAGAGGATTTTATACACACAGCATGGAAGCAACAGGGTCACAGCAGCACAGAGGATTTTATAGACCCAACATGGAAGGAGCAGGGTCACAGCAGCACACAGGATTTTATACACAGCATGGAAGGAGCAGGGTCACAGCAGCACAGAGGATTTTATACACAGCATGGAAGGAGCAGGGTCACAGCAGCACAGAGGATTTTATACACAGCATGGAAGGAGCAGGGTCACAGCAGCATAGAGGATTTTATACACAGCATGGAAGGAGGAGGGTCACAGCAGCACAGAGGATTTTATACACACAGTATGGAAGGAGCAGGGTCACAGCAGCACAGAGGATTTTATACATACAGTATGGAAGGAGCAGGGTCACAGCAGCACAGAGGATTTTATACTAAGCATAAAAGGAGCAGGGTCACAGCAGCACAGAGGATTTTATACACAGCACGGAAGGAACAGGGTCACAGCAGCACAGAGGATTTTATACACACAGCAAAGAAGGAGCAGGGTCACAGCAGCACAGAGGATTTTATCCACAGCATGGAAGGGGCAGGGTCACAGCAGCACAGAGGATTTTATACACACAGCATGGAAGGAGCAGGGTCACAGCAGCACATAGGATTTTATACACAGCATGGAAGGAGCAGGGTCACAGCAGCACATAGGATTTTATACACAGTATGGAAGGAGCAGGGTCACAGCAGCACAGAGGATTTTATACACACAGCAAAGAAGGAGCAGGGTCACAGCTGCACAGAGGATTTTATACTCCGCACGGAAGGAACAGGGTCACAGCAGCACAGAGGATTTTCTACTCAGCATGGAAGGAGCAGGGTCACAGCAGCACAGAGGATTTTCTACTCAGCATGGAAAGAGCAGGGTCACAGCAGCACAGAGGATTTTCTTCTCGGCATGGAAGGAGCAGGGTCACAGCAGCACAGAGGATTTTATACACAGTCTGGAAAGAGCAGGGTCACAGCAGAACAGAGGATTTGATACACTGCATAGAAGGAGCAGGGTTACAGCAGCACAGAGGATTTTATACACAGTCTGGAAAGAGCAGGGTCATAGCAGAACAGAGGATTTTATACACTGCGTAGAAGGAGCAGGGTCACAGCAGCACAGAGGATTTTATACACAGTCTGGAAAGAGCAGGGTCACAGCAGCACAGAGGATTTAATACACTGCATGGAAGGAGCAGGGTCACAGCAGCACAGAGGATTTTATACACACAGCATGGAAGGAACAGAGTCACAGCAGCACAGAGGATTTTATACACAGCATGTAAGGAGCAGGGTCACAGCAGCACAGAGGATTTTTATACTCAGCATGGGTCACAACAGCACAGAGGATTTTATACACACAGCATGGAAGGAACAGGGTCACAGCAGCACAGAGGATTTTATACACAGCATGGAAGCAGCAGGGTCACAGCAGAACAGAGGATTTTATACACAGCATGGAAGCAGCAGGGTCACAGCAGCACAGAGGACTTTATACACAGCATGGGAGGAGCAAGGGTCACAGCAGCACAGAGGATTTTATAGACACAGCATAGAAGGAATAGGGTCACAGCAGCACAGAGGATTTTATACACAGTATGGAAAGAGCAGGGTCACAGCAGCACAGACGATTTCATACACAGCATGGAAGGAGAAGGGTCACAGCAGCACAAAGGATTTTATACACAGCATGGAAGGAGCAGGGTCACAGCAGCACAGAGGATTTTAAACACACAACATGGAAGGAGCAGGGTCACAGCAGCACAGAGGATTTTATACACAGCATTAAAGGAGCAGGGTCACAGCAGCACAGAGGATTTATACACAACATGGAAGGAGCAGGGTCACAGCAGCACAGAGGATTTTATAGAGACAGCATGGAAGGAGAAGGGTCACAGCAGCACAGAGAATTTTATACTCAGCATGGAAGGAGCAGAGTCACAGCAGCACAGAGGATTTTATACACAGCATGGAAGGAGCAGGGTCACAGCAGCACAGAGGATTTTATACACAGCATGGAAGGAGCAGGGTCACAGCAGCACAGAGGATTTTATACACAGCATGGAAGGAGCAGGGTCACAGCAGCACAGAGGATTTTATACACAGCATGGAAGGAGCAGGGTCACAGCAGCACAGAGGATTTTATACACACAGTATGGAAAGAGCAGGGTCACAGCAGCACAGAGGATTTTATACACTGCATAGAAGGAGCAGGGTCACAGCAGCACAGAGGATTTTATAGACGCAGTATGGAAAGAGCAGGGTCACAGCAGCACAGAGGATTTCATACACAGCATAGAAGGAATAAGGTCACAGCAGCACATTGGATTTTATACACTACTTGGAAGAAGCAGGGTCACAGCAGCATAGAGGATTTTATACTCAGCACGGAAGGAGCAGGGTCTCAGCAGCACAGAGGATTTTATACACAGTATGGAAGGAGCAGGGTCAGAGCAGCACAGAGGATTTTATACTCAGAATGGAAGGAGCAGGGTCACAGCAGCACAGAGGATTTTATACACAGCATGGAAGGATCAGGGTCTCAGCAGCACAGAGGATTTTATACACACAGCTTTGAAGGAGCAGGGTCACAGCAGCAGCACAGAGGATTTTATACACAGCATGGAAGGAGCAGGGTCACAGCAGCACAGAGGATTTTATACTCCGCATATAAGGAGCAGGGTCACAGCAGCACAGAGGATTTTATACTCAGCATGGAAGGAACAGGGTCACAGCAGCACAGAGGATTTTATACTCAGCATGGAAGGAACAGGGTCACAGCAGCACAGAGGATTTTATACTCCGCATATAAGGAGCAGGGTCACAGCAGCACAGAGGATTTTATACACAGCATGGAAGGAGCAGGGTCACAGCAGCACAGAGGATTTTATACACAGCATGGAAGGAGCAGGGTCACAGCAGCACAGAGGATTTTATACACACAGTATGGAAAGAGTAGGGTCACAGCAGCACAGAGGATTTTATACACTGCATAGAAGGAGCAGGGTCACAGCAGCACAGAGGATTTTATAGACGCAGTATGGAAAGAGCAGGGTCACAGCAGCACAGAGGATTTTATACACAGTATGGAAAGAGCAGGGTCACAGCAGCACAGAGGATTTTATACACACAGCTTTGAAGGAGCAGGGTCACAGCAGCAGCACAGAGGATTTTATACACAGCATGGAAGGAGCAGGGTCACAGCAGCAGCACAGAGGATTTTATACACAGCATGGAAGGAGCAGGGTCACAGCAGCAGCACAGAGGATTTTATACACAGCATGGAAGGAGCAGGGTCACAGCAGCAGCACAGAGGATTTTATACACAGCATGGAAGGAGCAGGGTCACAGCAGCAGCACAGAGGATTTTATACACAGCATGGAAGGAGCAGGGTCACAGCAGCACAGAGGATTTTATACACAGCATGGAAGGAGCAGGGTCACAGCAGCAGCACAGAGGATTTTATACACAGCATTGAAGGAGCAGGGTCACAGCAGCACAGAGGATTTTATACTCCGCATATAAGGAGCAGGGTCACAGCAGCACAGAGGATTTTATACTCAGCATGGAAGGAACAGGGCCACAGCAGCACAGAGGATTTTATACTCAGCATGGAAGGAACAGGGTCACAGCAGCACAGAGGATTTTATACTCAGCATGGAAGGAGCAGGGTCACAGCAGCACAGAGGATTTTATACTCAGCATGGAAGGAACAGGGTCACAGCAGCACAGAGGATTTTATACTCAGCATGGAAGGAACAGGGTCACAGCAGCACAGAGGATTTTATACTCAGCATGGAAGGAGCAGGGTCACAGCAGCACAGAGGATTTTATACTCAGCATGGAAGGAGCATGGTCACAGCAGCACAGAGGATTTTATACTCAGCATGGAAGGAACAGGGTCACAGCAGCACAGAGGATTTATACACAGCATAGGAGCAGGGTCACAGCAGCACAGAGGATTTTATACTCAGCATATAAGGAGCAGGGTCACAACAGCACAGAGGCTTTTATACTCAGCATGGAAGGAGCAGGGTCACAGCAGCACAGAGGATTTTATACTCAGCATGGAAGGAGCAGGGTCACAGCAGCACAGAGGATTTTATACTCAGCATGGAAGGAGCAGGGTCACAGCAGCACAGAGGATTTTATACTCCGCATATAAGGAGCAGGGTCACAGCAGCACAGAGGATGTTATAGACACAGCATGGAAGGAGCAGGGTCACAGCAGCACAGAGGATGTTATAGACGCAGTATGGAAAGAGCAGGGTCACAGCAGCACAGAGGATTTTATACACAGTATGGAAAGAGCAGGGTCACAGCAGCACAGAGGATTTTATACACACAGCTTTGAAGGAGCAGGGTCACAGCAGCAGCACAGAGGATTTTATACACAGCATGGAAGGAGCAGGGTCACAGCAGCAGCACAGAGGATTTTATACACAGCATGGAAGGAGCAGGGTCACAGCAGCAGCACAGAGGATTTTATACACAGCATGGAAGGAGCAGGGTCACAGCAGCAGCACAGAGGATTTTATACACAGCATGGAAGGAGCAGGGTCACAGCAGCACAGAGGATTTTATACACAGCATGGAAGGAGCAGGGTCACAGCAGCAGCACAGAGGATTTTATACACAGCATTGAAGGAGCAGGGTCACAGCAGCACAGAGGATTTTATACTCCGCATATAAGGAGCAGGGTCACAGCAGCACAGAGGATTTTATACTCAGCATGGAAGGAACAGGGCCACAGCAGCACAGAGGATTTTATACTCAGCATGGAAGGAACAGGGTCACAGCAGCACAGAGGATTTTATACTCAGCATGGAAGGAGCAGGGTCACAGCAGCACAGAGGATTTTATACTCAGCATGGAAGGAACAGGGTCACAGCAGCACAGAGGATTTTATACTCAGCATGGAAGGAGCAGGGTCACAGCAGCACAGAGGATTTTATACTCAGCATGGAAGGAGCAGGGTCACAGCAGCACAGAGGATTTTATACTCCGCATATAAGGAGCAGGGTCACAGCAGCACAGAGGATTTTATACACACCGTATAGAAGGAGCAGGGTCACAGCAGCACAGAGGATTTTATACACACAACATGGAAGGAGCAGGGTCACAGCAGCACAGAGGATTTTATACACAGCATGGAAGGAGCAGGGTCACAGCAGCACAGAGGATTTTATACACAGCATGGAAGGAGCAGGGTCACAGCAGTACAAAGAAGTCAGTGGGAGGAAGGGGAGACACCAGTAGGGGGCACTGTGACTGCATCTTCACTTCAGAAGAGCACTGACATTGAATTTCAATAGGGGGCAATAGAGTGCACTGCCAGTACTTATACTCTGGAGGACTACAACTCTCAGCCGTCTGAGGAGAATGAGGAGCGAGGCAGCAATCAATAAATTGATTTATTTAAAAGAATATGTTACAATTAATTACACTAAAGTGACTTTTACTGAACGAGATTAGATTGTTAGCTCTGACGGTACACTGGTGAGCGCTCCTGTGTCTTCTCCCTTCGTCCGGACAGTAACGAGTCGTGGTTAGAAGTCTCCAAAATAAATTAAAAATAACAAAGAAGAAGAAGAAGTCCACACACGGGAGGGGAGGGCGCGGGGTCCGCAGCCGGTGACGCTTATGTTATTGCTGTGATGGGGGGGCGGTCACCGCTGAAAGATTTGTTCTGGTCTGAATCTGCAGAGGGAAATGAGGCAATGAAGACCCCGAGACACCCGGGAGCGACTGACCTCTCGTGCCGGGCGTTAGGGGGGCTTTACACAGCAGATGAAGGCAGGTCCTGCGCTCGGTGGTCACATGATTAGGTGCTGCCGCTTACATTCATTGCCGGACGCCACGGAGGGACGGGAAACGCTAACTGTAGGATTAATGTGACTTCTGAGCATCAGCCCCCCGGGTTACCGCCACCGGGGGAGGGGATTTAACATGTTCCAGTTTGGCACAAATGTATAGAAAGTAGCACTTCAAATATTTTACCCCACCCCCCAAGAAAACAGCCGCCATTGCCCCAGCGTTCCCCTCCCCAGGCAGACGCCATGAAATGTATGATGGTCATGTGACCGTGCCCGAGACGGCCGTGGATCTGCCCAATACTGACATACAAGGTGATGAACGGGTCGTGCCATGACCTCGCCCTTGGAAGAATCGGGGGCACACTCATCCGAAATGTAAGAAGTGGAGGAGATCTCCTATATACAAGTGCGCGTGCAGAAATGTGGTTACGGGGCTGTGAATAGCCCTAAAATCTGTGTCTGTACGGTGCCCGAGCAGCGCCAGCTCCCCATCAGCCACTGCCAGTCATTGGAGAGAGAGAGGGGGGCGGAAGTCGGCCAGGAGAAGGAAGGGTTAACTCACACATGCAAGGACGACGACGACGACGACGGGGGGCGAGGGCTCCGAACTACAAAAAGCAACTGCAGGACTTATAGTATCAGACGTCTTGCGCAGGAGAGGACGACACTGAAACAGATCCTCAGCGGAGGCCTAATGCTCGGTGGGGGGACGATTAACCCCCGCAACGCTGCACACCGCAGCCCAGTGCTGAAGAGGTTAACAATTCAGTCAGTCTTCATGACAAATGAGATGTTGCTGAAGGATTAACGGCGGCAGCCGGCCGGGGAGGGTGGGCCGCCAGCCGGGGAGGGAGAGCGGTCCGGGTCCCAGTCCAGGGGCGGCCGGTCGCTAGGTGCTAGTGTCCTTGTGCTGCAATCGTACAATCTGAAAGATGTTCTGTGGAGGAGAGGGAAGGGTTAAACGCGGAGGACGAGCATCAGAATGACATCAGCATGCAGACATAGGTAAGGGGGCTCCACCGTTACCGGACAGGGGACCCCAATACACAAGAGGAAGAACCACAACAACCGGACCTGGGGGAGGGGAAGGCGAGGGCAGGTGAGGGGGCGCCTGTGCAGGGGGGACGCCTGTGCAGGGGTGCTCAGCAGGGACAGGTTACCTTGCTGCACGTACTGTCATTAGTGCAGTTCTTATTGTCCTTGTCCGTGGCCTCCTCCTCCACCTGCAAAACAAGAGGGTGAGTGGGGCGACATCGGGGCCCACAGTGGGAGGGCGACAGGAGAGCAGGGTACTTACCTCTTTCCTCCATCTTAGCTCACAGAAGACCCTCTCAAAGCATTCATGCATGTAATTGAACTGCGGAGGGGGACAGGGGAAGAACAAATATTACATCAGTGATGTCATCAGGGGGCGGGGCAAACAACCACATACAGGCAGGGTGTCTGCAGTAATAGATGGAGCTGGTGCTGTAGTGTAAGGGGTGTGGTCTCATCAGTGATGTCATCAGGGGGCGGGGCAGACAACCTCTCACCACATACAGGCAGGGTGTCAATAGTAATAGATGGAGCTGGTGCTGTAGTGTAAGGGGTGTGGTCTCATCAGTGATGTCATCAGGGGGCGGGGCAGACAACCTCTCACCACATACAGGCAGGGTGTCTGCAGAAATAGATGGAGCTGTAGTGTAAGGGGTGTGGTCTCATCAGTGATGTCATCAGGGTCGGGGCAAACAACCTCTCACCACATACAGGCAGGGTGTCAGCAGTAATAGATGGAGCTGGTGCTGTAGTGTAAGGGGTGTGGTCTCATCAGTGATGTCATCAGGGTCGGGGCAGACAACCTCTCACCACATACAGGCAGGTTGTCTGCAGTAATAGATGGAGCTGTAGTGTAAGGGGTGTGGTCTCATCAGTGATGTCATCAGGGTCGGGGCAAACAACCTCTCACCACATACAGGCAGGGTGTCAGCAGTAATAGATGGAGCTGGTGCTGTAGTGTAAGGGGTGTGGTCTCATCAGTGATGTCATCAGGGGGCGGGGCAGACAACCTCACACCACATACAGGCAGGGTGTCAGCAGTAATAGATGGAGCTGGTGCTGTAGTGTAAGGGGTGTGGTCTCATCAGTGATGTCATCAGGGTCGGGGCAGACAACCTCTCACCACATACAGGCAGGGTGTCTGCAGTAATAGATGGAGCTGGTGCTGTAGTGTAAGGGGTGTGGTCTCATCAGTGATGTCATCAGGGGGCGGGGCAGACAACCTCTCACCACATACAGGCAGGGTGTCTGCAGTAATAGATGGAGCTGTAGTGTAAGGGGTGTGGTCTCAGTGATGTCATCAGGGGGCGGGGCAGACAACCTCTCACCACATACAGGCAGGGTGTCAGCAGTAATAGATGGAGCTGTAGTGTAAGGGGTGTGGTCTCATCAGTGATGTCATCAGGGGGCGGGGCAGACAACCTCTCACCACATACAGGCAGGGTGTCAGCAGTAATAGATGGAGCTGTAGTGTAAGGGGTGTGGTCTCATCAGTGATGTCATCAGGGTCGGGGCAGACAACCTCACACCACATACAGGCAGGGTGTCTGCAGTAATAGATGGAGCTGGTGCTGTAGTGTAAGGGGTGTGGTCTCAGTGATGTCATCAGGGGGCGGGGCAGACAACCTCTCACCACATACAGGCAGGGTGTCAGCAGTAATAGATGGAGCTGTAGTGTAAGGGGTGTGGTCTCATCAGTGATGTCATCAGGGGGCGGGGCAGACAACCTCTCACCACATACAGGCAGGGTGTCAGCAGTAATAGATGGAGCTGGTGCTGTAGTGTAAGGGGTGTGGTCTCATCAGTGATGTCATCAGGGTCGGGGCAGACAACCTCACACCACATACAGGCAGGGTGTCTGCAGTAATAGATGGAGCTGGTGCTGTAGTGTAAGGGGTGTGGTCTCATCAGTGATGTCATCAGGGGGCGGGGCAGACAACCTCTCACCACATACAGGCAGGGTGTCTGCAGTAATAGATGGAGCTGTAGTGTAAGGGGTGTGGTCTCATCAGTGATGTCATCAGGGTCGGGGCAAACAACCTCTCACCACATACAGGCAGGGTGTCTGCAGTAATAGATGGAGCTGTAGTGTAAGGGGTGTGGTCTCATCAGTGATGTCATCAGGGTCGGGGCAGACAACCTCACACCACATACAGGCAGGGTGTCTGCAGTAATAGATGGAGCTGTAGTGTAAGGGGTGTGGTCTCATCAGTGATGTCATCAGGGGGCGGGGCTGACAACCTCACACCACATACAGGCAGGGTGTCAGCAGTAACAGATGGAGCTGGTGCTGTAGTGTAAGGGGTGTGGTCTCATCAGTGATGTCATCAGGGGGCGGGGCAGACAACCTCTCACCACATACAGGCAGGGTGTCTGCAGTAATAGATGGAGCTGTAGTGTAAGGGGTGTGGTCTTATCAGTGATGTCATCAGGGGGCGGGGCAGACAACCTCACACCACATACAGGCAGGTTGTCTGCAGTAATAGATGGAGCTGTAGTGTAAGGGGTGTGGTCTCATCAGTGATGTCATCAGGGTCGGGGCAAACAACCTCACACCACATACAGGCAGGGTGTCTGCAGTAATAGATGGAGCTGTAGTGTAAGGGGTGTGGTCTCATCAGTGATGTCATCAGGGGGCGGGGCAGACAACCTCTCACCACATACAGGCAGGGTGTCAGCAGTAATAGATGGAGCTGTAGTGTAAGGGGTGTGGTCTCATCAGTGATGTCATCAGGGTCGGGGCAAACAACCTCACACCACATACAGGCAGGGTGTCTGCAGTAACAGATGGAGCTGGTGCTGTAGTGTAAGGGGTGTGGTCTCATCAGTGATGTCATCAGGGGGCGGGGCAGACAACCTCTCACCACATACAGGCAGGGTGTCAGCAGTAATAGATGGAGCTGGTGCTGTAGTGTAAGGGGTGTGGTCTCATCAGTGATGTCATCAGGGGGCGGGGCAAACAACCTCTCACCACATACAGGCAGGGTGTCAATAGTAATAGATGGAGCTGGTGCTGTAGTGTAAGGGGTGTGGTCTCATCAGTGATGTCATCAGGGGGCGGGGCAGACAACCTCACACCACATACAGGCAGGGTGTCTGCAGTAATAGATGGAGCTGTAGTGTAAGGGGTGTGGTCTCATCAGTGATGTCATCAGGGGGCGGGGCAGACAACCTCTCACCACATACAGGCAGGGTGTCAGCAGTAATAGATGGAGCTGGTGCTGTAGTGTAAGGGGTGTGGTCTCATCAGTGATGTCATCAGGGTCGGGGCAAACAACCTCTCACCACATACAGGCAGGGTGTCAGCAGTAATAGATGGAGCTGGTGCTGTAGTGTAAGGGGTGTGGTCTCATCAGTGATGTCATCAGGGGGCGGGGCAGACAACCTCTCACCACATACAGGCAGGGTGTCAGCAGTAATAGATGGAGCTGGTGCTGTAGTGTAAGGGGTGTGGTCTCATCAGTGATGTCATCAGGGGGCGGGGCAGACAACCTCACACCACATACAGGCAGGGTGTCTGCAGTAATAGATGGAGCTGGTGCTGTAGTGTAAGGGGTGTGGTCTCATCAGTGATGTCATCAGGGGGCGGGGCAAACAACCTCTCACCACATACAGGCAGGGTGTCTGCAGTAATAGATGGAGCTGTAGTGTAAGGGGTGTGGTCTCATCAGTGATGTCATCAGGGGGCGGGGCAGACAACCTCTCACCACATACAGGCAGGGTGTCTGCAGTACTAGATGGAGCTGGTGCTGTAGTGTAAGGGGTGTGGTCTCATCAGTGATGTCATCAGGGGGCGGGGCAGACAACCTCACACCACATACAGGCAGGGTGTCAGCAGTACTAGATGGAGCTGTAGTGTAAGGGGTGTGGTCTCATCAGTGATGTCATCAGGGGGCGGGGCAGACAACCTCTCACCACATACAGGCAGGGTGTCAATAGTAATAGATGGAGCTGGTGCTGTAGTGTAAGGGGTGTGGTCTCATCAGTGATGTCATCAGGGGGCGGGGCAGACAACCTCACACCACATACAGGCCGGGTGTCTGCAGTAATAGATGGAGCTGGTGCTGTAGTGTAAGGGGTGTGGTCTCATCAGTGATGTCATCAGGGGGCGGGGCAGACAACCTCTCACCACATACAGGCAGGGTGTCTGCAGTAATAGATGGAGCTGTAGTGTAAGGGGTGTGGTCTCATCAGTGATGTCATCAGGGGGCGGGGCAGACAACCTCTCACCACATACAGGCAGGGTGTCAGCAGTAATAGATGGAGCTGTAGTGTAAGGGGTGTGGTCTCATCAGTGATGTCATCAGGGGGCGGGGCAGACAACCTCTCACCACATACAGGCAGGGTGTCTGCAGTAATAGATGGAGCTGTAGTGTAAGGGGTGTGGTCTCATCAGTGATGTCACCAGGGGGCGGGGCAGACAACCTCACACCACATACAGGCAGGGTGTCTGCAGTAATAGATGGAGCTGGTGCTGTAGTGTAAGGGGTGTGGTCTCATCAGTGATGTCATCAGGGGGCGGGGCAGACAACCTCTCACCACATACAGGCAGGGTGTCAGCAGTAATAGATGGAGCTGGTGCTGTAGTGTAAGGGGTGTGGTCTCATCAGTGATGTCATCAGGGGGCGGGGCAGATAACCTCTCACCACATACAGGCAGGGTGTCTGCAGTACTAGATGGAGCTGTAGTGTAAGGGGTGTGGTCTCATCAGTGATGTCATCAGGGGGCGGGGCAGACAACCTCACACCACATACAGGCAGGGTGTCTGCAGTAATAGATGGAGCTGGTGCTGTAGTGTAAGGGGTGTGGTCTCATCAGTGATGTCATCAGGGGGCGGGGCAGACAACCTCTCACCACATACAGGCAGGGTGTCTGCAGTAATAGATGGAGCTGGTGCTGTAGTGTAAGGGGTGTGGTCTCATCAGTGATGTCATCAGGGGGCGGGGCAGACAACCTCTCACCACATACAGGCAGGGTGTCTGCAGTAATAGATGGAGCTGTAGTGTAAGGGGTGTGGTCTCATCAGTGATGTCATCAGGGGGCGGGGCAGACAACCTCACACCACATACAGGCAGGGTGTCTGCAGTAATAGATGGAGCTGTAGTGTAAGGGGTGTGGTCTCATCAGTGATGTCATCAGGGGGCGGGGCAGACAACCTCACACCACATACAGGCAGGTTGTCAGCAGTAATAGATGGAGCTGGTGCTGTAGTGTAAGGGGTGTGGTCTCATCAGTGATGTCATCAGGGGGCGGGGCAGACAACCTCTCACCACATACAGGCAGGGTGTCTGCAGTAATAGATGGAGCTGGTGCTGTAGTGTAAGGGGTGTGGTCTCATCAGTGATGTCATCAGGGGGCGGGGCAGACAACCTCACACCACATACAGGCAGGGTGTCTGCAGTAATAGATGGTGCTGTAGTGTAAGGGGTGTGGTCTCATCAGTGATGTCATCAGGGGGCGGGGCAGACAACCTCACACCACATACAGGCAGGGTGTCAGCAGTAATAGATGGAGCTGGTGCTGTAGTGTAAGGGGTGTGGTCTCATCAGTGATGTCATCAGGGGGCGGGGCAGACAACCTCACACCACATACAGGCAGGGTGTCTGCAGTAATAGATGGTGCTGTAGTGTAAGGGGTGTGGTCTCATCAGTGATGTCACCAGGGGGCGGGGCAGACAACCTCACACCACATACAGGCAGGGTGTCAGCAGTAATAGATGGAGCTGTAGTGTAAGGGGTGTGGTCTCATCAGTGATGTCACCAGGGGGCGGGGCAGACAACCTCACACCACATACAGGCAGGGTGTCTGCAGTAATAGATGGAGCTGTAGTGTAAGGGGTGTGGTCTCATCAGTGATGTCATCAGGGGGCGGGGCAGACAACCTCTCACCACATACAGGCAGGGTGTCAGCAGTAATAGATGGAGCTGGTGCTGTAGTGTAAGGGGTGTGGTCTCATCAGTGATGTCATCAGGGGGCGGGGCAGACAACCTCACACCACATACAGGCAGGTTGTCAGCAGTAATAGATGGAGCTGGTGCTGTAGTGTAAGGGGTGTGGTCTCATCAGTGATGTCATCAGGGGGCGGGGCAGACAACCTCACACCACATACAGGCAGGGTGTCTGCAGTACTAGATGGAGCTGGTGCTGTAGTGTAAGGGGTGTGGTCTCATCAGTGATGTCATCAGGGGGCGGGGCAAACAACCTCTCACCACATACAGGCAGGGTGTCAATAGTAATAGATGGAGCTGGTGCTGTAGTGTAAGGGGTGTGGTCTCATCAGTGATGTCATCAGGGGGCGGGGCAGACAACCTCTCACCACATACAGGCAGGGTGTCTGCAGTAATAGATGGAGCTGTAGTGTAAGGGGTGTGGTCTCATCAGTGATGTCATCAGGGGGCGGGGCAGACAAACTCTCACCACATACAGGCAGGGTGTCAGCAGTAATAGATGGAGCTGGTGCTGTAGTGTAAGGGGTGTGGTCTCATCAGTGATGTCATCAGGGGGCGGGGCAAACAACCTCTCACCACATACAGGCAGGGTGTCAGCAGTAATAGATGGAGCTGTAGTGTAAGGGGTGTGGTCTCATCAGTGATGTCATCAGGGGGCGGGGCAGACAACCTCTCACCACATACAGGCAGGGTGTCAGCAGTAATAGATGGAGCTGGTGCTGTAGTGTAAGGGGTGTGGTCTCATCAGTGATGTCATCAGGGTCGGGGCAGACAACCTCACACCACATACAGGCAGGGTGTCTGCAGTAATAGATGGAGCTGGTGCTGTAGTGTAAGGGGTGTGGTCTCAGTGATGTCATCAGGGGGCGGGGCAGACAACCTCTCACCACATACAGGCAGGGTGTCAGCAGTAATAGATGGAGCTGTAGTGTAAGGGGTGTGGTCTCATCAGTGATGTCATCAGGGGGCGGGGCAGACAACCTCTCACCACATACAGGCAGGGTGTCAGCAGTAATAGATGGAGCTGGTGCTGTAGTGTAAGGGGTGTGGTCTCATCAGTGATGTCATCAGGGTCGGGGCAGACAACCTCACACCACATACAGGCAGGGTGTCTGCAGTAATAGATGGAGCTGGTGCTGTAGTGTAAGGGGTGTGGTCTCATCAGTGATGTCATCAGGGGGCGGGGCAGACAACCTCTCACCACATACAGGCAGGGTGTCTGCAGTAATAGATGGAGCTGTAGTGTAAGGGGTGTGGTCTCATCAGTGATGTCATCAGGGTCGGGGCAAACAACCTCTCACCACATACAGGCAGGGTGTCTGCAGTAATAGATGGAGCTGTAGTGTAAGGGGTGTGGTCTCATCAGTGATGTCATCAGGGTCGGGGCAGACAACCTCACACCACATACAGGCAGGGTGTCTGCAGTAATAGATGGAGCTGGTGCTGTAGTGTAAGGGGTGTGGTCTCATCAGTGATGTCATCAGGGTCGGGGCAAACAACCTCTCACCACATACAGGCAGGGTGTCTGCAGTAATAGATGGAGCTGTAGTGTAAGGGGTGTGGTCTCATCAGTGATGTCATCAGGGGGCGGGGCAGACAACCTCACACCACATACAGGCAGGGTGTCTGCAGTAATAGATGGAGCTGGTGCTGTAGTGTAAGGGGTGTGGTCTCATCAGTGATGTCATCAGGGGGCGGGGCTGACAACCTCACACCACATACAGGCAGGGTGTCAGCAGTAACAGATGGAGCTGGTGCTGTAGTGTAAGGGGTGTGGTCTCATCAGTGATGTCATCAGGGGGCGGGGCAGACAACCTCTCACCACATACAGGCAGGGTGTCTGCAGTAATAGATGGAGCTGTAGTGTAAGGGGTGTGGTCTTATCAGTGATGTCATCAGGGGGCGGGGCAGACAACCTCACACCACATACAGGCAGGTTGTCTGCAGTAATAGATGGAGCTGTAGTGTAAGGGGTGTGGTCTCATCAGTGATGTCATCAGGGTCGGGGCAAACAACCTCACACCACATACAGGCAGGGTGTCTGCAGTAATAGATGGAGCTGTAGTGTAAGGGGTGTGGTCTCATCAGTGATGTCATCAGGGTCGGGGCAAACAACCTCACACCACATACAGGCAGGGTGTCTGCAGTAACAGATGGAGCTGGTGCTGTAGTGTAAGGGGTGTGGTCTCATCAGTGATGTCATCAGGGGGCGGGGCAGACAACCTCTCACCACATACAGGCAGGGTGTCAGCAGTAATAGATGGAGCTGGTGCTGTAGTGTAAGGGGTGTGGTCTCATCAGTGATGTCATCAGGGGGCGGGGCAAACAACCTCTCACCACATACAGGCAGGGTGTCAATAGTAATAGATGGAGCTGGTGCTGTAGTGTAAGGGGTGTGGTCTCATCAGTGATGTCATCAGGGTCGGGGCAAACAACCTCTCACCACATACAGGCAGGGTGTCAGCAGTAATAGATGGAGCTGGTGCTGTAGTGTAAGGGGTGTGGTCTCATCAGTGATGTCATCAGGGGGCGGGGCAGACAACCTCTCACCACATACAGGCAGGGTGTCAGCAGTAATAGATGGAGCTGGTGCTGTAGTGTAAGGGGTGTGGTCTCATCAGTGATGTCATCAGGGGGCGGGGCAGACAACCTCACACCACATACAGGCAGGGTGTCTGCAGTAATAGATGGAGCTGGTGCTGTAGTGTAAGGGGTGTGGTCTCATCAGTGATGTCATCAGGGGGCGGGGCAAACAACCTCTCACCACATACAGGCAGGGTGTCTGCAGTAATAGATGGAGCTGTAGTGTAAGGGGTGTGGTCTCATCAGTGATGTCATCAGGGGGCGGGGCAGACAACCTCTCACCACATACAGGCAGGGTGTCTGCAGTACTAGATGGAGCTGGTGCTGTAGTGTAAGGGGTGTGGTCTCATCAGTGATGTCATCAGGGGGCGGGGCAGACAACCTCACACCACATACAGGCAGGGTGTCAGCAGTACTAGATGGAGCTGGTGCTGTAGTGTAAGGGGTGTGGTCTCATCAGTGATGTCATCAGGGGGCGGGGCAGACAACCTCTCACCACATACAGGCAGGGTGTCAATAGTAATAGATGGAGCTGGTGCTGTAGTGTAAGGGGTGTGGTCTCATCAGTGATGTCATCAGGGGGCGGGGCAGACAACCTCACACCACATACAGGCAGGGTGTCTGCAGTAATAGATGGAGCTGGCGCTGTAGTGTAAGGGGTGTGGTCTCATCAGTGATGTCATCAGGGGGCGGGGCAGACAACCTCACACCACATACAGGCCGGGTGTCTGCAGTAATAGATGGAGCTGGTGCTGTAGTGTAAGGGGTGTGGTCTCATCAGTGATGTCATCAGGGGGCGGGGCAGACAACCTCTCACCACATACAGGCAGGGTGTCTGCAGTAATAGATGGAGCTGTAGTGTAAGGGGTGTGGTCTCATCAGTGATGTCATCAGGGGGCGGGGCAGACAACCTCTCACCACATACAGGCAGGGTGTCAGCAGTAATAGATGGAGCTGTAGTGTAAGGGGTGTGGTCTCATCAGTGATGTCATCAGGGGGCGGGGCAGACAACCTCTCACCACATACAGGCAGGGTGTCTGCAGTAATAGATGGAGCTGTAGTGTAAGGGGTGTGGTCTCATCAGTGATGTCACCAGGGGGCGGGGCAGACAACCTCACACCACATACAGGCAGGGTGTCTGCAGTAATAGATGGAGCTGGTGCTGTAGTGTAAGGGGTGTGGTCTCATCAGTGATGTCATCAGGGGGCGGGGCAGATAACCTCTCACCACATACAGGCAGGGTGTCAGCAGTAATAGATGGAGCTGGCGCTGTAGTGTAAGGGGTGTGGTCTCATCAGTGATGTCATCAGGGGGCGGGGCAGACAACCTCTCACCACATACAGGCAGGGTGTCTGCAGTACTAGATGGAGCTGTAGTGTAAGGGGTGTGGTCTCATCAGTGATGTCATCAGGGGGCGGGGCAGACAACCTCTCACCACATACAGGCAGGGTGTCTGCAGTAATAGATGGAGCTGTAGTGTAAGGGGTGTGGTCTCATCAGTGATGTCATCAGGGGGCGGGGCAGACAACCTCACACCACATACAGGCAGGGTGTCTGCAGTAATAGATGGAGCTGGTGCTGTAGTGTAAGGGGTGTGGTCTCATCAGTGATGTCATCAGGGGGCGGGGCAGACAACCTCTCACCACATACAGGCAGGGTGTCAGCAGTAATAGATGGAGCTGGTGCTGTAGTGTAAGGGGTGTGGTCTCATCAGTGATGTCATCAGGGGGCGGGGCAGATAACCTCTCACCACATACAGGCAGGGTGTCTGCAGTACTAGATGGAGCTGTAGTGTAAGGGGTGTGGTCTCATCAGTGATGTCATCAGGGGGCGGGGCAGACAACCTCACACCACATACAGGCAGGGTGTCTGCAGTAATAGATGGAGCTGGTGCTGTAGTGTAAGGGGTGTGGTCTCATCAGTGATGTCATCAGGGGGCGGGGCAGACAACCTCTCACCACATACAGGCAGGGTGTCTGCAGTAATAGATGGAGCTGGTGCTGTAGTGTAAGGGGTGTGGTCTCATCAGTGATGTCATCAGGGGGCGGGGCAGACAACCTCTCACCACATACAGGCAGGGTGTCTGCAGTAATAGATGGAGCTGTAGTGTAAGGGGTGTGGTCTCATCAGTGATGTCATCAGGGGGCGGGGCAGACAACCTCACACCACATACAGGCAGGGTGTCTGCAGTAATAGATGGAGCTGTAGTGTAAGGGGTGTGGTCTCATCAGTGATGTCATCAGGGGGCGGGGCAGACAACCTCACACCACATACAGGCAGGTTGTCAGCAGTAATAGATGGAGCTGGTGCTGTAGTGTAAGGGGTGTGGTCTCATCAGTGATGTCATCAGGGGGCGGGGCAGACAACCTCTCACCACATACAGGCAGGGTGTCTGCAGTAATAGATGGAGCTGGTGCTGTAGTGTAAGGGGTGTGGTCTCATCAGTGATGTCATCAGGGGGCGGGGCAGACAACCTCACACCACATACAGGCAGGGTGTCTGCAGTAATAGATGGTGCTGTAGTGTAAGGGGTGTGGTCTCATCAGTGATGTCATCAGGGGGCGGGGCAGACAACCTCACACCACATACAGGCAGGGTGTCAGCAGTAATAGATGGAGCTGGTGCTGTAGTGTAAGGGGTGTGGTCTCATCAGTGATGTCATCAGGGGGCGGGGCAGACAACCTCACACCACATACAGGCAGGGTGTCTGCAGTAATAGATGGTGCTGTAGTGTAAGGGGTGTGGTCTCATCAGTGATGTCACCAGGGGGCGGGGCAGACAACCTCACACCACATACAGGCAGGGTGTCAGCAGTAATAGATGGAGCTGTAGTGTAAGGGGTGTGGTCTCATCAGTGATGTCACCAGGGGGCGGGGCAGACAACCTCACACCACATACAGGCAGGGTGTCAGCAGTAATAGATGGAGCTGGTGCTGTAGTGTAAGGGGTGTGGTCTCATCAGTGATGTCATCAGGGGTCGGGGCAGACAACCTCTCACCACATACAGGCAGGGTGTCTGCAGTAATAGATGGAGCTGTAGTGTAAGGGGTGTGGTCTCATCAGTGATGTCATCAGGGGGCGGGGCAGACAACCTCTCACCACATACAGGCAGGGTGTCAGCAGTAATAGATGGAGCTGGTGCTGTAGTGTAAGGGGTGTGGTCTCATCAGTGATGTCATCAGGGGGCGGGGCAGACAACCTCACACCACATACAGGCAGGGTGTCTGCAGTACTAGATGGAGCTGGTGCTGTAGTGTAAGGGGTGTGGTCTCATCAGTGATGTCATCAGGGGGCGGGGCAGACAACCTCTCACCACATACAGGCAGGGTGTCTGCAGTAATAGATGGAGCTGTAGTGTAAGGGGTGTGGTCTCATCAGTGATGTCATCAGGGGGCGGGGCAAACAACCTCTCACCACATACAGGCAGGGTGTCTGCAGTAATAGATGGAGCTGTAGTGTAAGGGGTGTGGTCTCATCAGTGATGTCACCAGGGGGCGGGGCAGACAACCTCACACCACATACAGGCAGGGTGTCAGCAGTAATAGATGGAGCTGTAGTGTAAGGGGTGTGGTCTCATCAGTGATGTCACCAGGGGGCGGGGCAGACAACCTCACACCACATACAGGCAGGGTGTCTGCAGTAATAGATGGAGCTGTAGTGTAAGGGGTGTGGTCTCATCAGTGATGTCATCAGGGGGCGGGGCAGACAACCTCTCACCACATACAGGCAGGTTGTCAGCAGTAATAGATGGAGCTGGTGCTGTAGTGTAAGGGGTGTGGTCTCATCAGTGATGTCATCAGGGGGCGGGGCAGACAACCTCACACCACATACAGGCAGGGTGTCTGCAGTACTAGATGGAGCTGGTGCTGTAGTGTAAGGGGTGTGGTCTCATCAGTGATGTCATCAGGGGGCGGGGCAAACAACCTCTCACCACATACAGGCAGGGTGTCAATAGTAATAGATGGAGCTGGTGCTGTAGTGTAAGGGGTGTGGTCTCATCAGTGATGTCATCAGGGGGCGGGGCAGACAACCTCTCACCACATACAGGCAGGGTGTCTGCAGTAATAGATGGAGCTGTAGTGTAAGGGGTGTGGTCTCATCAGTGATGTCATCAGGGGGCGGGGCAGACAAACTCTCACCACATACAGGCAGGGTGTCAGCAGTAATAGATGGAGCTGGTGCTGTAGTGTAAGGGGTGTGGTCTCATCAGTGATGTCATCAGGGGGCGGGGCAAACAACCTCTCACCACATACAGGCAGGGTGTCTGCAGTAATAGATGGAGCTGTAGTGTAAGGGGTGTGGTCTCATCAGTGATGTCATCAGGGGGCGGGGCAGACAACCTCTCACCACATACAGGCAGGGTGTCTGCAGTAATAGATGGAGCTGGTGCTGTAGTGTAAGGGGTGTGGTCTCATCAGTGATGTCATCAGGGGGCGGGGCAAACAACCTCTCACCACATACAGGCAGGGTGTCAATAGTAATAGATGGAGCTGGTGCTGTAGTGTAAGGGGTGTGGTCTCAGTGATGTCATCAGGGGGCGGGGCAAACAACCTCTCACCACATACAGGCAGGGTGTCTGCAGTAATAGATGGAGCTGTAGTGTAAGGGGTGTGGTCTTATCAGTGATGTCATCAGGGGGCGGGGCAGACAACCTCACACCACATACAGGCAGGGTGTCTGCAGTAATAGATGGAGCTGGTGCTGTAGTGTAAGGGGTGTGGTCTCATCAGTGATGTCATCAGGGGGCGGGGCAGACAACCTCACACCACATACAGGCAGGGTGTCTGCAGTAACAGATGGAGCTGGTGCTGTAGTGTAAGGGGTGTGGTCTCATCAGTGATGTCATCAGGGGGCGGGGCAGACAACCTCTCACCACATACAGGCAGGGTGTCAGCAGTAATAGATGGAGCTGTAGTGTAAGGGGTGTGGTCTCATCAGTGATGTCATCAGGGGGCGGGGCAGACAACCTCACACCACATACAGGCAGGTTGTCAGCAGTAATAGATGGAGCTGGTGCTGTAGTGTAAGGGGTGTGGTCTCATCAGTGATGTCATCAGGGGGCGGGGCAGACAACCTCTCACCACATACAGGCAGGGTGTCTGCAGTACTAGATGGAGCTGTAGTGTAAGGGGTGTGGTCTCATCAGTGATGTCATCAGGGGGCGGGGCAGACAACCTCACCACATACAGGCAGGGTGTCTGCAGTAATAGATGGAGCTGTAGTGTAAGGGGTGTGGTCTCATCAGTGATGTCATCAGGGGGCGGGGCAGACAACCTCTCACCACATACAGGCAGGGTGTCTGCAGTAATAGATGGAGCTGTAGTGTAAGGGGTGTGGTCTCATCAGTGATGTCATCAGGGGGCGGGGCAGACAACCTCACACCACATACAGGCAGGGTGTCTGCAGTAATAGATGGAGCTGTAGTGTAAGGGGTGTGGTCTCATCAGTGATGTCATCAGGGGGCGGGGCAGACAACCTCACACCACATACAGGCAGGGTGTCTGCAGTAATAGATGGAGCTGTAGTGTAAGGGGTGTGGTCTCATCAGTGATGTCACCAGGGGGCGGGGCAGACAACCTCACACCACATACAGGCAGGGTGTCTGCAGTAATAGATGGTGCTGTAGTGTAAGGGGTGTGGTCTCATCAGTGATGTCATCAGGGGGCGGGGCAGACAACCTCACACCACATACAGGCAGGGTGTCTGCAGTAATAGATGGAGCTGTAGTGTAAGGGGTGTGGTCTCATCAGTGATGTCACCAGGGGGCGGGGCAGACAACCTCACACCACATACAGGCAGGGTGTCTGCAGTAATAGATGGAGCTGGTGCTGTAGTGTAAGGGGTGTGGTCTCATCAGTGATGTCATCAGGGGGCGGGGCTGGCAACCTCTCACCACATACAGGCAGGGTGTCTGCAGTAATAGATGGAGCTGTAGTGTAAGGGGTGTGGTCTCATCAGTGATGTCATCAGGGGGCGGGGCAGACAACCTCTCACCACATACAGGCAGGGTGTCAGCAGTAATAGATGGAGCTGGCGCTGTAGTGTAAGGGGTGTGGTCTCATCAGTGATGTGATCAGGGGGCGGGGCTGACAACCTCACACCACATACAGGCAGGTTGTCAGCAGTAATAGATGGAGCTGGTGCTGTAGTGTAAGGGGTGTGGTCTCATCAGTGATGTCATCAGGGGGCGGGGCAGACAACCTCACCACATACAGGCAGGGTGTCTGCAGTAATAGATGGAGCTGTAGTGTAAGGGGTGTGGTCTCATCAGTGATGTCATCAGGGGGCGGGGCAGACAACCTCACACCACATACAGGCAGGGTGTCAGCAGTAATAGATGGAGCTGGCGCTGTAGTGTAAGGGGTGTGGTCTCATCAGTGATGTCATCAGGGGGCGGGGCAGACAACCTCTCACCACATACAGGCAGGGTGTCTGCAGTAATAGATGGAGCTGTAGTGTAAGGGGTGTGGTCTCATCAGTGATGTCATCAGGGGGCGGGGCAGACAACCTCTCACCACATACAGGCAGGGTGTCGGCAGTAATAGATGGAGCTGGTGCTGTAGTGTAAGGGGTGTGGTCTCATCAGTGATGTCATCAGGGGGCGGGGCAGACAACCTCTCACCACATACAGGCAGGGTGTCTGCAGTACTAGATGGAGCTGTAGTGTAAGGGGTGTGGTCTCATCAGTGATGTCATCTGGGGGCGGGGCAGACAACCTCTCACCACATACAGGCAGGGTGTCTGCAGTAATAGATGGAGCTGTAGTGTAAGGGGTGTGGTCTCATCAGTGATGTCATCAGGGGGCGGGGCAGACAACCTCTCACCACATACAGGCAGGGTGTCAGCAGTAATAGATGGAGCTGTAGTGTAAGGGGTGTGGTCTCATCAGTGATGTCATCAGGGGGCGGGGCAGACAACCTCTCACCACATACAGGCAGGGTGTCTGCAGTAATAGATGGAGCTGGTGCTGTAGTGTAAGGGGTGTGGTCTCATCAGTGATGTCATCAGGGGGCGGGGCAGACAACCTCTCACCACATACAGGCAGGGTGTCTGCAGTAATAGATGGAGCTGGTGCTGTAGTGTAAGGGGTGTGGTCTCATCAGTGATGTCATCAGGGTCGGGGCAGATAACCTCTCACCACATACAGGCAGGGTGTCTGCAGTACTAGATGGAGCTGTAGTGTAAGGGGTGTGGTCTCATCAGTGATGTCATCAGGGGGCGGGGCAGACAACCTCACACCACATACAGGCAGGGTGTCTGCAGTAATAGATGGAGCTGGTGCTGTAGTGTAAGGGGTGTGGTCTCATCAGTGATGTCATCAGGGTCGGGGCAGATAACCTCTCACCACATACAGGCAGGGTGTCTGCAGTAATAGATGGAGCTGTAGTGTAAGGGGTGTGGTCTCATCAGTGATGTCATCAGGGGGCGGGGCAGACAACCTCTCACCACATACAGGCAGGGTGTCTGCAGTAATAGATGGAGCTGTAGTGTAAGGGGTGTGGTCTCATCAGTGATGTCATCAGGGTCGGGGCAGATAACCTCTCACCACATACAGGCAGGGTGTCTGCAGTACTAGATGGAGCTGTAGTGTAAGGGGTGTGGTCTCATCAGTGATGTCATCAGGGGGCGGGGCAGACAACCTCACACCACATACAGGCAGGGTGTCTGCAGTAATAGATGGAGCTGGTGCTGTAGTGTAAGGGGTGTGGTCTCATCAGTGATGTCATCAGGGGGCGGGGCAGACAACCTCACCACATACAGGCAGGGTGTCTGCAGTAATAGATGGAGCTGTAGTGTAAGGGGTGTGGTCTCATCAGTGATGTCATCAGGGTCGGGGCAGATAACCTCTCACCACATACAGGCAGGGTGTCTGCAGTAATAGATGGAGCTGGTGCTGTAGTGTAAGGGGTGTGGTCTCATCAGTGATGTCATCAGGGTCGGGGCAGACAACCTCACACCACATACAGGCAGGGTGTCAGCAGTAATAGATGGAGCTGGTGCTGTAGTGTAAGGGGTGTGGTCTCATCAGTGATGTCATCAGGGGGCGGGGCAGACAACCTCACACCACATACAGGCAGGGTGTCAGCAGTAATAGATGGAGCTGTAGTGTAAGGGGTGTGGTCTCAGTGATGTCATCAGGGGGCGGGGCTGACAACCTCACACCACATACAGGCAGGGTGTCTGCAGTAATAGATGGAGCTGGCGCTGTAGTGTAAGGGGTGTGGTCTCATCAGTGATGTCATCAGGGGGCGGGGCAGACAACCTCTCACCACATACAGGCAGGGTGTCTGCAGTAATAGATGGAGCTGGCGCTGTAGTGTAAGGGGTGTGGTCTCATCAGTGATGTCATCAGGGGGCGGGGCAGACAACCTCTCACCACATACAGGCAGGGTGTCTGCAGTAATAGATGGAGCTGTAGTGTAAGGGGTGTGGTCTCATCAGTGATGTCATCAGGGGGCGGGGCTGACAACCTCACACCACATACAGGCAGGGTGTCTGCAGTAATAGATGGAGCTGTAGTGTAAGGGGTGTGGTCTCATCAGTGATGTCATCAGGGGGCGGGGCAGACAACCTCTCACCACATACAGGCAGGGTGTCAGCAGTAATAGATGGAGCTGGTGCTGTAGTGTAAGGGGTGTGGTCTCATCAGTGATGTCATCAGGGGGCGGGGCAGACAACCTCTCACCACATACAGGCAGGGTGTCTGCAGTAATAGATGGAGCTGGCGCTGTAGTGTAAGGGGTGTGGTCTCATCAGTGATGTCATCAGGGGGCGGGGCAGACAACCTCTCACCACATACAGGCAGGGTGTCTGCAGTAATAGATGGAGCTGTAGTGTAAGGGGTGTGGTCTCATCAGTGATGTCATCAGGGGGCGGGGCTGACAACCTCACACCACATACAGGCAGGGTGTCTGCAGTAATAGATGGAGCTGTAGTGTAAGGGGTGTGGTCTCATCAGTGATGTCATCAGGGGGCGGGGCAGACAACCTCACACCACATACAGGCAGGGTGTCTGCAGTAATAGATGGAGCTGGTGCTGTAGTGTAAGGGGTGTGGTCTCATCAGTGATGTCATCAGGGGGCGGGGCAGACAACCTCACACCACATACAGGCAGGGTGTCAGCAGTAATAGATGGAGCTGTAGTGTAAGGGGTGTGGTCTCATCAGTGATGTCACCAGGGGGCGGGGCAGACAACCTCACACCACATACAGGCAGGGTGTCTGCAGTAATAGATGGAGCTGGTGCTGTAGTGTAAGGGGTGTGGTCTCATCAGTGATGTCATCAGGGGGCGGGGCAGACAACCTCTCACCACATACAGGCAGGGTGTCTGCAGTAATAGATGGAGCTGGTGCTGTAGTGTAAGGGGTGTGGTCTCATCAGTGATGTCATCAGGGGGCGGGGCAGACAACCTCACACCACATACAGGCAGGGTGTCTGCAGTACTAGATGGAGCTGTAGTGTAAGGGGTGTGGTCTCATCAGTGATGTCATCAGGGGGCGGGGCAGACAACCTCTCACCACATACAGGCAGGTTGTCAGCAGTAATAGATGGAGCTGTAGTGTAAGGGGTGTGGTCTCATCAGTGATGTCATCAGGGGGCAGGGCAGACAACCTCTCACCACATACAGGCAGGGTGTCAGCAGTAATAGATGGAGCTGTAGTGTAAGGGGTGTGGTCTCATCAGTGATGTCATCAGGGGGCGGGGCAGACAACCTCTCACCACATACAGGCAGGTTGTCAGCAGTAATAGATGGAGCTGATGCTGTAGTGTAAGGGGTGTGGTCTCATCAGTGATGTCATCAGGGGGCGGGGCAGACAACCTCACCACATACAGGCAGGTTGTCTGCAGTAATAGATGGAGCTGTAGTGTAAGGGGTGTGGTCTCATCAGTGATGTCATCAGGGGGCAGGGCAGACAACCTCTCACCACATACAGGCAGGGTGTCTGCAGTAATAGATGGAGCTGTAGTGTAAGGGGTGTGGTCTCATCAGTGATGTCATCAGGGGGCGGGGCAGACAACCTCTCACCACATACAGGCAGGGTGTCAGCAGTAATAGATGGAGCTGTAGTGTAAGGGGTGTGGTCTCATCAGTGATGTCATCAGGGGTCGGGGCTGACAACCTCTCACCACATACAGGCAGGGTGTCAGCAGTAATAGATGGAGCTGGCGCTGTAGTGTAAGGGGTGTGGTCTCATCAGTGATGTCATCAGGGGGCGGGGCAGACAACCTCTCACCACATACAGGCAGGGTGTCTGCAGTAATAGATGGAGCTGTAGTGTAAGGGGTGTGGTCTCATCAGTGATGTCATCAGGGGGCGGGGCAGACAACCTCACACCACATACAGGCAGGGTGTCTGCAGTAATAGATGGAGCTGTAGTGTAAGGGGTGTGGTCTCATCAGTGATGTCATCAGGGGTCGGGGCAGACAACCTCACACCACATACAGGCAGGGTGTCAGCAGTAATAGATGGAGCTGGTGCTGTAGTGTAAGGGGTGTGGTCTCATCAGTGATGTCATCAGGGGGCGGGGCAGACAACCTCACACCACATACAGGCAGGGTGTCAGCAGTAATAGATGGAGCTGGTGCTGTAGTGTAAGGGGTGTGGTCTCATCAGTGATGTCATCAGGGGGCGGGGCAGACAACCTCTCACCACATACAGGCAGGGTGTCAGCAGTAATAGATGGAGCTGGTGCTGTAGTGTAAGGGGTGTGGTCTCATCAGTGATGTCATCAGGGGGCGGGGCAGACAACCTCTCACCACATACAGGCAGGGTGTCTGCAGTAATAGATGGAGCTGGTGCTGTAGTGTAAGGGGTGTGGTCTCATCAGTGATGTCATCAGGGGGCGGGGCAGACAACCTCACACCACATACAGGCAGGTTGTCAGCAGTAATAGATGGAGCTGGTGCTGTAGTGTAAGGGGTGTGGTCTCATCAGTGATGTCATCAGGGGGCGGGGCAGACAACCTCTCACCACATACAGGCAGGGTGTCTGCAGTAATAGATGGAGCTGGAGCTGTAGTGTAAGGGGTGTGGTCTCATCAGTGATGTCATCAGGGGGCGGGGCAGACAACCTCTCACCACATACAGGCAGGGTGTCTGCAGTAATAGATGGAGCTGTAGTGTAAGGGGTGTGGTCTCATCAGTGATGTCATCAGGGGGCGGGGCTGACAACCTCACACCACATACAGGCAGGGTGTCTGCAGTAATAGATGGAGCTGTAGTGTAAGGGGTGTGGTCTCATCAGTGATGTCATCAGGGGGCGGGGCAGACAACCTCACACCACATACAGGCAGGGTGTCTGCAGTAATAGATGGAGCTGGTGCTGTAGTGTAAGGGGTGTGGTCTCATCAGTGATGTCACCAGGGGGCGGGGCAGACAACCTCACACCACATACAGGCAGGGTGTCTGCAGTAATAGATGGTGCTGTAGTGTAAGGGGTGTGGTCTCATCAGTGATGTCATCAGGGGGCGGGGCAGACAACCTCACACCACATACAGGCAGGGTGTCTGCAGTAATAGATGGAGCTGTAGTGTAAGGGGTGTGGTCTCATCAGTGATGTCACCAGGGGGCGGGGCAGACAACCTCACACCACATACAGGCAGGGTGTCTGCAGTAATAGATGGAGCTGTAGTGTAAGGGGTGTGGTCTCATCAGTGATGTCATCAGGGGGCGGGGCAGACAACCTCTCATCACATACAGGCAGGGTGTCAGCAGTAATAGATGGAGCTGGTGCTGTAGTGTAAGGGGTGTGGTCTCAGTGATGTCATCAGGGGGCGGGGCAGACAACCTCTCACCACATACAGGCAGGGTGTCAGCAGTAATAGATGGAGCTGTAGTGTAAGGGGTGTGGTCTCATCAGTGATGTCATCAGGGGGCGGGGCAGACAACCTCTCACCACATACAGGCAGGGTGTCTGCAGTAATAGATGGAGCTGTAGTGTAAGGGGTGTGGTCTCATCAGTGATGTCATCAGGGGGCGGGGCAGACAACCTCTCACCACATACAGGCAGGGTGTCAGCAGTAATAGATGGAGCTGTAGTGTAAGGGGTGTGGTCTCATCAGTGATGTCATCAGGGGGCAGGGCAGACAACCTCTCACCACATACAGGCAGGGTGTCTGCAGTAATAGATGGAGCTGTAGTGTAAGGGGTGTGGTCTCATCAGTGATGTCATCAGGGGGCGGGGCAGACAACCTCTCACCACATACAGGCAGGGTGTCAGCAGTAATAGATGGAGCTGTAGTGTAAGGGGTGTGGTCTCATCAGTGATGTCATCAGGGGTCGGGGCTGACAACCTCTCACCACATACAGGCAGGGTGTCAGCAGTAATAGATGGAGCTGGCGCTGTAGTGTAAGGGGTGTGGTCTCATCAGTGATGTCATCAGGGGGCGGGGCAGACAACCTCTCACCACATACAGGCAGGGTGTCAGCAGTAATAGATGGAGCTGGCGCTGTAGTGTAAGGGGTGTGGTCTCATCAGTGATGTCATCAGGGGGCGGGGCTGACAACCTCACACCACATACAGGCAGGTTGTCAGCAGTAATAGATGGAGCTGGTGCTGTAGTGTAAGGGGTGTGGTCTCATCAGTGATGTCATCAGGGGGCGGGGCAGACAACCTCTCACCACATACAGGCAGGGTGTCAGCAGTAATAGATGGAGCTGTAGTGTAAGGGGTGTGGTCTCATCAGTGATGTCATCTGGGGGCGGGGCAGACAACCTCTCACCACATACAGGCAGGGTGTCAGCAGTAATAGATGGAGCTGTAGTGTAAGGGGTGTGGTCTCATCAGTGATGTCATCAGGGGGCGGGGCTGACAACCTCACACCACATACAGGCAGGTTGTCAGCAGTAATAGATGGAGCTGGTGCTGTAGTGTAAGGGGTGTGGTCTCATCAGTGATGTCATCAGGGGGCGGGGCAGACAACCTCTCACCACATACAGGCAGGGTGTCAGCAGTAATAGATGGAGCTGTAGTGTAAGGGGTGTGGTCTCATCAGTGATGTCATCAGGGGGCGGGGCAGACAACCTCTCACCACATACAGGCAGGGTGTCAGCAGTAATAGATGGAGCTGTAGTGTAAGGGGTGTGGTCTCATCAGTGATGTCATCAGGGGGCAGGGCAGACAACCTCTCACCACATACAGGCAGGGTGTCTGCAGTAATAGATGGAGCTGGTGCTGTAGTGTAAGGGGTGTGGTCTCATCAGTGATGTCATCAGGGGGCGGGGCAGACAACCTCACACCACATACAGGCAGGGTGTCAGCAGTAATAGATGGAGCTGTAGTGTAAGGGGTGTGGTCTCATCAGTGATGTCATCAGGGGGCGGGGCAGACAACCTCACCACATACAGGCAGGGTGTCAGCAGTAATAGATGGAGCTGTAGTGTAAGGGGTGTGGTCTCATCAGTGATGTCATCAGGGGGCGGGGCAGACAACCTCTCACCACATACAGGCAGGGTGTCTGCAGTAATAGATGGAGCTGTAGTGTAAGGGGTGTGGTCTCATCAGTGATGTCATCAGGGGGCGGGGCAGACAACCTCTCACTACATACAGGCAGGGTGTCAGCAGTAATAGATGGAGCTGGTGCTGTAGTGTAAGGGGTGTGGTCTCATCAGTGATGTCACCAGGGGGCGGGGCAGACAACCTCTCACCACATACAGGCAGGGTGTCTGCAGTAATAGATGGAGCTGGTGCTGTAGTGTAAGGGGTGTGGTCTCATCAGTGATGTCATCAGGGGGCGGGGCAGACAACCTCACACCACATACAGGCAGGGTGTCTGCAGTAATAGATGGTGCTGTAGTGTAAGGGGTGTGGTCTCATCAGTGATGTCATCAGGGGTCGGGGCTGACAACCTCTCACCACATACAGGCAGGGTGTCAGCAGTAATAGATGGAGCTGGCGCTGTAGTGTAAGGGGTGTGGTCTCATCAGTGATGTCATCAGGGGGCGGGGCAGACAACCTCTCACCACATACAGGCAGGGTGTCTGCAGTAATAGATGGAGCTGGTGCTGTAGTGTAAGGGGTGTGGTCTCATCAGTGATGTCACCAGGGGGCGGGGCAGACAACCTCACACCACATACAGGCAGGGTGTCTGCAGTAATAGATGGTGCTGTAGTGTAAGGGGTGTGGTCTCATCAGTGATGTCATCAGGGGGCGGGGCAGACAACCTCACACCACATACAGGCAGGGTGTCTGCAGTAATAGATGGAGCTGTAGTGTAAGGGGTGTGGTCTCATCAGTGATGTCACCAGGGGGCGGGGCAGACAACCTCACACCACATACAGGCAGGGTGTCTGCAGTAATAGATTGAGTTGGTGCTGTAGTGTAAGGGGTGTGGTCTCATCAGTGATGTCACCAGGGGGCAGGGCAGACAACCTCTCACCACATACAGGCAGGGTGTCAGCAGTAATAGATGGAGCTGGTGCTGTAGTGTAAGGGGTGTGGTCTCATCAGTGATGTCATCAGGGGGCGGGGCAGACAACCTCTCACCACATACAGGCAGGGTGTCTGCAGTAATAGATGGAGCTGTAGTGTAAGGGGTGTGGTCTCATCAGTGATGTCATCAGGGGGCAGGGCAGACAACCTCTCACCACATACAGGCAGGGTGTCTGCAGTAACAGATGGAGCTGGTGCTGTAGTGTAAGGGGTGTGGTCTCAGTGATGTCATCAGGGGGCGGGGCAGACAACCTCTCACCACATACAGGCAGGGTGTCTGCAGTAATAGATGGAGCTGGTGCTGTAGTGTAAGGGGTGTGGTCTCATCAGTGATGTCATCAGGGGGCGGGGCTAACAACCTCTCACCACATACAGGCAGGGTGTCAGCAGTAATAGATGGAGCTGTAGTGTAAGGGGTGTGGTCTCATCAGTGATGTCATCAGGGGGCGGGGCAGACAACCTCTCACCACATACAGGCAGGGTGTCTGCAGTAACAGATGGAGCTGGTGCTGTAGTGTAAGGGGTGTGGTCTCATCAGTGATGTCATCAGGGGGCGGGGCAGACAACCTCACACCACATACAGGCAGGGTGTCTGCAGTAATAGATGGTGCTGTAGTGTAAGGGGTGTGGTCTCATCAGTGATGTCATCAGGGGGCGGGGCAGACAACCTCACACCACATACAGGCAGGGTGTCAGCAGTAATAGATGGTGCTGTAGTGTAAGGGGTGTGGTCTCATCAGTGATGTCATCAGGGGGCGGGGCAGAGAACCTCTCACCACATACAGGCAGGGTGTCAGCAGTAATAGATGGAGCTGGTGCTGTAGTGTAAGGGGTGTGGTCTCATCAGTGATGTCATCAGGGGGCGGGGCAGACAACCTCTCACCACATACAGGCAGGGTGTCAGCAGTAATAGATGGAGCTGTAGTGTAAGGGGTGTGGTCTCATCAGTGATGTCATCAGGGGGCAGGGCAGACAACCTCACACCACATACAGGCAGGGTGTCAGCAGTAATAGATGAGGCTGGCGCTGTAGTGTAAGGGGTGTGGTCTCATCAGTGATGTCATCAGGGGGCGGGGCAGACAACCTCTCACCACATACAGGCAGGGTGTCAGCAGTAATAGATGGAGCTGGCGCTGTAGTGTAAGGGGTGTGGTCTCATCAGTGATGTCATCAGGGGGCAGGGCTGACAACCTCACGCCACATACAGGCAGGTTGTCAGCAGTAATAGATGGAGCTGGTGCTGTAGTGTAAGGGGTGTGGTCTCATCAGTGATGTCATCAGGGGGCGGGGCAGACAACCTCTCACCACATACAGGCAGGGTGTCAGCAGTAATAGATGGAGCTGTAGTGTAAGGGGTGTGGTCTCATCAGTGATGTCATCTGGGGGCGGGGCAGACAACCTCACACCACATACAGGCAGGGTGTCAGCAGTACTAGATGGAGCTGTAGTGTAAGGGGTGTGGTCTCATCAGTGATGTCATCAGGGGGCGGGGCAGACAACCTCTCACCACATACAGGCAGGGTGTCAGCAGTAATAGATGGAGCTGTAGTGTAAGGGGTGTGGTCTCATCAGTGATGTCATCAGGGGGCGGGGCAGACAACCTCTCACCACATACAGGCAGGGTGTCTGCAGTACTAGATGGAGCTGTAGTGTAAGGGGTGTGGTCTCATCAGTGATGTCATCAGGGGGCGGGGCTGACAACCTCTCACCACATACAGGCAGGGTGTCTGCAGTAATAGATGGAGCTGTAGTGTAAGGGGTGTGGTCTCATCAGTGATGTCATCAGGGGGCGGGGCTGACAACCTCACACCACATACAGGCAGGTTGTCAGCAGTAATAGATGGAGCTGGTGCTGTAGTGTAAGGGGTGTGGTCTCATCAGTGATGTCATCAGGGGGCGGGGCAGACAACCTCTCACCACATACAGGCAGGGTGTCAGCAGTAATAGATGGAGCTGTAGTGTAAGGGGTGTGGTCTCATCAGTGATGTCATCAGGGGGCGGGGCAGACAACCTCTCACCACATACAGGCAGGGTGTCAGCAGTAATAGATGGAGCTGGCGCTGTAGTGTAAGGGGTGTGGTCTCATCAGTGATGTCATCAGGGGGCGGGGCAGACAACCTCTCACCACATACAGGCCGGGTGTCTGCAGTAATAGATGGAGCTGTAGTGTAAGGGGTGTGGTCTCATCAGTGATGTCATCAGGGGGCGGGGCTGACAACCTCACACCACATACAGGCAGGTTGTCAGCAGTAATAGATGGAGCTGGTGCTGTAGTGTAAGGGGTGTGGTCTCATCAGTGATGTCATCAGGGGGCGGGGCAGACAACCTCTCACCACATACAGGCAGGGTGTCAGCAGTAATAGATGGAGCTGTAGTGTAAGGGGTGTGGTCTCATCAGTGATGTCATCAGGGGGCAGGGCAGACAACCTCTCACCACATACAGGCAGGGTGTCAGCAGTAATAGATGGAGCTGGCGCTGTAGTGTAAGGGGTGTGGTCTCATCAGTGATGTCATCAGGGGGCGGGGCAGACAACCTCTCACCACATACAGGCAGGTTGTCAGCAGTAATAGATGGAGCTGTAGTGTAAGGGGTGTGGTCTCATCAGTGATGTCATCAGGGGGCAGGGCAGACAACCTCTCACCACATACAGGCAGGGTGTCAGCAGTAATAGATGGAGCTGGCGCTGTAGTGTAAGGGGTGTGGTCTCATCAGTGATGTCATCAGGGGGCGGGGCAGACAACCTCTCACCACATACAGGCAGGGTGTCAGCAGTAATAGATGGAGCTGGCGCTGTAGTGTAAGGGGTGTGGTCTCATCAGTGATGTCATCAGGGGGCGGGGCTGACAACCTCACACCACATACAGGCAGGTTGTCAGCAGTAATAGATGGAGCTGGTGCTGTAGTGTAAGGGGTGTGGTCTCATCAGTGATGTCATCAGGGGGCGGGGCAGACAACCTCTCACCACATACAGGCAGGGTGTCAGCAGTAATAGATGGAGCTGTAGTGTAAGGGGTGTGGTCTCATCAGTGATGTCACCAGGGGGCGGGGCAGACAACCTCACACCACATACAGGCAGGGTGTCAGCAGTAATAGATGGAGCTGTAGTGTAAGGGGTGTGGTCTCATCAGTGATGTCATCTGGGGGCGGGGCAGACAACCTCTCACCACATACAGGCAGGTTGTCAGCAGTAATAGATGGAGCTGGTGCTGTAGTGTAAGGGGTGTGGTCTCATCAGTGATGTCATCAGGGGGCGGGGCAGACAACCTCTCACCACATACAGGCAGGGTGTCTGCAGTAATAGATGGAGCTGGTGCTGTAGTGTAAGGGGTGTGGTCTCATCAGTGATGTCATCAGGGGGCGGGGCAGACAACCTCACACCACATACAGGCAGGGTGTCTGCAGTAATAGATGGAGCTGTAGTGTAAGGGGTGTGGTCTCATCAGTGATGTCATCAGGGGGCGGGGCAGACAACCTCTCACCACATACAGGCCGGGTGTCTGCAGTAATAGATGGAGCTGTAGTGTAAGGGGTGTGGTCTCATCAGTGATGTCATCAGGGGGCGGGGCAGACAACCTCTCACCACATACAGGCAGGGTGTCTGCAGTAATAGATGGAGCTGGTGCTGTAGTGTAAGGGGTGTGGTCTCATCAGTGATGTCATCAGGGGGCGGGGCAGACAACCTCTCACCACATACAGGCAGGGTGTCAGCAGTAATAGATGGAGCTGTAGTGTAAGGGGTGTGGTCTCATCAGTGATGTCATCAGGGGTCGGGGCTGACAACCTCTCACCACATACAGGCAGGGTGTCAGCAGTAATAGATGGAGCTGGCGCTGTAGTGTAAGGGGTGTGGTCTCATCAGTGATGTCATCAGGGGGCGGGGCAGACAACCTCTCACCACATACAGGCAGGGTGTCTGCAGTAATAGATGGAGCTGGTGCTGTAGTGTAAGGGGTGTGGTCTCATCAGTGATGTCATCAGGGGGCGGGGCAGACAACCTCACACCACATACAGGCAGGGTGTCAGCAGTAATAGATGGAGCTGGTGCTGTAGTGTAAGGGGTGTGGTCTCATCAGTGATGTCATCAGGGGGCGGGGCAGACAACCTCACCACATACAGGCAGGGTGTCTGCAGTAATAGATGGAGCTGGTGCTGTAGTGTAAGGGGTGTGGTCTCATCAGTGATGTCATCAGGGGGCGGGGCAGACAACCTCACCACATACAGGCAGGGTGTCAGCAGTAATAGATGGAGCTGGTGCTGTAGTGTAAGGGGTGTGGTCTCATCAGTGATGTCATCAGGGGGCGGGGCAGACAACCTCTCACCACATACAGGCAGGGTGTCTGCAGTAATAGATGGAGCTGTAGTGTAAGGGGTGTGGTCTCATCAGTGATGTCATCAGGGGGCGGGGCAGACAACCTCTCACCACATACAGGCAGGGTGTCTGCAGTAATAGATGGTGCTGTAGTGTAAGGGGTGTGGTCTCATCAGTGATGTCATCAGGGGGCGGGGCAGACAACCTCTCACCACATACAGGCAGGGTGTCAGCAGTAATAGATGGAGCTGGTGCTGTAGTGTAAGGGGTGTGGTCTCATCAGTGATGTCATCAGGGGGCAGGGCAGACAACCTCACACCACATACAGGCAGGGTGTCTGCAGTAATAGATGGAGCTGGTGCTGTAGTGTAAGGGGTGTGGTCTCATCAGTGATGTCATCAGGGGGCGGGGCAGACAACCTCTCACCACATACAGGCAGGGTGTCTGCAGTAATAGATGGAGCTGGTGCTGTAGTGTAAGGGGTGTGGTCTCATCAGTGATGTCATCAGGGGGCGGGGCAGACAACCTCTCACCACATACAGGCAGGGTGTCAGCAGTAATAGATGGAGCTGTAGTGTAAGGGGTGTGGTCTCATCAGTGATGTCATCAGGGGTCGGGGCTGACAACCTCTCACCACATACAGGCAGGGTGTCAGCAGTAATAGATGGAGCTGTAGTGTAAGGGGTGTGGTCTCATCAGTGATGTCATCAGGGGTCGGGGCAGACAACCTCTCACCACATACAGGCAGGGTGTCAGCAGTAATAGATGGAGCTGGCGCTGTAGTGTAAGGGGTGTGGTCTCATCAGTGATGTCATCAGGGGGCGGGGCAGACAACCTCTCACCACATACAGGCAGGGTGTCTGCAGTAATAGATGGAGCTGGTGCTGTAGTGTAAGGGGTGTGGTCTCATCAGTGATGTCATCAGGGGGCGGGGCAGACAACCTCTCACCACATACAGGCAGGGTGTCAGCAGTAATAGATGGAGCTGTAGTGTAAGGGGTGTGGTCTCATCAGTGATGTCATCAGGGGGCGGGGCAGACAACCTCACACCACATACAGGCAGGGTGTCAGCAGTAATAGATGGAGCTGTAGTGTAAGGGGTGTGGTCTCATCAGTGATGTCATCAGGGGGCGGGGCAGACAACCTCACCACATACAGGCAGGGTGTCAGCAGTAATAGATGGAGCTGTAGTGTAAGGGGTGTGGTCTCATCAGTGATGTCATCAGGGGGCGGGGCAGACAACCTCTCACCACATACAGGCAGGGTGTCTGCAGTACTAGATGGAGCTGTAGTGTAAGGGGTGTGGTCTCATCAGTGATGTCATCAGGGGGCGGGGCAGACAACCTCTCACCACATACAGGCCGGGTGTCTGCAGTAATAGATGGAGCTGTAGTGTAAGGGGTGTGGTCTCATCAGTGATGTCACCAGGGGGCGGGGCAGACAACCTCTCACCACATACAGGCAGGGTGTCTGCAGTAATAGATGGAGCTGTAGTGTAAGGGGTGTGGTCTCATCAGTGATGTCATCAGGGGGCGGGGCAGACAACCTCTCACCACATACAGGCAGGGTGTCTGCAGTAATAGATGGAGCTGGTGCTGTAGTGTAAGGGGTGTGGTCTCATCAGTGATGTCATCAGGGGGCGGGGCAGACAACCTCACACCACATACAGGCAGGGTGTCTGCAGTAATAGATGGAGCTGGCGCTGTAGTGTAAGGGGTGTGGTCTCATCAGTGATGTCATCAGGGGGCGGGGCAGACAACCTCACACCACATACAGGCAGGGTGTCTGCAGTAATAGATGGAGCTGTAGTGTAAGGGGTGTGGTCTCATCAGTGATGTCATCAGGGGGCGGGGCAGACAACCTCTCACCACATACAGGCCGGGTGTCTGCAGTAATAGATGGAGCTGTAGTGTAAGGGGTGTGGTCTCATCAGTGATGTCACCAGGGGGCGGGGCAGACAACCTCACACCACATACAGGCAGGGTGTCAGCAGTAATAGATGGAGCTGTAGTGTAAGGGGTGTGGTCTCATCAGTGATGTCATCAGGGGGCAGGGCAGACAACCTCTCACCACATACAGGCAGGGTGTCAGCAGTAATAGATGGAGCTGTAGTGTAAGGGGTGTGGTCTCATCAGTGATGTCATCAGGGGGCGGGGCAGACAACCTCTCACCACATACAGGCAGGGTGTCAGCAGTAATAGATGGAGCTGGCGCTGTAGTGTAAGGGGTGTGGTCTCATCAGTGATGTCATCAGGGGGCGGGGCTGACAACCTCACACCACATACAGGCAGGTTGTCAGCAGTAATAGATGGAGCTGGTGCTGTAGTGTAAGGGGTGTGGTCTCATCAGTGATGTCATCAGGGGGCGGGGCAGACAACCTCTCACCACATACAGGCAGGGTGTCAGCAGTAATAGATGGAGCTGTAGTGTAAGGGGTGTGGTCTCATCAGTGATGTCACCAGGGGGCGGGGCAGACAACCTCACACCACATACAGGCAGGGTGTCAGCAGTAATAGATGGAGCTGTAGTGTAAGGGGTGTGGTCTCATCAGTGATGTCATCTGGGGGCGGGGCAGACAACCTCTCACCACATACAGGCAGGTTGTCAGCAGTAATAGATGGAGCTGGTGCTGTAGTGTAAGGGGTGTGGTCTCATCAGTGATGTCATCAGGGGGCGGGGCAGACAACCTCTCACCACATACAGGCAGGGTGTCTGCAGTAATAGATGGAGCTGGTGCTGTAGTGTAAGGGGTGTGGTCTCATCAGTGATGTCATCAGGGGGCGGGGCAGACAACCTCACACCACATACAGGCAGGGTGTCTGCAGTAATAGATGGAGCTGTAGTGTAAGGGGTGTGGTCTCATCAGTGATGTCATCAGGGGGCGGGGCAGACAACCTCTCACCACATACAGGCCGGGTGTCTGCAGTAATAGATGGAGCTGTAGTGTAAGGGGTGTGGTCTCATCAGTGATGTCATCAGGGGGCGGGGCAGACAACCTCTCACCACATACAGGCAGGGTGTCTGCAGTAATAGATGGAGCTGGTGCTGTAGTGTAAGGGGTGTGGTCTCATCAGTGATGTCATCAGGGGGCGGGGCAGACAACCTCTCACCACATACAGGCAGGGTGTCAGCAGTAATAGATGGAGCTGTAGTGTAAGGGGTGTGGTCTCATCAGTGATGTCATCAGGGGTCGGGGCTGACAACCTCTCACCACATACAGGCAGGGTGTCAGCAGTAATAGATGGAGCTGGCGCTGTAGTGTAAGGGGTGTGGTCTCATCAGTGATGTCATCAGGGGGCGGGGCAGACAACCTCTCACCACATACAGGCAGGGTGTCTGCAGTAATAGATGGAGCTGGTGCTGTAGTGTAAGGGGTGTGGTCTCATCAGTGATGTCATCAGGGGGCGGGGCAGACAACCTCACACCACATACAGGCAGGGTGTCAGCAGTAATAGATGGAGCTGGTGCTGTAGTGTAAGGGGTGTGGTCTCATCAGTGATGTCATCAGGGGGCAGGGCAGACAACCTCTCACCACATACAGGCAGGGTGTCAGCAGTAATAGATGGAGCTGTAGTGTAAGGGGTGTGGTCTCATCAGTGATGTCATCAGGGGTCGGGGCTGACAACCTCTCACCACATACAGGCAGGGTGTCAGCAGTAATAGATGGAGCTGTAGTGTAAGGGGTGTGGTCTCATCAGTGATGTCATCAGGGGTCGGGGCAGACAACCTCACCACATACAGGCAGGGTGTCAGCAGTAATAGATGGAGCTGTAGTGTAAGGGGTGTGGTCTCATCAGTGATGTCATCAGGGGGCGGGGCAGACAACCTCTCACCACATACAGGCAGGGTGTCTGCAGTACTAGATGGAGCTGTAGTGTAAGGGGTGTGGTCTCATCAGTGATGTCATCAGGGGGCGGGGCAGACAACCTCTCACCACATACAGGCCGGGTGTCTGCAGTAATAGATGGAGCTGTAGTGTAAGGGGTGTGGTCTCATCAGTGATGTCACCAGGGGGCGGGGCAGACAACCTCTCACCACATACAGGCAGGGTGTCAGCAGTAATAGATGGAGCTGTAGTGTAAGGGGTGTGGTCTCATCAGTGATGTCATCAGGGGGCGGGGCAGACAACCTCTCACCACATACAGGCAGGGTGTCAGCAGTAATAGATGGAGCTGGCGCTGTAGTGTAAGGGGTGTGGTCTCATCAGTGATGTCATCAGGGGGCGGGGCAGACAACCTCTCACCACATACAGGCAGGGTGTCTGCAGTAATAGATGGAGCTGGTGCTGTAGTGTAAGGGGTGTGGTCTCATCAGTGATGTCATCAGGGGGCGGGGCAGACAACCTCTCACCACATACAGGCAGGGTGTCAGCAGTAATAGATGGAGCTGTAGTGTAAGGGGTGTGGTCTCATCAGTGATGTCATCAGGGGGCGGGGCAGACAACCTCACACCACATACAGGCAGGGTGTCAGCAGTAATAGATGGAGCTGTAGTGTAAGGGGTGTGGTCTCATCAGTGATGTCATCAGGGGGCGGGGCAGACAACCTCACCACATACAGGCAGGGTGTCAGCAGTAATAGATGGAGCTGTAGTGTAAGGGGTGTGGTCTCATCAGTGATGTCATCAGGGGGCGGGGCAGACAACCTCTCACCACATACAGGCAGGGTGTCTGCAGTACTAGATGGAGCTGTAGTGTAAGGGGTGTGGTCTCATCAGTGATGTCATCAGGGGGCGGGGCAGACAACCTCTCACCACATACAGGCCGGGTGTCTGCAGTAATAGATGGAGCTGTAGTGTAAGGGGTGTGGTCTCATCAGTGATGTCACCAGGGGGCGGGGCAGACAACCTCTCACCACATACAGGCAGGGTGTCTGCAGTAATAGATGGAGCTGTAGTGTAAGGGGTGTGGTCTCATCAGTGATGTCATCAGGGGGCGGGGCAGACAACCTCTCACCACATACAGGCAGGGTGTCTGCAGTAATAGATGGAGCTGGTGCTGTAGTGTAAGGGGTGTGGTCTCATCAGTGATGTCATCAGGGGGCGGGGCAGACAACCTCACACCACATACAGGCAGGGTGTCTGCAGTAATAGATGGAGCTGGCGCTGTAGTGTAAGGGGTGTGGTCTCATCAGTGATGTCATCAGGGGGCGGGGCAGACAACCTCACACCACATACAGGCAGGGTGTCTGCAGTAATAGATGGAGCTGTAGTGTAAGGGGTGTGGTCTCATCAGTGATGTCATCAGGGGGCGGGGCAGACAACCTCTCACCACATACAGGCCGGGTGTCTGCAGTAATAGATGGAGCTGTAGTGTAAGGGGTGTGGTCTCATCAGTGATGTCACCAGGGGGCGGGGCAGACAACCTCACACCACATACAGGCAGGGTGTCTGCAGTAATAGATGGAGCTGGTGCTGTAGTGTAAGGGGTGTGGTCTCATCAGTGATGTCATCAGGGGGCGGGGCAGACAACCTCACACCACATACAGGCAGGGTGTCAGCAGTAATAGATGGAGCTGGTGCTGTAGTGTAAGGGGTGTGGTCTCATCAGTGATGTCATCAGGGTCGGGGCAGACAACCTCTCACCACATACAGGCAGGGTGTCTGCAGTAATAGATGGAGCTGGTGCTGTAGTGTAAGGGGTGTGGTCTCATCAGTGATGTCATCAGGGGGCGGGGCAGACAACCTCTCACCACATACAGGCAGGGTGTCAGCAGTAATAGATGGAGCTGGTGCTGTAGTGTAAGGGGTGTGGTCTCACCAGTGATGTCATCAGGGGGCGGGGCAGACAACCTCACACCACATACAGGCAGGGTGTCTGCAGTAATAGATGGAGCTGGTGCTGTAGTGTAAGGGGTGTGGTCTCATCAGTGATGTCATCAGGGGGCGGGGCAGACAACCTCACACCACATACAGGCAGGGTGTCAGCAGAAATAGATGGAGCTGTAGTGTAAGGGGTGTGGTCTCATCAGTGATGTCATCAGGGTCGGGGCAGACAACCTCACACCACATACAGGCAGGGTGTCTGCAGTAATAGATGGAGCTGGTGCTGTAGTGTAAGGGGTGTGGTCTCAGTGATGTCATCAGGGGGCGGGGCAGACAACCTCACACCACATACAGGCAGGGTGTCAGCAGTAATAGATGGAGCTGTAGTGTAAGGGGTGTGGTCTCATCAGTGATGTCATCAGGGGGCGGGGCAGACAACCTCTCACCACATACAGGCAGGGTGTCTGCAGTAATAGATGGAGCTGGTGCTGTAGTGTAAGGGGTGTGGTCTCATCAGTGATGTCATCAGGGGGCGGGGCAGACAACCTCACACCACATACAGGCAGGGTGTCTGCAGTAATAGATGGAGCTGTAGTGTAAGGGGTGTGGTCTCATCAGTGATGTCATCAGGGGGCGGGGCAGACAACCTCTCACCACATACAGGCAGGGTGTCTGCAGTAATAGATGGAGCTGTAGTGTAAGGGGTGTGGTCTCATCAGTGATGTCACCAGGGGGCGGGGCAGACAACCTCACACCACATACAGGCAGGGTGTCTGCAGTAATAGATGGAGCTGGTGCTGTAGTGTAAGGGGTGTGGTCTCATCAGTGATGTCATCAGGGGGCGGGGCAGACAACCTCTCACCACATACAGGCAGGGTGTCAGCAGTAATAGATGGAGCTGTAGTGTAAGGGGTGTGGTCTCATCAGTGATGTCATCAGAGGTCGGGGCTGACAACCTCTCACCACATACAGGCAGGGTGTCAGCAGTAATAGATGGAGCTGGCGCTGTAGTGTAAGGGGTGTGGTCTCATCAGTGATGTCATCAGGGGGCGGGGCAGACAACCTCTCACCACATACAGGCAGGGTGTCTGCAGTAATAGATGGAGCTGGTGCTGTAGTGTAAGGGGTGTGGTCTCATCAGTGATGTCATCAGGGGGCGGGGCAGACAACCTCACACCACATACAGGCAGGGTGTCAGCAGTAATAGATGGAGCTGGTGCTGTAGTGTAAGGGGTGTGGTCTCATCAGTGATGTCATCAGGGGGCGGGGCAGACAACCTCACCACATACAGGCAGGGTGTCAGCAGTAATAGATGGAGCTGTAGTGTAAGGGGTGTGGTCTCATCAGTGATGTCATCAGGGGGCGGGGCAGACAACCTCTCACCACATACAGGCAGGGTGTCTGCAGTAATAGATGGTGCTGTAGTGTAAGGGGTGTGGTCTCATCAGTGATGTCATCAGGGGGCGGGGCAGACAACCTCTCACCACATACAGGCAGGGTGTCAGCAGTAATAGATGGAGCTGGTGCTGTAGTGTAAGGGGTGTGGTCTCATCAGTGATGTCATCAGGGGGCAGGGCAGACAACCTCTCACCACATACAGGCAGGGTGTCAGCAGTAATAGATGGAGCTGTAGTGTAAGGGGTGTGGTCTCATCAGTGATGTCATCAGGGGTCGGGGCTGACAACCTCTCACCACATACAGGCAGGGTGTCAGCAGTAATAGATGGAGCTGTAGTGTAAGGGGTGTGGTCTCATCAGTGATGTCATCAGGGGTCGGGGCTGACAACCTCTCACCACATACAGGCAGGGTGTCAGCAGTAATAGATGGAGCTGGCGCTGTAGTGTAAGGGGTGTGGTCTCATCAGTGATGTCATCAGGGGGCGGGGCAGACAACCTCTCACCACATACAGGCAGGGTGTCTGCAGTAATAGATGGAGCTGGTGCTGTAGTGTAAGGGGTGTGGTCTCATCAGTGATGTCATCAGGGGGCGGGGCAGACAACCTCTCACCACATACAGGCAGGGTGTCAGCAGTAATAGATGGAGCTGTAGTGTAAGGGGTGTGGTCTCATCAGTGATGTCATCAGGGGGCGGGGCAGACAACCTCACCACATACAGGCAGGGTGTCAGCAGTAATAGATGGAGCTGTAGTGTAAGGGGTGTGGTCTCATCAGTGATGTCATCAGGGGGCGGGGCAGACAACCTCTCACCACATACAGGCAGGGTGTCTGCAGTAATAGATGGAGCTGTAGTGTAAGGGGTGTGGTCTCATCAGTGATGTCACCAGGGGGCGGGGCAGACAACCTCTCACCACATACAGGCAGGGTGTCTGCAGTACTAGATGGAGCTGTAGTGTAAGGGGTGTGGTCTCATCAGTGATGTCATCAGGGGGCGGGGCAGACAACCTCTCACCACATACAGGCCGGGTGTCTGCAGTAATAGATGGAGCTGTAGTGTAAGGGGTGTGGTCTCATCAGTGATGTCACCAGGGGGCGGGGCAGACAACCTCTCACCACATACAGGCAGGGTGTCTGCAGTAATAGATGGAGCTGTAGTGTAAGGGGTGTGGTCTCATCAGTGATGTCATCAGGGGGCGGGGCAGACAACCTCTCACCACATACAGGCAGGGTGTCTGCAGTAATAGATGGAGCTGGTGCTGTAGTGTAAGGGGTGTGGTCTCATCAGTGATGTCATCAGGGGGCGGGGCAGACAACCTCACACCACATACAGGCAGGGTGTCTGCAGTAATAGATGGAGCTGGCGCTGTAGTGTAAGGGGTGTGGTCTCATCAGTGATGTCATCAGGGGGCGGGGCAGACAACCTCACACCACATACAGGCAGGGTGTCTGCAGTAATAGATGGAGCTGTAGTGTAAGGGGTGTGGTCTCATCAGTGATGTCATCAGGGGGCGGGGCAGACAACCTCTCACCACATACAGGCCGGGTGTCTGCAGTAATAGATGGAGCTGTAGTGTAAGGGGTGTGGTCTCATCAGTGATGTCATCAGGGGGCGGGGCAGACAACCTCACACCACATACAGGCAGGGTGTCTGCAGTAATAGATGGAGCTGGTGCTGTAGTGTAAGGGGTGTGGTCTCATCAGTGATGTCATCAGGGGGCGGGGCAGACAACCTCACACCACATACAGGCAGGGTGTCTGCAGTAATAGATGGAGCTGGTGCTGTAGTGTAAGGGGTGTGGTCTCATCAGTGATGTCATCAGGGGGCGGGGCAGACAACCTCACACCACATACAGGCAGGGTGTCAGCAGAAATAGATGGAGCTGTAGTGTAAGGGGTGTGGTCTCATCAGTGATGTCATCAGGGTCGGGGCAGACAACCTCACACCACATACAGGCAGGGTGTCTGCAGTAATAGATGGAGCTGGTGCTGTAGTGTAAGGGGTGTGGTCTCAGTGATGTCATCAGGGGGCGGGGCAGACAACCTCACACCACATACAGGCAGGGTGTCAGCAGTAATAGATGGAGCTGTAGTGTAAGGGGTGTGGTCTCATCAGTGATGTCATCAGGGGGCGGGGCAGACAACCTCTCACCACATACAGGCAGGGTGTCTGCAGTAATAGATGGAGCTGGTGCTGTAGTGTAAGGGGTGTGGTCTCATCAGTGATGTCATCAGGGGGCGGGGCAGACAACCTCACACCACATACAGGCAGGGTGTCTGCAGTAATAGATGGAGCTGTAGTGTAAGGGGTGTGGTCTCATCAGTGATGTCATCAGGGGGCGGGGCAGACAACCTCTCACCACATACAGGCAGGGTGTCTGCAGTAATAGATGGAGCTGTAGTGTAAGGGGTGTGGTCTCATCAGTGATGTCACCAGGGGGCGGGGCAGACAACCTCACACCACATACAGGCAGGGTGTCTGCAGAAATAGATGGAGCTGGTGCTGTAGTGTAAGGGGTGTGGTCTCATCAGTGATGTCATCAGGGGGCGGGGCAGACAACCTCACACCACATACAGGCAGGGTGTCTGCAGTAATAGATGGAGCTGTAGTGTAAGGGGTGTGGTCTCATCAGTGATGTCACCAGGGGGCGGGGCAGACAACCTCACACCACATACAGGCAGGGTGTCTGCAGTAATAGATGGAGCTGTAGTGTAAGGGGTGTGGTCTCATCAGTGATGTCATCAGGGGGCGGGGCAGACAACCTCTCACCACATACAGGCAGGGTGTCTGCAGTAATAGATGGAGCTGTAGTGTAAGGGGTGTGGTCTCATCAGTGATGTCACCAGGGGGCGGGGCAGACAACCTCTCACCACATACAGGCAGGGTGTCTGCAGTAATAGATGGAGCTGGTGCTGTAGTGTAAGGGGTGTGGTCTCATCAGTGATGTCATCAGGGGGCGGGGCAGACAACCTCACACCACATACAGGCAGGGTGTCTGCAGAAATAGATGGAGCTGTAGTGTAAGGGGTGTGGTCTCATCAGTGATGTCACCAGGGGGCGGGGCAGACAACCTCACACCACATACAGGCAGGGTGTCTGCAGTAATAGATGGAGCTGGTGCTGTAGTGTAAGGGGTGTGGTCTCATCAGTGATGTCATCAGGGGGCGGGGCAGACAACCTCACACCACATACAGGCAGGGTGTCTGCAGAAATAGATGGAGCTGTAGTGTAAGGGGTGTGGTCTCATCAGTGATGTCATCAGGGGGCGGGGCAGACAACCTCTCACCACATACAGGCCGGGTGTCTGCAGTAATAGATGGAGCTGTAGTGTAAGGGGTGTGGTCTCATCAGTGATGTCATCAGGGGTCGGGGCAGACAACCTCTCACCACATACAGGCAGGTTGTCAGCAGTAATAGATGGAGCTGGTGCTGTAGTGTAAGGGGTGTGGTCTCATCAGTGATGTCATCAGGGGGCGGGGCTGACAACCTCACACCACATACAGGCAGGTTGTCAGCAGTAATAGATGGAGCTGGTGCTGTAGTGTAAGGGGTGTGGTCTCATCAGTGATGTCATCAGGGGGCGGGGCAGACAACCTCTCACCACATACAGGCAGGGTGTCTGCAGTAATAGATAGAGCTGTAGTGTAAGGGGTGTGGTCTCATCAGTGATGTCATCAGGGGGCGGGGCAGACAACCTCTCACCACATACAGGCAGGGTGTCAGCAGTAATAGATGGAGCTGGCGCTGTAGTGTAAGGGGTGTGGTCTCATCAGTGATGTCATCAGGGGGCGGGGCAGACAACCTCTCACCACAGACAGGCAGGGTGTCTGCAGTAATAGATGGAGCTGGTGCTGTAGTGTAAGGGGTGTGGTCTCATCAGTGATGTCATCAGGGGGCGGGGCAGAGAACCTCTCACCACATACAGGCAGGGTGTCAGCAGTAATAGATGGAGCTGGTGCTGTAGTGTAAGGGGTGTGGTCTCATCAGTGATGTCATCAGGGGGCGGGGCAGACAACCTCACACCACATACAGGCAGGGTGTCAGCAGTAATAGATGGAGCTGTAGTGTAAGGGGTGTGGTCTCATCAGTGATGTCATCAGGGGGCGGGGCAGACAACCTCTCACCACATACAGGCCGGGTGTCTGCAGTAATAGATGGAGCTGTAGTGTAAGGGGTGTGGTCTCATCAGTGATGTCACCAGGGGGCGGGGCAGACAACCTCTCACCACATACAGGCAGGGTGTCTGCAGTAATAGATGGAGCTGTAGTGTAAGGGGTGTGGTCTCATCAGTGATGTCATCAGGGGGCGGGGCAGACAACCTCTCACCACATACAGGCAGGGTGTCTGCAGTAATAGATGGAGCTGGTGCTGTAGTGTAAGGGGTGTGGTCTCATCAGTGATGTCATCAGGGGGCGGGGCAGACAACCTCACACCACATACAGGCAGGGTGTCTGCAGTAATAGATGGAGCTGGCGCTGTAGTGTAAGGGGTGTGGTCTCATCAGTGATGTCATCAGGGGGCGGGGCAGACAACCTCTCACCACATACAGGCCGGGTGTCTGCAGTAATAGATGGAGCTGTAGTGTAAGGGGTGTGGTCTCATCAGTGATGTCACCAGGGGGCGGGGCAGACAACCTCACACCACATACAGGCAGGGTGTCTGCAGTAATAGATGGAGCTGGTGCTGTAGTGTAAGGGGTGTGGTCTCATCAGTGATGTCATCAGGGGGCGGGGCAGACAACCTCACACCACATACAGGCAGGGTGTCTGCAGTAATAGATGGAGCTGGCGCTGTAGTGTAAGGGGTGTGGTCTCATCAGTGATGTCATCAGGGGGCGGGGCAGACAACCTCTCACCACATACAGGCCGGGTGTCTGCAGTAATAGATGGAGCTGTAGTGTAAGGGGTGTGGTCTCATCAGTGATGTCACCAGGGGGCGGGGCAGACAACCTCTCACCACATACAGGCCGGGTGTCTGCAGTAATAGATGGAGCTGTAGTGTAAGGGGTGTGGTCTCATCAGTGATGTCATCAGGGGGCGGGGCAGACAACCTCTCACCACATACAGGCAGGGTGTCTGCAGTAATAGATGGAGCTGGTGCTGTAGTGTAAGGGGTGTGGTCTCATCAGTGATGTCACCAGGGGGCGGGGCAGACAACCTCTCACCACATACAGGCAGGGTGTCTGCAGTAATAGATGGAGCTGTAGTGTAAGGGGTGTGGTCTCATCAGTGATGTCATCAGGGGGCGGGGCAGACAACCTCTCACCACATACAGGCAGGGTGTCTGCAGTAATAGATGGAGCTGGTGCTGTAGTGTAAGGGGTGTGGTCTCATCAGTGATGTCATCAGGGGGCGGGGCAGACAACCTCACACCACATACAGGCAGGGTGTCTGCAGTAATAGATGGAGCTGGCGCTGTAGTGTAAGGGGTGTGGTCTCATCAGTGATGTCATCAGGGGGCGGGGCAGACAACCTCACACCACATACAGGCAGGGTGTCTGCAGTAATAGATGGAGCTGTAGTGTAAGGGGTGTGGTCTCATCAGTGATGTCATCAGGGGGCGGGGCAGACAACCTCTCACCACATACAGGCCGGGTGTCTGCAGTAATAGATGGAGCTGTAGTGTAAGGGGTGTGGTCTCATCAGTGATGTCACCAGGGGGCGGGGCAGACAACCTCACACCACATACAGGCAGGGTGTCTGCAGTAATAGATGGAGCTGGTGCTGTAGTGTAAGGGGTGTGGTCTCATCAGTGATGTCATCAGGGGGCGGGGCAGACAACCTCACACCACATACAGGCAGGGTGTCAGCAGTAATAGATGGAGCTGGTGCTGTAGTGTAAGGGGTGTGGTCTCATCAGTGATGTCATCAGGGGGCGGGGCAGACAACCTCTCACCACATACAGGCAGGGTGTCTGCAGTAATAGATGGAGCTGTAGTGTAAGGGGTGTGGTCTCATCAGTGATGTCATCAGGGTCGGGGCAGACAACCTCTCACCACATACAGGCAGGGTGTCTGCAGTAATAGATGGAGCTGGTGCTGTAGTGTAAGGGGTGTGGTCTCATCAGTGATGTCATCAGGGGGCGGGGCAGACAACCTCACACCACATACAGGCAGGGTGTCTGCAGTAATAGATGGAGCTGGTGCTGTAGTGTAAGGGGTGTGGTCTCATCAGTGATGTCATCAGGGGGCGGGGCAGACAACCTCACACCACATACAGGCAGGGTGTCTGCAGTAATAGATGGAGCTGGTGCTGTAGTGTAAGGGGTGTGGTCTCAGTGATGTCATCAGGGGGCGGGGCAGACAACCTCACACCACATACAGGCAGGGTGTCTGCAGTAATAGATGGAGCTGGTGCTGTAGTGTAAGGGGTGTGGTCTCAGTGATGTCATCAGGGGGCGGGGCAGACAACCTCACACCACATACAGGCAGGGTGTCAGCAGTAATAGATGGAGCTGTAGTGTAAGGGGTGTGGTCTCATCAGTGATGTCATCAGGGGGCGGGGCAGACAACCTCTCACCACATACAGGCAGGGTGTCTGCAGTAATAGATGGAGCTGGTGCTGTAGTGTAAGGGGTGTGGTCTCATCAGTGATGTCATCAGGGGGCGGGGCAGACAACCTCACACCACATACAGGCAGGGTGTCTGCAGTAATAGATGGAGCTGTAGTGTAAGGGGTGTGGTCTCATCAGTGATGTCATCAGGGGGCGGGGCAGACAACCTCACACCACATACAGGCAGGGTGTCTGCAGTAATAGATGGAGCTGTAGTGTAAGGGGTGTGGTCTCATCAGTGATGTCATCAGGGGGCGGGGCAGACAACCTCTCACCACATACAGGCAGGGTGTCTGCAGTAATAGATGGAGCTGTAGTGTAAGGGGTGTGGTCTCATCAGTGATGTCATCAGGGGGCGGGGCAGACAACCTCTCACCACATACAGGCCGGGTGTCTGCAGTAATAGATGGAGCTGTAGTGTAAGGGGTGTGGTCTCATCAGTGATGTCACCAGGGGGCGGGGCAGACAACCTCACACCACATACAGGCAGGGTGTCTGCAGAAATAGATGGAGCTGTAGTGTAAGGGGTGTGGTCTCATCAGTGATGTCATCAGGGGGCGGGGCAGACAACCTCTCACCACATACAGGCAGGGTGTCTGCAGTAATAGATGGAGCTGGTGCTGTAGTGTAAGGGGTGTGGTCTCATCAGTGATGTCATCAGGGGGCGGGGCAGACAACCTCACACCACATACAGGCAGGGTGTCTGCAGTAATAGATGGAGCTGTAGTGTAAGGGGTGTGGTCTCATCAGTGATGTCATCAGGGGGCGGGGCAGACAACCTCTCACCACATACAGGCCGGGTGTCTGCAGTAATAGATGGAGCTGTAGTGTAAGGGGTGTGGTCTCATCAGTGATGTCATCAGGGGTCGGGGCAGACAACCTCTCACCACATACAGGCAGGGTGTCAGCAGTAATAGATGGAGCTGGCGCTGTAGTGTAAGGGGTGTGGTCTCATCAGTGATGTCATCAGGGGGCAGGGCTGACAACCTCACACCACATACAGGCAGGTTGTCAGCAGTAATAGATGGAGCTGGTGCTGTAGTGTAAGGGGTGTGGTCTCATCAGTGATGTCATCAGGGGGCGGGGCAGACAACCTCTCACCACATACAGGCAGGGTGTCTGCAGTAATAGATAGAGCTGTAGTGTAAGGGGTGTGGTCTCATCAGTGATGTCATCAGGGGGCGGGGCAGACAACCTCTCACCACATACAGGCAGGGTGTCAGCAGTAATAGATGGAGCTGGCGCTGTAGTGTAAGGGGTGTGGTCTCATCAGTGATGTCATCAGGGGGCGGGGCAGACAACCTCTCACCACAGACAGGCAGGGTGTCTGCAGTAATAGATGGAGCTGGTGCTGTAGTGTAAGGGGTGTGGTCTCATCAGTGATGTCATCAGGGGGCGGGGCAGACAACCTCTCACCACATACAGGCAGGTTGTCAGCAGTAATAGATGGAGCTGGTGCTGTAGTGTAAGGGGTGTGGTCTCATCAGTGATGTCATCAGGGGGCGGGGCAGACAACCTCTCACCACATACAGGCAGGGTGTCTGCAGTAATAGATGGAGCTGTAGTGTAAGGGGTGTGGTCTCATCAGTGATGTCATCAGGGGGCGGGGCAGACAACCTCACACCACATACAGGCAGGTTGTCAGCAGTAATAGATGGAGCTGGTGCTGTAGTGTAAGGGGTGTGGTCTCATCAGTGATGTCATCAGGGGGCGGGGCAGACAACCTCTCACCACATACAGGCAGGGTGTCTGCAGTAATAGATAGAGCTGTAGTGTAAGGGGTGTGGTCTCATCAGTGATGTCATCAGGGGGCGGGGCAGAGAACCTCTCACCACATACAGGCAGGGTGTCAGCAGTAATAGATGGAGCTGGTGCTGTAGTGTAAGGGGTGTGGTCTCATCAGTGATGTCATCAGGGGGCGGGGCAGACAACCTCACACCACATACAGGCAGGGTGTCAGCAGTAATAGATGGAGCTGTAGTGTAAGGGGTGTGGTCTCATCAGTGATGTCACCAGGGGGCGGGGCAGACAACCTCTCACCACATACAGGCAGGGTGTCTGCAGTAATAGATGGAGCTGTAGTGTAAGGGGTGTGGTCTCATCAGTGATGTCATCAGGGGGCGGGGCAGACAACCTCTCACCACATACAGGCAGGGTGTCTGCAGTAATAGATGGAGCTGGTGCTGTAGTGTAAGGGGTGTGGTCTCATCAGTGATGTCATCAGGGGGCGGGGCAGACAACCTCACACCACATACAGGCAGGGTGTCTGCAGTAATAGATGGAGCTGGCGCTGTAGTGTAAGGGGTGTGGTCTCATCAGTGATGTCATCAGGGGGCGGGGCAGACAACCTCTCACCACATACAGGCCGGGTGTCTGCAGTAATAGATGGAGCTGTAGTGTAAGGGGTGTGGTCTCATCAGTGATGTCACCAGGGGGCGGGGCAGACAACCTCACACCACATACAGGCAGGGTGTCTGCAGTAATAGATGGAGCTGGTGCTGTAGTGTAAGGGGTGTGGTCTCATCAGTGATGTCATCAGGGGGCGGGGCAGACAACCTCACACCACATACAGGCAGGGTGTCTGCAGTAATAGATGGAGCTGGCGCTGTAGTGTAAGGGGTGTGGTCTCATCAGTGATGTCATCAGGGGGCGGGGCAGACAACCTCTCACCACATACAGGCCGGGTGTCTGCAGTAATAGATGGAGCTGTAGTGTAAGGGGTGTGGTCTCATCAGTGATGTCACCAGGGGGCGGGGCAGACAACCTCACACCACATACAGGCAGGGTGTCTGCAGTAATAGATGGAGCTGGTGCTGTAGTGTAAGGGGTGTGGTCTCATCAGTGATGTCATCAGGGGGCGGGGCAGACAACCTCACACCACATACAGGCAGGGTGTCAGCAGTAATAGATGGAGCTGGTGCTGTAGTGTAAGGGGTGTGGTCTCATCAGTGATGTCATCAGGGGGCGGGGCTGACCACCCCTCACCACATACAGGCAGGGTGTCTGCAGTAATAGATGGAGCTGGTGCTGTAGTGTAAGGGGTGTGGTCTCATCAGTGATGTCATCAGGGGGCGGGGCAGACAACCTCTCACCACATACAGGCAGGGTGTCTGCAGTAATAGATGGAGCTGGTGCTGTAGTGTAAGGGGTGTGGTCTCATCAGTGATGTCATCAGGGGGCGGGGCAGACAACCTCTCACCACATACAGGCAGGGTGTCAGCAGTAATAGATGGAGCTGGTGCTGTAGTGTAAGGGGTGTGGTCTCATCAGTGATGTCATCAGGGTCGGGGCAGACAACCTCACACCACATACAGGCAGGGTGTCTGCAGAAATAGATGGAGCTGTAGTGTAAGGGGTGTGGTCTCATCAGTGATGTCATCAGGGGGCGGGGCAGACAACCTCTCACCACATACAGGCAGGGTGTCAGCAGTAATAGATGGAGCTGGTGCTGTAGTGTAAGGGGTGTGGTCTCATCAGTGATGTCATCAGGGGGCGGGGCAGACAACCTCTCACCACATACAGGCAGGGTGTCTGCAGAAATAGATGGAGCTGTAGTGTAAGGGGTGTGGTCTCATCAGTGATGTCATCAGGGGGCGGGGCAGACAACCTCTCACCACATACAGGCAGGGTGTCTGCAGTAATAGATGGAGCTGGTGCTGTAGTGTAAGGGGTGTGGTCTCATCAGTGATGTCATCAGGGGGCGGGGCAGACAACCTCTCACCACATACAGGCAGGGTGTCTGCAGTAATAGATGGAGCTGTAGTGTAAGGGGTGTGGTCTCATCAGTGATGTCATCAGGGGGCGGGGCAGACAACCTCTCACCACATACAGGCAGGGTGTCAGCAGTAATAGATGGAGCTGGTGCTGTAGTGTAAGGGGTGTGGTCTCATCAGTGATGTCATCAGGGGGCGGGGCAGACAACCTCTCACCACATACAGGCAGGGTGTCTGCAGTAATAGATGGAGCTGTAGTGTAAGGGGTGTGGTCTCATCAGTGATGTCATCAGGGGGCGGGGCAGACAACCTCTCACCACATACAGGCCGGGTGTCTGCAGTAATAGATGGAGCTGTAGTGTAAGGGGTGTGGTCTCATCAGTGATGTCACCAGGGGGCGGGGCAGACAACCTCACACCACATACAGGCAGGGTGTCTGCAGTAATAGATGGAGCTGGTGCTGTAGTGTAAGGGGTGTGGTCTCAGTGATGTCATCAGGGGGCGGGGCAGACAACCTCACACCACATACAGGCAGGGTGTCTGCAGAAATAGATGGAGCTGTAGTGTAAGGGGTGTGGTCTCATCAGTGATGTCATCAGGGGGCGGGGCAGACAACCTCTCACCACATACAGGCAGGGTGTCTGCAGTAATAGATGGAGCTGTAGTGTAAGGGGTGTGGTCTCATCAGTGATGTCATCAGGGGGCGGGGCAGACAACCTCTCACCACATACAGGCCGGGTGTCTGCAGTAATAGATGGAGCTGTAGTGTAAGGGGTGTGGTCTCATCAGTGATGTCATCAGGGGGCGGGGCAGACAACCTCTCACCACATACAGGCAGGGTGTCTGCAGTAATAGATGGAGCTGTAGTGTAAGGGGTGTGGTCTCATCAGTGATGTCATCAGGGGGCGGGGCAGACAACCTCTCACCACATACAGGCAGGGTGTCTGCAGTAATAGATGGAGCTGTAGTGTAAGGGGTGTGGTCTCATCAGTGATGTCATCAGGGGGCGGGGCAGACAACCTCTCACCACATACAGGCAGGGTGTCTGCAGTAATAGATGGAGCTGGTGCTGTAGTGTAAGGGGTGTGGTCTCATCAGTGATGTCATCAGGGGGCGGGGCAGACAACCTCACACCACATACAGGCAGGGTGTCTGCAGTAATAGATGGAGCTGTAGTGTAAGGGGTGTGGTCTCATCAGTGATGTCATCAGGGGGCGGGGCAGACAACCTCACACCACATACAGGCAGGGTGTCTGCAGTAATAGATGGAGCTGTAGTGTAAGGGGTGTGGTCTCATCAGTGATGTCATCAGGGGGCGGGGCAGACAACCTCTCACCACATACAGGCAGGGTGTCTGCAGTACTAGATGGAGCTGGTGCTGTAGTGTAAGGGGTGTGGTCTCATCAGTGATGTCATCAGGGGGCGGGGCAGACAACCTCTCACCACATACAGGCCAGGTGTCTGCAGTAATAGATGGAGCTGTAGTGTAAGGGGTGTGGTCTCATCAGTGATGTCACCAGGGGGCGGGGCAGACAACCTCTCACCACATACAGGCAGGGTGTCTGCAGTAATAGATGGAGCTGTAGTGTAAGGGGTGTGGTCTCATCAGTGATGTCATCAGGGGGCGGGGCAGACAACCTCTCACCACATACAGGCAGGGTGTCTGCAGTAATAGATGGAGCTGTAGTGTAAGGGGTGTGGTCTCATCAGTGATGTCATCAGGGGGCGGGGCAGACAACCTCTCACCACATACAGGCCGGGTGTCTGCAGTAATAGATGGAGCTGTAGTGTAAGGGGTGTGGTCTCATCAGTGATGTCATCAGGGGGCGGGGCAGACAACCTCACACCACATACAGGCAGGGTGTCTGCAGTAATAGATGGAGCTGGTGCTGTAGTGTAAGGGGTGTGGTCTCATCAGTGATGTCATCAGGGGGCGGGGCAGACAACCTCTCACCACATACAGGCAGGGTGTCTGCAGTAATAGATGGAGCTGGTGCTGTAGTGTAAGGGGTGTGGTCTCATCAGTGATGTCATCAGGGGGCGGGGCAGACAACCTCTCACCACATACAGGCAGGGTGTCAGCAGTAATAGATGGAGCTGGTGCTGTAGTGTAAGGGGTGTGGTCTCATCAGTGATGTCATCAGGGGGCGGGGCAGACAACCTCACACCACATACAGGCAGGTAGTCAGCAGTAATAGATGGAGCTGGTGCTGTAGTGTAAGGGGTGTGGTCTCATCAGTGATGTCATCAGGGGGCGGGGCAGACAACCTCTCACCACATACAGGCAGGTTGTCAGCAGTAATAGATGGAGCTGGTGCTGTAGTGTAAGGGGTGTGGTCTCATCAGTGATGTCATCAGGGGGCGGGGCAGACAACCTCTCACCACATACAGGCAGGGTGTCAGCAGTAATAGATGGAGCTGGTGCTGTAGTATAAGGGGTGTGGTCTCATCAGTGATGTCATCAGGGGGCGGGGCAGACAACCTCACACCACATACAGGCAGGTTGTCAGCAGTAATAGATGGAGCTGGTGCTGTAGTGTAAGGGGTGTGGTCTCATCAGTGATGTCATCAGGGGGCGGGGCAGACAACCTCACACCACATACAGGCAGGGTGTCTGCAGTAATAGATGGAGCTGGTGCTGTAGTGTAAGGGGTGTGGTCTCATCAGTGATGTCATCAGGGGGCGGGGCAGACAACCTCACACCACATACAGGCAGGGTGTCAGCAGTAATAGATGGAGCTGGCGCTGTAGTGTAAGGGGTGTGGTCTCATCAGTGATGTCATCAGGGGGCGGGGCAGACAACCTCACACCACATACAGGCAGGGTGTCTGCAGTAATAGATGGAGCTGGTGCTGTAGTGTAAGGGGTGTGGTCTCATCAGTGATGTCATCAGGGGGCGGGGCAGACAACCTCACACCACATACAGGCAGGGTGTCTGCAGTACTAGATGGAGCTGTAGTGTAAGGGGTGTGGTCTCATCAGTGATGTCATCAGGGGGCGGGGCAGACAACCTCACACCACATACAGGCAGGGTGTCTGCAGTAATAGATGGAGCTGGTGCTGTAGTGTAAGGGGTGTGGTCTCATCAGTGATGTCATCAGGGGGCGGGGCAGACAACCTCTCACCACATACAGGCAGGGTGTCAGCAGTAATAGATGGAGCTGTAGTGTAAGGGGTGTGGTCTCATCAGTGATGTCATCAGGGGGCGGGGCAGACAACCTCTCACCACATACAGGCAGGGTGTCAGCAGTAATAGATGGAGCTGGCGCTGTAGTGTAAGGGGTGTGGTCTCATCAGTGATGTCATCAGGGGGCGGGGCAGACAACCTCTCACCACAGACAGGCAGGGTGTCTGCAGTAATAGATGGAGCTGGTGCTGTAGTGTAAGGGGTGTGGTCTCATCAGTGATGTCATCAGGGGGCGGGGCAGACAACCTCTCACCACATACAGGCAGGGTGTCAGCAGTAATAGATGGAGCTGGCGCTGTAGTGTAAGGGGTGTGGTCTCATCAGTGATGTCATCAGGGGGCGGGGCAGACAACCTCACCACATACAGGCAGGGTGTCAGCAGTAATAGATGGAGCTGTAGTGTAAGGGGTGTGGTCTCATCAGTGATGTCATCAGGGGGCGGGGCAGACAACCTCACACCACATACAGGCAGGGTGTCTGCAGTAATAGATGGAGCTGGTGCTGTAGTGTAAGGGGTGTGGTCTCATCAGTGATGTCATCAGGGGGCGGGGCAGACAACCTCACCACATACAGGCAGGGTGTCTGCAGTAATAGATGGAGCTGGTGCTGTAGTGTAAGGGGTGTGGTCTCATCAGTGATGTCATCAGGGGGCGGGGCAGACAACCTCTCACCACATACAGGCAGGGTGTCTGCAGTAATAGATGGAGCTGGTGCTGTAGTGTAAGGGGTGTGGTCTCATCAGTGATGTCATCAGGGGGCGGGGCTGACCACCCCTCACACGTGTACAGGCCGGTTGTCAGTAGTTCCATGGTATGAGTGAGTCTTGCAGCAATCTGTGGCCCTGCTTTGGCACTACAAGTCCCAGCATGCTGGAGGTCAGGAATACTCACATAAGGAGTGAATATCTTCACCCATCGAGGCTTCTTCTCTCCGCGGGCGTATTCGAAGCAGAAGGCCATGCCCTCCTCGTCCGTGTCCCACCGCTGCATCTCGTCCCATTCAAAGGCAATGACCTGATTCTGTAATGAAGGGGAAGGGGGTGACAAGAGGTCAGAATGTGACGCGGGTGATCCCTGAGATAACGCCCCATCGCCCGCCGTACCTCCAGCTGCCCCTCCTCAGTGCAGGCCAGCAGCTTGAAATGCTTGATGCTGATGGCGGTGATGACGTGGCCTTTCCGGCGCGAGTCACATGAACAGTGCGGGAACATGATCTCATTGTAGCCTTCACAGCTCCGTAACATATTCAGATACTGAAATAAAGCAGAGGAAAGGGTGATGAGTGGGGGGAGACGACAGCACCCCCAGGAGCTGCGCTCTGTACCCGCCGCCGCTCACCATCAGCATCTTCCGCTGCTCGCACAGCTTCTGCAGCTGGTAGGACTTATCCTCCGCCTTGATATAACCCTTCTTCACGTCGTCCACCGCCTGCAGCCAAAAAAAGAAAAAGCAGAACTTTACTCATCTCCAGAGCTGCAATCAGAATTCTACGGCCTGCATGACAGAATGTGACATGTGCAACCCCAGAGACACCCCACAATGCTGCATACCGGACTGGACTATACAACACGGCACCCACCTGGTGGAAGAAGTACGAGACCGCCAAGTCATTGTCTTTCAGCAGCGCTTCCTCAGACGTGGTGAAGAGCCACTTCCGGACCGTGAGGCAAGTGCCGGGCACGGCCGAGGTGTAGTTCTGTACGTATAACTTGTGGGGGAACTCGTTGGGCGCCAACTTCCTGACTGAGAGAGCAAATGACAGCAAGGAGGTGAATACGGAGTCCGAAAAGCTAGACTGGGCCACAGAGCACCATCTAGGGAGCCTCACTGGGCACCCAGCAATGGAGCCCCATCCCTAAAGTGACCAGACCGGGAACCCAACCACAGTGCCCCATTCAAGGAGCCAGGCTGGGCACCCAGCAATGGAGCCCTGCCCCAAAGAGCCAGGCCGGGCACCCGGCAATGGAGCCCCGCCCCAAAGAGCCAGGCCGGGCACCCGGCAATGGAGCCCCGCCCCAAAGAGCCAGGCCGGGCACCCAGCAATGGAGCCCCGCCCCAAAGAGCCAGGCCGGGCACCCAGCAATGGAGCCCCGCCCCAAAGAGCCAGGCCGGGCACCCGGCAATGGAGCCCCGCCCCAAAGAGCCAGGCCGGGCACCCGGCAATGGACCCCTGCCCCAAGAGCCAGACTGCACACTTAGGAGCGTCATAAGAAGAGCAGAGATGGCAGTCACATACAGGACGCAGAGGAGCAGACATCTCTATCCTACAGGAACTGGGTCCACCCTAGTGTCAAATGAGAAGAGCTTAACTGGAACAGTTGAATCAAAGCCTGTGACGCAGAACATGTGATTCACTTTAATAGATAAAATAATCAATGACATCGGTACTGACCGAAGGAATGGTTAATGACTTCAAACAACGCAAAGTAGTTTGCTGTGATGGCGTCCATCCCGATTCTGGCGGCGAGAGCCTGTGGAAGGAGAAGAGTGTGAGTGGGCGCAGGAGCTGCAGCGGACCCCGCTATCACACAGAGCTCAGTACCTGGAACACCTGGTCGGTGGTACTGTTCTTCTTCACCCGCACAGTGGCGGTGGTCTTGTCAGGTAGCGCCACCCGCAGCTCCACATCGGACACGCCATTATAGTTCTGTGGAGAAGGGAGAGGCATCATACACGTGTCATTAATATGTCGCCCGCCCGCAGACATGTGACCTCACCTCATCTGACTCAGACAGGAACTCCTGCATGATGTCGCTCTCTCCGATCACCCGGATGGAGCAAACTGTGAGCAAAATGAAGAAACGTACTCAGCAGAACCGTGGCCAGCCCCCCACAAAAGACCACTCGCATGTTCTCCTGTCATTCAAAAACTCCGCCAGGCCCTCCACCGCGTCCCTTTCTTCAGATACTCCGCCAGGCCCTCCCCCGCGCCCCTTTCGCCAGATACTCCGCCAGATCCTCCCCCTCGCCCCTTTCTCCAGATACTCCGCCAGGCCCTCCCCCGCGCCCCTTTCGCCAGGCCCTCCCCCGCGCCCCTTTCGCCAGATACTCCGCCAGGCCCTCCCCCGCGCCCCTTTCGCCAGATACTCCGCCAGGCCCTCCCCGCACCCCTTTCGCCAGATACTCCGCCAGATCCTCGCCCCTTTCTCCAGATACTCCGCCAGGCCCTCCCCCGCGCCCCTTTCTCCAGATACTCCACCAGGCCCTCCCCCGCGCCCCTTTCTCCAGATACTCCGCCAGGCCCTCCCCCGCGCCCCTTTCGCCAGATACTCCGCCAGGCCCTCCCCCGCGCCCCTTTCGCCAGATACTCCGCCAGGCCCTCCCCCGCGCCCCTTTCGCCAGATACTCCACCAGGCCCTCCCCAATGCACCTTTCCCTAGATACTCCTCCAAGCCCTCCACCGCGTCCCTTTCTTCAGATACTCCGCTAGGCCCTCCCCCATGCCCCTTTCGCCAGATATTCCGCCAGGCCCTCCCCCGCGCCCCTTTCACCAAATACTCTGCCAGGCCCTCCCCCGCGCCCCTTTCTCCAGATACTCCACCAGGCCCTCCCCCGCGCCCCTTTCTCCAGATACTCCGCCAGGCCCTCCCCCGCGCCCCTTTCTCCAGATACTCCGCCAGGCCCTCCCCCGCGCCCCTTTCTCCAGATACTCCGCCAGGCTCTCCCCCGCGCCCTTTTCTCCAGATACTCCACCAGGCCCTCCCCAATGCCCCTTTCGCCAGATACTCCGCTAGGCTCTCCCCCATGCCCCTTTCGCCAGATACTCTGCCAGGCCCTCCCCAATGCACCTTTCTCTAGATACTCCTCCAGGCCCCTCCTCCGCGCATCCAGCTGCTGTTCTGATAAGGAGAATGGCCACTTCCCTGGCAGCCGGGGAAAGGTGAAGTTGGCAAATTCTCTCTTCAGGTTCTGGTTCAGGATAGCAAACTCGCGGTATCGCTTGGAACAGAGCTGCCGGCCAGCCATGTACACATTATACACCTGCGGAAGTGCATATTAATCGTGAGGACAGGGGAGGAAGATATACGGAGTGCATGGATCACGTACGGACATCTGCTTACCACAAACTTCTCAGAGTTCTGCTCCACATGCTTGTATGTGGGGATGGAGATGGGGACGGCTTGTTTTTCTGTGTAATCATAGAAAGACTGCCCCGAGGAGTCATCGCTGGGGTCCAGGTTCTCTGCTTCATGTGGAGGCACGGACAGGACGGTGAGGACCAGCTCCTTCTCCCCTGCCCGGATGAGATCCACTACCTGCTTGTGTGTCGCGCCTTCCACATTCACTCCGTTCCTATAATATACAAGAATACAGAAGAGGGAGGAGAAAGATCTGTATTATATCACATAAGCAGTGTCCCACAGTAATAGTAAAATTATATATATATATATATATACACACACACACACACACACAAATCACTCCTGTCCTGTATACTGGGTGTAATATTCTGTATATTTACCACGCAGTACCAACGCCCCTGCCCCATGCAAACACGCTGCGCGGCACCACTTCCCCCGCCCCGTGCATACGCGCTGCGCGGCACCACTTCCCCCGCCCCGTGCATACGCGCTGCCCGGCACCACTTCCCCCGCCCCGTGCATACGCGCTGCCCGGCACCACTTCCCCCGCCCCGTGCATACGCGCTGCCCGGCACCACTTCCCCCGCCCCGTGCATACGCGCTGCCCGGCACCACTTCCCCCGCCCCGTGCATACGCGCTGCCCGGCACCACTTCCCCCGCCCCGTGCATACGCGCTGCCCGGCACCACTTCCCCCGCCCCGTGCATACGCGCTGCCCGGCACCACTTCCCCCGCCCCGTGCATACGCGCTGCCCGGCACCACTTCCCCCGCCCCGTGCATACGCGCTGCCCGGCACCACTTCCCCCGCCCCGTGCATACGCGCTGCCCGGCACCACTTCCCCCGCCCCGTGCATACGCGCTGCCCGGCACCACTTCCCCCGCCCCGTGCATACGCGCTGCCCGGCACCACTTCCCCCGCCCCGTGCATACGCGCTGCCCGGCACCACTTCCCCCGCCCCGTGCATACGCGCTGCCCGGCACCACTTCCCCCGCCCCGTGCATACGCGCTGCCCGGCACCACTTCCCCCGCCCCGTGCATACGCGCTGCCCGGCACCACTTCCCCCGCCCCGTGCATACGCGCTGCCCGGCACCACTTCCCCCGCCCCGTGCATACGCGCTGCCCGGCACCACTTCCCCCGCCCCGTGCATACGCGCTGCCCGGCACCACTTCCCCCGCCCCGTGCATACGCGCTGCCCGGCACCACTTCCCCCGCCCCGTGCATACGCGCTGCCCGGCACCACTTCCCCCGCCCCGTGCATACGCGCTGCCCGGCACCACTTCCCCCGCCCCGTGCATACGCGCTGCCCGGCACCACTTCCCCCGCCCCGTGCATACGCGCTGCCCGGCACCACTTCCCCCGCCCCGTGCATACGCGCTGCCCGGCACCACTTCCCCCGCCCCGTGCATACGCGCTGCCCGGCACCACTTCCCCCGCCCCGTGCATACGCGCTGCCCGGCACCACTTCCCCCGCCCCGTGCATACGCGCTGAGCGGCACCACTTCCCCCGCCCCGTGTATACGCGCTGAGCGGCACCACTTCCCCCGCCCCGTGCATACGCGCTGAGCAGCACCACTTCCCCCGCCCCGTGCATACGCGCTGAGCGGCACCACTTCCCCCGCCCCGTGCATACACGCTGAGCGGCACCACTTCCCTGCCCCGTGCATACACGCTGCGCGGCACCATTATCTAGTCATTACACACAGAGGGATCTATTATTCTAGAGTCATTACACACAGAGCGATTATTATATAGAGTCATTCCACACAGAGGGATCTATTATATAGAGTCATTCCACACAGAAGGATCTATTATATAGAGTCATTCCACACAGAGGGATCTATTATATAGAGTCATTCCACACAGAGGGATCTATTATATAGAGTCATTCCACACAGAGGGATCTATTATATAGAGTCATTCCACACAGGGGGATCTATTATATAGAGTCATTCCACACAGAGGGATCTATTATATAGAGTCATTCCACACAGAGGGATCTATTATATAGAGACATTACACACAGAGGTATCTATTATATAGAGTCATTCCACACAGAGGGATCTATTATATAGAGTCAATCCACACAGAGGGATCTATTATATAGAGTCATTACACACAGAGGGATCTATTATAAAGAGTCATTACACACAGAGGGATCTATTATAGAGTCATTACACACAGAGGGATCTATTATATAGAGTCATTACACACAGAGGGATGTGTAATGACTCTATATAATAGATCCCTCTGCGTGTAATGACTCTAGATAATAGATCCCTGTGTGTAATGACTCTAGATAATAGATCGCTCTGTGTGTAATGACTATATAATAGATCCCTCTGTGTGGATTGACTCTATATAATAGATCCCTCTGTGTGGAATGACTCTATATAATAGATCCCTCTGCGTGTAATGACTCTATATAATAGATCCCTCTGCGTGTAATGACTCTATAATATAGGAGCTTCACTTTTTGTATTGAAGAACTGAAATAAATTAACTTTTTGATGATATTCTAATTTAGTGAGAAACTCCTGTATATATACACTGCACAGTACCACTCCTCCTGTATATATACACTGCACAGTACCACTCCTCCTGTATATATACACTGCACAGTACCACTCCTCCTGTATATATACACTGCACAGTACCACTCCTCCTGTATATATACACTGCACAGTACCACTCCTCCTGTATATATACACTGCACAGCACCACTTCTCCTGTCCTGTATATATACACTGCACAGTACCACTCCTCCTGTCCTGTATATATACACTGCACAGTACCACTCCTCCTGTCCTGCATATATACACTGCACAGTACCACTCCTCCTGTCCTGTATATATATATATATATATATATATATATATATATACACACACACACACTGCACAGTACCACTCCTCCTGTCCTGCATATATACACTGCACAGTACCACTCCTCCTGTCCTGTATATATATATATATATATACACACACACACTGCACAGTACCACTCCTCCTGTCCTGTATATATACACTGCACAGTACCACTCCTCCTGTCCTGTATATATACACTGCACAGTACCACTCCTCCTGTATATATACACTGCATAGTACCACTCCTCCTGTATATATACACTGCACAGTACCACTCCTCCTGTATATATACACTGCACAGTACCACTCCTCCTGTCCTGTATATATACACTGCACAGTACCACTCCTCCTTTATATATACACTGCACAGTACCACTCCTCCTGTCCTGTATATATACACTGCACAGTACCACTTCTCCTGTATATATACACTGCACAGCACTTCTCCTGTATATATACACTGCACAGCACCACTTCTCCTGTCCTGTATATATACACTGCACAGTACCACTCCTCCTGTCCTGTATATATACACTGCACAGTACCACTCCTCCTGTCCTGTATATATACACTGCACAGTACCACTCCTCCTTTATATATACACTGCACAGTACCACTCCTCCTGTCCTGTATATATACACTGCACAGTACCACTCCTCCTGTATATATACACTGCACAGTACCACTCCTCCTGTATATATACACTGCACAGTACCACTCCTCCTGTATATATACACTGCACAGTACCACTCCTCCTGTATATATACATTGCACAGTACCACTCCTCCTGTATATATATATACACTGCCCAGTACCACTCCTCCTGTATATATACACTGCCCAGTACCACTCCTCCTGTATATATACACTGCCCAGTACCACTCCTCCTGTATATATACACTGCACAGTACCACTCCTCCTGTATATATACACTGCACAGTACCACTCCTCCTGTATATATACACTGCACAGTACCACTCCTCCTGTATATATACACTGCACAGTACCACTCCTCCTGTATATATACACTGCACAGTACCACTCCTCCTGTATATATACACTGCACAGTACCACTCCTCCTGTATATATACACTGCACAGTACCACTCCTCCTGTATATATACACTGCACAGTACCACTCCTCCTGTATATATACACTGCACAGTACCACTCCTCCTGTATATATACACTGCACAGTACCACTCCTCCTGTATATATACACTGCACAGTACCACTCCTCCTGTATATATACACTGCACAGTACCACTCCTCCTGTATATATACACTGCACAGTACCACTCCTCCTGTATATATACACTGCACAGTACCACTCCTCCTGTATATATACACTGCACAGTACCACTCCTCCTGTATATATACACTGCACAGTACCACTCCTCCTGTATATATACACTGCACAGTACCACTCCTCCTGTATATATACACTGCACAGTACCACTCCTCCTGTATATATACACTGCACAGTACCACTCCTCCTGTATATATACACTGCACAGTACCACTCCTCCTGTATATATACACTGCACAGTACCACTCCTCCTGTATATATACACTGCACAGTACCACTCCTCCTGTATATATACACTGCACAGTACCACTCCTCCTGTCCTGTATATATACACTGCACAGTACCACTCCTCCTGTCCTGTATATATACACTGCACAGTACCACTCCTCCTGTCCTGTATATATACACTGTACAGTACCACTCCTCCTGTCCTGTATATATACACTGTACAGTACCACTCCTCCTGTCCTGTATATATACACTGTACAGTACCACTCCTCCTGTCCTGTATATATACACTGTACAGTACCACTCCTCCTGTCCTGTATATATACACTGCACAGTACCACTCCTCCTGTCCTGTATATATACACTGCACAGTACCACTCCTCCTGTCCTATATACACTGCACAGTACCACTCCTCCTGTCCTATATACACTGCACAGTACCACTTCTCCTGCCCTGTATACACTGCACAGTACCACTTCTCCTGCCCTGTATACACTGCACAGTACCACTCCTCCTGTCCTGTATATATACACTGCACAGTACCACTCCTCCTGTCCTGCATATATACACTGCACAGTACCACTCCTCCTGTCCTGTATATATACACTGCACAGTACCACTCCTCCTGTCCTGTATACACTGCACAGTACCACTCCTCCTGCCCTGTATACACTGCACAGTGCCACTCCTCCTGTATGTATACACTGCACAGTACCCCTTCTCCTTCCCTGTATACACTGCACAGTACCCCTTCTCCTTCCCTGTATACACTGCACAGTACCACTCCTCCTGTCCTGTATATACACTGCACAGTACCACTCCTCCTGTCCTATATATACACTGCACAGTACCACTCCTCCTGTCCTGTATACACTGCACAGTACCACTCCTCCTGTCCTGTATACACTGCACAGTGCCACTCCTCCTATATATACACTGCACAGTACCCCTTCTCCTTCCCTGTATACACTGCACTGTACCATTCCTCCTGCCCTGTATACACTGCACAGTACCCCTTCTCCTGCCCTGTATACACTGCACAGTACCCCTTCTCCTGCCCTGTATACACTGGACAGTACCCCTTCTCCTGCCCTGTATACACTGCACAGTACCCCTTCTCCTGCCCTGTATATACACACTGCACAGTACCACTCCTCCTGCCCTGTATATACACACTGCATAGTACCACTCCTCCTGCCCTGTATATACACACTGCACAGTACCACTCCTCCTGCCCTGTATACACTGCACAGTACCACTCCTCCTGTATATATATACACTGCACAGTACCCCTTCTCCTTCCCTGTATATATACACTGCACAGTACCCCTTCTCCTTCCCTGTATACACTGCACAGTACCACTTCTCCTGCCCTGTATACACTGCACAGTACCACTCCTTCTGCCCTGTATACACTGCACAGTACCACTCCTCATGTATATATACACTGCACAGTACCCCTTCTCATTCCCTGTATATATACACTGCACAGTACCTTCTCCTTCCCTGTATACACTGCACAGTACCACTTCTCCTGCCCTGTATACACTGCACAGTACCACTCCTCCTGCCCTGTATACACTGCACAGTACCCCTTCTCCTGCCCTGTATACACTGCACAGTACCACTCCTCCTGCCCTGTATACACTGCACAGTACCCCTTCTCCTGCCCTGTATACACTGCACAGTACCCCTTCTCCTGCCCTGTATACACTGCACAGTACCACTTCTCCTGCCCTGTATACACTGCAGTGACACTCCTCCTGTATATATACACTGCACCGTACCCCTTCTCCTTCCCTGTATACACTGCACAGTACCATTCCTCCTGCCCTGTATACAATGCACAGTACCATTCCTCCTGCCCTATATACAATGCACAGTACCCCTTCTCCTGCCCTGTATACACTGCACAGTACCCCTTCTCCTGCCCTGTATACACTGCAAAGTACCCCTTCTCCTGCCCTGTATACACTGCACAGTACCACTCCTCCTGTCCTGTATATATACACTGCACAGTACCACTCCTCCTGTCCTGTATACACTGCACAGTACCACTCCTCCTGTCCTGTATATATACACTGCACAGTACCACTCCTCCTGTCCTGTATACACTGCACAGTACCACTCCTCCTGCCCTGTATATATACACTGCACAGTACCACTCCTCCTGCCCTGTATACACTGCACAGTACCACTCCTCCTGTCCTGTATATATACACTGCACAGTACCACTCCTCCTGTATATATACACTGCACAGTACCACTCCTCCTGTATATATACACTGCACAGTACCACTCCTCCTGTCCTGTATATATACACTGCACAGTACCACTCCTCCTGCCCTGTATATATACACTGCACTGTACCACTCCTCCTGCCCTGTATATATACACTGCACAGCACCACTCCTCCTGTCCTGTATATATATACACTGCACAGTACCACTCCTCCTGTCCTGTATATATACACTGCACAGTACCACTCCTCCTCTCCTGTATATATACACTGCACAGTATCACTCCTCCTGTCCTGTATATATACACTGCACAGTACCACTCCTCCTGTATATATACACTGCACAGTACCACTCCTCCTGTATATATACACTGCACAGTACCACTCCTCCTGTATATATACACTGCACAGTACCACTCCTCCTGTATATATACACTGCACAGTACCACTCCTCCTGTATATATACACTGCACAGTACCACTCCTCCTGTATATATACACTGCACAGTACCACTCCTCCTGTATATATACACTGCACAGTACCACTCCTCCTGTATATATACACTGCACAGTACCACTCCTCCTGTATATATACACTGCACAGTACCACTCCTCCTGTATATATACACTGCACAGTACCACTCCTCCTGTATATATACACTGCACAGCACCATTTCTCCTGTATATATACACTGCACAGCACCACTTCTCCTGTCCTGTATATATACATTGCACAGTACCACTCCTCCTGTCCTGTATATATATATACACTGCACAGTACCACTCCTCCTGTCCTGTATATATACACTGCACAGTACCACTCCTCCTGTCCTGTATATATACACTGCACAGTACCACTCCTCCTGTATATATACACTGCACAGTACCACTCCTCCTGTATATATACACTGCACAGTACCACTCCTCCTGTCCTGTATATAAACACTGCACAGTACCACTCCTCCTGTCCTGTATATATACACTGCACGGTACCACTCCTCCTGTATATATACACTGCACAGTACCACTCCTCCTGTATATATACACTGCACAGTACCACTCCTCCTGTATATATACACTGCACAGTACCACTCCTCCTGTATATATACACTGCACAGTACCACTCCTCCTGTATATATACACTGCACAGTACCACTCCTCCTGTATATATACACTGCACAGTACCACTCCTCCTGTATATATACACTGCACAGTACCACTCCTACTGTCCTGAATATATACACTGCACAGTACCACTACTCCTGTCCTGTATATATACACTGCACAGTACCACTCCTCCTGTATATATACACTGCACAGTACCACTCCTCCTGTATATATACACTGCACAGTACCACTCCTCCTGTATATATACACTGCACAGTACCACTCCTCCTGTATATATACACTGCACAGTACCACTCCTCCTGTATATATACACTGCACAGTACCACTCCTCCTGTATATATACACTGCACAGTACCACTCCTCCTGTATATATACACTGCACAGTACCACTCCTCCTGTATATATACACTGCACAGTACCACTCCTCCTGTCCTGTATATATACACTGTACAGTACCACTCCTCCTATCCTGTATATATACACTGTACAGTACCACTCCTCCTGTCCTGTATATATACACTGTACAGTACCACTCCTCCTGTCCTGTATATATACACTGCACAGTACCACTCCTCCTGTCCTATATACACTGCACAGTACCACTTCTCCTGCCCTGTATACACTGCAGAGTACCACTTCTCCTGCCCTGTATACACTGCACAGTACCACTTCTCCTGTCTTGTATATATACACTGCACAGTACCACTCCTCCTGTCCTGCATATATACACTGCACAGTACCACTCCTCCTGTCCTGTATATATACACTGCACAGTACCACTCCTCCTGTCCTGTATATATACACTGCACAGTACCACTCCTCCTGTCTTGTATACACTGCACAGTACCTCTCCTCCTGCCCTGTATACACTGCACAGTGCCACTCCTCCTGTATATATACACTGCACAGTACCCCTTCTCCTTCCCTGTATACACTGCACAGTACCACTCCTCCTGTACTGTATATACACTGCACAGTACCACTCCTCCTGTCCTGTATACACTGCACAGTACCACTCCTCCTGTCCTGTATATACAATGCACAGTACCGCTCCTCCTGTCCTGTATACACTGCACAGTGCCACTCCTCCTGTATATATACACTGCACAGTACCCCTTCTCCTTCCCTGTATACACTGCACCACTTCTCCTTCCCTGTATACACTGCACAGTACCATTCCTCCTGCACTGTATACACTGCACAGTACCCCTTCTCCTGCCTTGTATACACTGCACAGTACCCCTTCTCCTGCCCTGTATACACTGCACAGTACCCCTTCTCCTGCCCTGTATACACTGCACAGTACCACTCCTCCTGCCCTGTATACACTGCACAGTACCACTCCTCCTGCCCTGTATACACTGCACAGTACCACTCCTCCTGCCCTGTATACACTGCACAGTACCACTTCTCCTGCCCTGTATACACTGCACAGTACCACTTCTCCTGACCTGTATACACTGCACAGTACCCCTTCTCCTGCCCTGTATACACTGCACAGTACCCCTTCTCCTGCCCTGTATACACTGCACAGTACCCCTTCTCCTGTCCTGTATATACACACTGCACAGTACCACTCCTCCTGTCCTGTATATATACACTGCACTGTACCACTCCTCCTGTCCTGTATATATACACTGCACTGTACCACTCCTCCTGTCCTGTATATATACACTGCACAGTACCACTCCTCCTGTCCTGTATATATACACTGCACTGTACCACTCCTCCTGTCCTGTATATATACACTGCACAGTACCACTCCTCCTGTCCTGTATATATACACTGCACTGTACCACTCCTCCTGTCCTGTATATACACTGCACAGTACCACTCCTCCTGTCCTGTATATATACACTGCACAGTACCACTCCTCCTGTATATATACACTGCACAGTACCACTCCTCCTGTCCTGTATATACACTGCACAGTACCGCTCCTCCTGTCCTGTATACACTGCACAGTGCCACTCCTCCTGTATATATACACTGCACAGTACCCCTTCTCCTTCCCTGTATACACTGCACAGTACCATTCCTCCTGCCCTGTATACACTGCACAGTACCCCTTCTCCTGCCCTGTATACACTGCACAGTACCCCTTCTCCTGCCCTGTATACACTGCACAGTACCCCTTCTCCTGCCCTGTATGCACTGCACAGTACCCCTTCTCCTGCCCTGTATGCACTGCACAGTACCACTCCTCCTGTCCTGTATACACTCACAGTACCACTCCTCCTGCCCTGTATATACACACTGCACAGTACCACTCCTCCTGCCCTGTATACACTGCACAGTACCACTCCTCCTGTATATATACACTGCACAGTACCACTCCTCCTGTATATATACACTGCACAGTACCACTCCTCCTGTATATATACACTGCACAGTACCCCTTCTCCTGCCCTGTATACACTGCACAGTACCCCTTCTCCTGCCCTGTATACACTGCACAGTACCCCTTCTCCTGCCCTGTATACACTGCACAGTACCCCTTCTCCTGCCCTGTATACACTGCACAGTACCCCTTCTCCTGCCCTGTATACACTGCACAGTACCCCTTCTCCTGCCCTGTATACACTGCACAGTACCCCTTCTCCTGCCCTGTATACACTGCACAGTACCCCTTCTCCTGCCCTGTATACACTGCACAGTACCACTTCTCCTGTCCTGTATATATACACTGCACAGTACCACTCCTCCTGTCCTGTATATATACACTGCACTGTACCACTCCTCCTGTCCTGTATATATACACTGCACAGTACCACTCCTCCTGTCCTGTATATATACACTGCACAGTACCACTCCTCCTGTCCTGTACCACTCCTCCTGTCCTGTATATATACACTGCACAGTACCACTCCTCCTGTCCTGTATATATACACTGCACAGTACCACTCCTCCTGTCCTGTATATATACACTGCACTGTACCACTCCTCCTGTCCTGTATATACACTGCACAGTACCACTCCTCCTGTCCTGTATATATACACTGCACAGTACCACTCCTCCTGTCCTGTATATATACACTGCACAGTACCACTCCTCCTGTATATATACACTGCACAGTACCACTCCTCCTGTCCTGTATATATACACTGCACAGTACCACTCCTCCTGTCCTGTATATATACACTGCACAGTACCACTCCTCCTGTCCTGTATATATACACTGCACAGTACCCCTTCTCCTTCCCTGTATACACTGCACAGTACAGCTTCTCTGGCTCTACAGTGGGACAGGAGACATCCTGTGCTGGGCTGTCACTTCCTTCCTCTATGTGGGGTGAGGTAACAGGACGGGGCAGAGCTGGTTACCCGCTTGAAGGCTGCACACACATTACCCCTCATGGAGAAAGTTACACAAGGATAGAGGAAATAAACAGGAAGTACTCGGCCGGACCCTCCCTGACGCCATGTGAGGAGAGGTCTGGGGGGCTTATTTAATGGACCCAATTATAACCGAAATAAACAGTGTAATTCCATCCAGAAAGTGACCCCAAAGGGATAGAGAAGATAGCATGGCAGGAAACCCACCGACACGACACAGAGAACCAAGACACCCCAGCCGGGGCCATTAATGCAGCCAGAAAAGAGGGTCACTGACTATACACCGGCCCGGCAGGAAGCCGGTACATGGGATGATTACACCACCATCTGGGTTACTGCTGTCAGAAAATTGGTCTCTGCACATAACCATCATTTCACGGGTGATGGACGGCGCCCCCTCCCCCGACTCCCCAGTGAAGGCTCTACGTCCCCCCCGATCCTCACCGCTCCAGGATGCGGTCCCCCCGGTCCTCACCCCTCCAGGATGCGGTCCCCCCGGTCCTCACCCCTCCAGGATGCGGTCCCCCCGGTCCTCACCCCTCCAGGATGCGGTCCCCCCGGTCCTCACCCCTCCAGGATGCGGTCCCCCCGGTCCTCACCCCTCCAGGATGCGGTCCCCCCGGTCCTCACCCCTCCAGGATGCGGTCCCCCCGGTCCTCACCCCTCCAGGATGCAGTCCCCTCCTCTCCCCGGTCCTACCACCTCCATGATGCGGTCCCCCCTCTCCCCGGTCCTCACACCTCCAGGATGCGGTCCCCCCTCTCCCCGGATCTCGCACCTTCAGGATGCGGTCCTCCCTCTCCCCGGTCCTCGCACATCCAGGATGCGGTCCTCCCTCTCCCCGGTCCTCGCACCTCCAGGATGCGGTCCTCCCTCTCCCCGGTCCTCGCACCTCCAGGATGCGGTGCCCCCCCTCTCCCCGGTCCTCACACCTCCATGATGCGGTCCCCCCTCTCCCCGGTCCTCACACCTCCAGGATGCGGTCCCCCCTCTCCCCGGTCCTCGCACCTCCAGGATGCGGTCCTCCCTCTCCCCGGTCCTCGCACATCCAGGATGCGGTCCTCCCTCTCCCCGGTCCTCGCACCTCCAGGATGCGGTGCCCCCACTCTCCCCGGTCCTCGCACCTCCAGGATGCGGTGCCCCCCCCCCTCTCCCCGGTCCTCACACCTCCAGGATGCGGTGTCCCCCCTCTCCCCGGTCCTCACACCTCCAGGATGCGGTGTCCCCCCTCTCCCCGGTCCTCACACCTCCAGGATGCGGTGTCCCCCCTCTCCCCGGTCCTCACACCTCCAGGATGCGGTCCCCCCTCTCCCCAGTCCTCACACCTCCAGGATGCGGTCACCCCCTCTCCCCGGTCCTCACACCTCCAGGATGCGGTGCCCCCCCCCTCTTCCGGTCCTCATACATCCAGGATGCTGTGCCCCCCCCCCCTCTCCCCGGTCCTCACACCTCAAGGATGCAATCCCCCCTCTCCCGGTACTCACACCTCCAGGATGCGGTCCCCCCTCTCCCCGGTCCTCACACCTCCAGCATGCGGTCCCCCCTCTCCCCGGTCCTCTCCCCTCCAGGATGCGGTCCCCCGCTGACCCCGGTCCTCACACCTCCAAGATGCGGTCCCCCCTCTCCCCGGTACTCACACCTCCAGGATGCGGTCCCCCTCTCCCCGGTCCTCACACCTCCAGGATGCGGTCCCCCCTCTCCTCGGTCCTCACACCTCCAGGATGCGGTCCCCCCCTCTCCCCGGTCCTCACACCTCCAGGATGCGGTCCCCCCCTCTCCCCGGTCCTCACACCTCCAGGACGCGGTCCCCCCCTCTCCCCGGTCCTCACACCTCCAGGATGCGGTCCCCCCCTCTCCCCGGTCCTCACACCTCCAGGATGCGGTCCCCCCTCTCCTCGGTCCTCACACCTCCAGCATGCGGTCCCCCCCTCTCCCCGGTCCTCACACCTCCAGAAGCGGTCCCCCCTCTCCCCGGTCCTCACACCTCCAGGATGCGGTCCCCCCTCTCCCCGGTCCTCACACCTCCAGGATGCGGTCCCCCGTCTCCCCGGTCCTATCCCCGGTCCTCACACCTCCAGGATGCGGTCCCCCCTCTCCCCGGTCCTCACACCTCCAGGATGCGGTCCTCCCTCTCCCCGGTCCTCACACCTCCAGGATGAGGTCCCCCCTCTCCCCGGTCCTCACACCTGCAGGATGAGGTCCCCCCTCTCCCCGGTCCTCACACCTGCAGGATGAGGTCCCCCCTCTCCCCGGTCCTCTCCCCTCCAGGATGCGGTCCCCCCTCTCCCCGGTCCTCTCCCCTCCAGGATGCGGTCCCCCCTCTCCTCTCCCCTTCAGGATGCAGTCGCCCCTCTCCCCGGTCCTCTCCCCTCCAGGATGCGGTCCCCCCTCTCCCCGGTCCTCTCCCCTCCAGGATGCGGTCCCCCCTCTCCCCGGTCCTCTCCCCTCCGATGCGGTCCCCCCTCTCCCCGGTCCTCTCCCCTCCAGGATGCGGTCCCCCCTCTCCCCGGTCCTCTCCCCTCCAGGATGCGGTCCCCCCTCTCCCCGGTCCTCTCCCCTCCAGGATGCGGTCCCCCCTCTCCCCGGTCCTCTCCCCTCCAGGATGCGGTCCCCCCTCTCCCCGGTCCTCTCCCCTCCAGGATGCGGTCCCCCCTCTCCCCGATCCTCTCCCCTCCAGGATGCGATCCCCCCTCTCCCCGATCCTCTCCCCTCCAGGATGCGGTCCCCCCTCTCCCCGATCCTCTCCCCTCCAGGATGCGGTCCCCCCTCTCCCCTCCAGGATGCGGTCCCCCCTCTCCCCTCCAGGATGCGGTCCCCCCTCTCCCCTCCAGGATGCGGTCCCCCCTCTCCCCTCCAGGATGCGGTCCCCCCTCTCCCCTCCAGGATGCGGTCCCCCCTCTCCCCTCCAGGATGCGGTGCCCCCTCTCCCCTCCAGGATGCGGTGCCCCCTCTCCCCGGCCCTCTCACCTCCAGGATGCGGTCCCCCTCTCCCCAGTCCTCTCCCCTCCAGGATGCGGTCCCCCTCTCCCCAGTCCTCTCCCCTCCAGGATGCGGTCCCCCCCTCTCCCCGGTCCTCTCCCCTCCAGGATGCGGTCCCCCCCTCTCCCCGGTCCTCTCCCCTCCAGGATGCGGTCCCCCCTCTCCCCGGTCCTCACACCTCCAGGATGCGGTCCCCCCTCTCCACGGTCCTCACACCTCCAGGATGCGATCCCCCCTTTCCACGGTCCTCACACCTCCAGGATGCGATCCCCCCTCTCCCCAGTCCTCACACCTCCAGGATGCGGTCCCCCCTCTCCCCGGTCCTCACAACTCCAGGACGCGGTCCCCCCCCTCTCCCCGGTCCTCACACCTCCAAGATGCGGTCCCCCCCTCTCCCCGGTCCTCACACCTCCAGGATGCGGTCCCCCTCTCCCCGGTCCTCTCCCGGTACTCACACCTCCAGGATACGGTCCCCCCCCTCTCCCCGGCCCTCACACCTCCAGGATGCGGTCCCCCCCTCTCCCCGGTGTTCTCCCGGTACTCACACCTCCAGGATGCGGTCCCCCCCTCTCCCCAGTCCTCTCCTGGTACTCACACCTCCAGGATGCGGTCCCCCCCTCTCCCCGGTCCTCTCCCGGTCCTCACACCTCCAGGATACGGTCCCCCCCCTCTCCCCGGTCCTCACACCTCCAGGATACGGTCCCCCCCTCTCCCCGGTCCTCACACCTCCAGGATGCGGTCCCCCCCTCTCCCCGGTCCTCACACCTCCAGGATGCGGTCCCCCCTCTCCCCGGTCCTCTCCCGGTACTCACACCTCCAGGATACGGTCCCCCCCTCTCCTCGGTCCTCACACCTCCAGGATGCGGTCCCCCCCTCTCCCCGGTCCTCTCCCGGTACTCACACCTCCAGGATGCGTTCCCCCCCTCTCACCGGTCCTCTCCCGGAACTCACACCTCCAGGATGCGTTCCCCCCCTCTCCCCGGTCCTCTCCCGGTCCTCACAACTCCAGGATGCGGTCCCCCTATCTCCCCGGTCCTCACACCTCCAGGATGCGGTCCCCCCATCTCCCCGGTCCTCACACCTCCAGGATGCGGTCCCCCCATCTCCCCGGTCCTCACACCACCAGGATGCGGTCCCCCCCTCTCCCCGGTCCTCTCCCGGTCCTCACACCTCCAGGATGCAGTGCCCCCCTCTCCCCGGTCCTCTCCCGGTCCTCACACCTTCAGGATAAGGTCCCCCCCTCTCCTCGGTCCTCACACCTCCAGGATGCGGTCCCCCCCTCTCCCCGGTCCTCACACCTCCAGGATGCGGTCCCCCCCTCTCCCCGGTCCTCACACCTCCAGGATGCGGTCCCCCCCTCTCCCCGGTCCTCTCCCGGTCCTCACACCTCCAGGATGCGGTCCTCCCTCTCCCCGGTCCTCACACCTCCAGGATGCGGTCCCCCCCCTCTCCCCGGTCCTCTTCCGGTCCTCACACCTCCAGGATGCTGTGCCCCCCCCCCTTTCCCCGGTCCTCACACCTCAAGGATGCAATCCCCCCTCTCCCGGTACTCACACCTCCAGGATGCGGTCCCCCCCTCTCCCCCGTCCTCACACCTCCAGGATGCGGTCCCCACTCTCCCCGGTCCTCACACCTCCAGCATGCAGTCCCCCCTCTACCCGGTCCTCTCCCCTCCAGGATGCGATCCCCCCACCTCCAGGATGCGGTCCCCCCCTGACCCCGGTCCTCACACCTCCAAGATGCGGTCCCCACTCTCCCCGGTACTCACACCTCCAGGATGCGGTCCCCCTCTCCCCGGTCCTCACACCTCCAGGATGCGGTCCCCCCTCTCCCCGGTCCTCACACCTCCAGGATGCGGTCCCCCCTCTCCTCGGTCCTCACACCTCCAGGATGCGGTCCCCCCCTCTCACCGGTCCTCACACCTCCAGCATGCGGTCCCCCCTCTCCTCGGTCCTCACACCTCCAGCATGCGGTCCCCCCTCTCCTCGGTCCTCACACCTCCAGCATGCGGTCCCCCCCTCTCCCCGGTCCTCACACCTCCAGCATGCGGTCCCCCCCTCTCCCCGGTCCTCACACTTCCAGCATGCGGTCCCCCCTCTCCCCGGTCCTCACACCTCCAGAATGCGGTCCCCCCTCTCCCCGGTCCTCACACCTCCAGGATGCGGTCCCCCCTCTCCCCGGTCCTCACACCTCCAGGATGCGGTCCCCCCTCTCCCCGGTCCTCACACCTCCAGGATGCGGTCCCCCCTCTCCTCGGTCCTCACACCTTCAGCATGCGGTCCCCCCCTCTCCCCGGTCCTCACACCTCCAGCATGCGGTCCCCCCCTCTCCCCGGTCCTCACACCTCCAGAATGCGGTCCCCCCTCTCCCCGGTCCTCACACCTCCAGGATGCGGTCCCCCCTCTCCCCGGTCCTCACACCTCCAGGATGCGGTCCCCCCCTCTTCCCGGTCCTCACACCTCCAGGATGCGGTCCCCCCTCTCCTCGGTCCTCACACCTCCAGCATGCGGTCCCCCCCTCTCCCTGGTCCTCACACCTCCAGAAGCGGTCCCCCCTCTCCCCGGTCCTCACACCTCCAGGATGCGGTCCCCCCTCTCCCCGGTCCTCACACCTCCAGGATGCGGTCCCCCCTCTCCCCGGTCCTCACACCTCCAGGATGCGGTCCCCCCTCTCCCCGGTCCTCACACCTCCAGGATGCGGTCCTCCCTCTCCCCGGTCCTCACACCTGCAGGATGAGGTCCCCCCTCTCCCCGGTCCTCACACCTGCAGGATGCGGTCCCCCCTCTCCCCGGTCCTCTACCCTCCAGGATGCGGTCCCCCCTCTCCCCGGTCCTCTCCCCTCCAGGATGCGGTCCCCCCTCTCCCCGGTCCTCTCCCCTCCGATGCGGTCCCCCCTCTCCCCGGTCCTCTCCCCTCCAGGATGCGGTCCCCCCTCTCCCCGGTCCTCTCCCCTCCAGGATGCGGTCCCCCCTCTCCCCGGTCCTCTCCCCTCCAGGATGCGGTCCCCCCTCTCCCCGGTCCTCTCCCCTCCAGGATGCGGTCCCCCCTCTCCCCGGTCCTCTCCCCTCCAGGATGCGGTCCCCCCTCTCCCCGGTCCTCTCCCCTCCAGGATGCGGTCCCCCCTCTCCCCGGTCCTCTCCCCTCCAGGATGCGGTCCCCCCTCTCCCCGGTCCTCTCCCCTCCAGGATGCGGTCCCCCCTCTCCCCGATCCTCTCCCCTCCAGGATGCGGTCCCCCCTCTCCCCGATCCTCTCCCCTCCAGGATGCGGTCCCCCCTCTCCCCGATCCTCTCCCCTCCAGGATGCGGTCCCCCCTCTCCCCGATCCTCTCCCCTCCAGGATGCGGTCCCCCCTCTCCCCTCCAGGATGCGGTCCCCCCTCTCCCCTCCAGGATGCGGTCCCCCCTCTCCCCTCCAGGATGCGGTGCCCCCTCTCCCCTCCAGGATGCGGTGCCCCCTCTCCCCTCCAGGATGCGGTGCCCCCTCTCCCCTCCAGGATGCGGTGCCCCCTCTCCCCTCCAGGATGCGGTGCCCCCTCTCCCCTCCAGGATGCGGTGCCCCCTCTCCCCTCCAGGATGCGGTGCCCCCTCTCCCCGGCCCTCTCCCCTCCAGGATGCGGTCCCCCTCTCCCCAGTCCTCTCCCCTCCAGGATGCGGTCCCCCTCTCCCCAGTCCTCTCCCCTCCAGGATGCGGTCCCCCCCTCTCCCCGGTCCTCTCCCCTCCAGGATGCGGTCCCCCCCTCTCCCCGGTCCTCTCCCCTCCAGGATGCGGTCCCCCCCTCTCCCCGGTCCTCTCCCCTCCAGGATGCGGTCCCCCCTCTCCCCGGTCCTCACACCTCCAGGTGGCAGTCCCCCCCTCTCCACAGTACTCACACCTCAAGGATGCGGTCCCCCCTCTCCCCGGTCCTCACACCTCCAGGATGCGGTCCCCCCTCTCCCCGGTCCTCACACCTCCAGGATGCGATCCCCCCTTTCCACGGTCCTCACACCTCCAGGATGCGATCCCCCCTCTCCCCAGTCCTCACACCTCCAGGATGCGGTCCCCCCTCTCCCCGGTCCTCACACCTCCAGGACGCGGTCCCCCCCCTCTCCCCGGTCCTCACACCTCCAAGATGCGGTCCCCCCCTCTCCCCGGTCCTCACACCTCCAGGATGCGGTCCCCCTCTCCCCGGTCCTCTCCCGGTACTCACACCTCCAGGATACGGTCCCCCCCCTCTCCCCGGCCCTCACACCTCCAGGATGCGGTCCCCCCCTCTCCCCGGTGTTCTCCCGGTACTCACACCTCCAGGATGCGGTCCCCCCCTCTCCCCAGTCCTCTCCTGGTACTCACACCTCCAGGATGCGGTCCCCCCCTCTCCCCGGTCCTCTCCCGGTCCTCACACCTCCAGGATACGGTCCCCCCCTCTCCCCGGTCCTCACACCTCCAGGATACGGTCCCCCCCTCTCCCCGGTCCTCACACCTCCAGGATGCGGTCCCCCCCTCTCCCCGGTCCTCACACCTCCAGGATGCGGTCCCCCCTCTCCCCGGTCCTCTCCCGGTACTCACACCTCCAGGATACGGTCCCCCCCTCTCCTCGGTCCTCACACCTCCAGGATGCGGTCCCCCCCTCTCCCCGGTCCTCTCCCGGTACTCACACCTCCAGGATGCGTTCCCCCCCTCTCCCCGGTCCTCTCCCGGTCCTCACACCTTCAGAATAAGGTCCCCCCCTCTCCTCGGTCCTCACACCTCCAGGATGCGGTCCCCCCCTCTCCCCGGTCCTCACACCTCCAGGATGCGGTCCCCCCCTCTCCCCGGTCCTCACACCTCCAGGATGCGGTCCCCCCCTCTCCCCGGTCCTCTCCCGGTCCTCACACCTCCAGGATGCGGTCCTCCCTCTCCCCGGTCCTCACACCTCCAGGATGCGGTCCCCCCCTCTCCCCGGTCCTCTTCCGGTCCTCACACCTCCAGGATGCTGTGCCCCCCCCCCTCTCCCCGGTCCTCACACCTCAAGGATGCAATCCCCCCTCTCCCGGTACTCACACCTCCAGGATGCGGTCCCCCCCTCTCCCCCGTCCTCACACCTCCAGGATGCGGTCCCCACTCTCCCCGGTCCTCACACCTCCAGCATGCAGTCCCCCCTCTCCCCGGTCCTCTCCCCTCCAGGATGCGGTCCCCCCACCTCCAGGATGCGGTCCCCCCCTGACCCCGGTCCTCACACCTCCAAGATGCGGTCCCCACTCTCCCCGGTACTCACACCTCCAGGATGCGGTCCCCCTCTCCCCGGTCCTCACACCTCCAGGATGCGGTCCCCCCTCTCCCCGGTCCTCACACCTCCAGGATGCGGTCCCCCCTCTCCCCGGTCCTCACACCTCCAGGATGCGGTCCCCCCTCTCCTCGGTCCTCACACCTCCAGGATGCGGTCCCCCCCTCTCCCCGGTCCTCACACCTCCAGGATGCGGTCCCCCCTCTCCTCGGTCCTCACACCTCCAGCATGCGGTCCCCCCCTCTCCCCGGTCCTCACACCTCCAGCATGCGGTCCCCCCCTCTCCCCGGTCCTCACACCTGCAGGATGCGGTCCCCCCTCTCCCCGGTCCTCTCCCCTCCAGGATGCGGTCCCCCCTCTCCCCGGTCCTCTCCCCTCCAGAATGCGGTCCCACCTCTCCCCGGTCCTCTCCCCTCCAGGATGCGGTCCCACCTCCAGGATGCGGTCCCCCCCTGACCCCGGTCCTCACACCTCCAAGATGCGGTCCCCCTCTCCCCGGTCCTCACACCTCCAGGATGCGGTCCCCCCTCTCCCCGGTCCTCACACCTCCAGGATGCGGTCCCCCCTCTCCTCGGTCCTCACACCTCCAGGATGCGGTCCCCCCCTCTCCCCGGTCCTCACACCTCCAGGATGCGGTCCCCCCTCTCCTCGGTCCTCACACCACCAGCATGCGGTCCCCCCTCTCCCCGGTCCTCACACCTCCAGGATGCGGTCCCCCCTCTCCTCGGTCCTCACACCTCCAGCATGCGGTCCCCCCCTCTCCCCGGTCCTCACACCTCCAGCATGCGGTCCCCCCCTCTCCCCGGTCCTCACACCTCCAGGATGCGGTCCCCCCTCTCCCCGGTCCTCACACCTCCAGGATGCGGTCCCCCCTCTCCCCGGTCCTCACACCTCCAGGATGCGGTCCCCCCTCTCCCCGGTCCTCACACCTCCAGGATGCGGTCCCCCCTCTCCCCGGTCCTCACACCTCCAGGATGCGGTCCCCCCTCTCCCCGGTCCTCACACCTCCAGGATGCGGTCCCCCCTCTCCCCGGTCCTCACACCTCCAGGATGCGGTCCCCCCTCTCCCCGGTCCTCACACCTCCAGGATGCGGTCCCCCCTCTCCCCGGTCCTCACACCTCCAGGATGCGGTCCCCCCTCTCCCCGGTCCTCACACCTCCAGGATGCGGTCCCCCCTCTCCCCGGTCCTCACACCTCCAGGATGCGGTCCCCCCTCTCCCCGGTCCTCACACCTCCAGGATGCGGTCCCCCCTCTCCCCGGACCTCACACCTCCAAGATGCGGTCCCCCCTCTCCCCGGTCCTCACACCTCCAGGATGCGGTCCCCCCTCTCCCCGGTCCTCACACCTCCAGGATGCGGTCCCCCCTCTCCCCGGTCCTCACACCTCCAGGATGCGGTCCCCCCTCTCCCCGGTCCTCACACCTCCAGGATGCGGTCCCCCCTCTCCCCGGTCCTCACACCTCCAGGATGCGGTCCCCCCTCTCCCCGGTCCTCACACCTCCAGGATGCGGTCCCCCCTCTCCCCGGTCCTCACACCTCCAGGATGCGGTCCCCCCTCTCCCCGGTCCTCACACCTCCAGGATGCGGTCCCCCCTCTCCCCGGTCCTCACACCTCCAGGATTCGGTCCCCCCTCTCCCCGGTCCTCACACCTCCAGGATGCGGTCCCCCCTCTCCCCGGTCCTCACACCTCCAGGATGCGGTCCCCCCTCTCCCCGGTCCTCACACCTCCAGGATGCGGTCCCCCCTCTCCCAGGTCCTCACACCTCCAGGATGCGGTCCCCCCTCTCCCCGGTCCTCACACCTCCAGGATGCGGTCCTCCCTCTCCCCGGTCCTCACACCTCCAGGATGCGGTCCCCCCTCTCCCCGGTCCTCACACCTCCAGGATGCGGTCCCCCCTCTCCCCGGTCCTCACACCTCCAGGATGCGGTCCCCCCTCTCCCCGGTCCTCACACCTCCAGGATGAGGTCCCCCCTCTCCCCGGTCCTCTCCCCTCCAGGATGCGGTCCCCCCTCTCCCCGGTCCTCTCCCCCCTCTCCCCGGTCCTCTCCCCTCCAGGATGCGGTCCCCCCTCTCCCCGGTCCTCTCCCCTCCAGGATGCGGTCCCCCCTCTCCCCGGTCCTCTCCCCTCCAGGATGCGGTCCCCCCTCTCCCCGGTCCTCTCCCCTCCAGGATGCGGTCCCCCCTCTCCCCGGTCCTCTCCCCTCCAGGATGCGGTCCCCCCTCTCCCCGGTCCTCTCCCCTCCAGGATGCGGTCCCCCCTCTCCCCGGTCCTCTCCCCTCCAGGATGCGGTCCCCCCTCTCCCCGGTCCTCTCCCCTCCAGGATGCGGTCCCCCCTCTCCCCGGTCCTCTCCCCTCCAGGATGCGGTCCCCCCTCTCCCCGGTCCTCTCCCCTCCAGGATGCGGTCCCCCCTCTCCCCGGTCCTCTCCCCTCCAGGATGCGGTCCCCCCTCTCCCCGGTCCTCTCCCCTCCAGGATGCGGTCCCCCCTCTCCCCGGTCCTCTCCCTTCCAGGATGCGGTCCCCCCTCTCCCCGATCCTCTCCCCTCCAGGATGCGGTCCCCCCTCTCCCCGATCCTCTCCCCTCCAGGATGCGGTCCCCCCTCTCCCCGATCCTCTCCCCTCCAGGATGCGGTCCCCCCTCTCCCCGATCCTCTCCCCTCCAGGATGCGGTCCCCCCTCTCCCCTCCAGGATGCGGTCCCCCCTCTCCCCTCCAGGATGCGGTCCCCCCTCTCCCCTCCAGGATGCGGTCCCCCCTCTCCCCTCCAGGATGCGGTCCCCCCTCTCCCCTCCAGGATGCGGTCCCCCCTCTCCCCTCCAGGATGCGGTCCCCCCTCTCCCCTCCAGGATGCGGTCCCCCCTCTCCCCTCCAGGATACGGTCCCCCCCTCTCCCCTCCAGGATACGGTCCCCCCCTCTCCCCGGTCCTCTCCCGGTACTCACACCTCCAGGATACGGTCCCCCCCTCTCCCGGTCCTCACACCTCCAGGATACGGTCCCCCCCTCTCCCCGGTCCTCACACCTCCAGGATGCGGTTCCCCCCTCTCCCCGTCCTCACACCTCCAGGATAAGGTCCCCCCCTCTCCCCGGTCCTCACACCTCCAGGATACGGTCCCCCCCTCTCCCCGGTCCTCTCCCGGTACTCACACCTCCAGGATGCGGTCCCCCCTCTCCCCGGTCCTCACACCTCCAGGATGCGGTCCCCCCTCTCCCCGGTCCTCACACCTCCAAGATGCGGTCCCCCCTCTCCCCGGTCCTCACACCTCCAGGATGCGGTCCCCCCTCTCCCCGGTCCTCACACCTCCAGGATGCGGTCCCCCCTCTCCCCGGTCCTCACACCTCCAGGATGCGGTCCCCCCTCTCCCCGGTCCTCACACCTCCAGGATGCGGTCCCCCCTCTCCCCGGTCCTCACACCTCCAGGATGCGGTCCCCCCTCTCCCCGGTCCTCACACCTCCAGGATGCGGTCCCCCCTCTCCCCGGTCCTCACACCTCCAGGATGCGGTCCCCCCTCTCCCCGGTCCTCACACCTCCAGGATGCGGTCCCCCCTCTCCCCGGTCCTCACACCTCCAGGATGCGGTCCCCCCTCTCCCCGGTCCTCACACCTCCAGGATTCGGTCCCCCCTCTCCCCGGTCCTCACACCTCCAGGATGCGGTCCCCCCTCTCCCCGGTCCTCACACCTCCAGGATGCGGTCCCCCCTCTCCCCGGTCCTCACACCTCCAGGATGCGGTCCCCCTCTCCCCGGTCCTCACACCTCCAGGATGCGGTCCCCCCTCTCCCCGGTCCTCACACCTCCAGGATGCGGTCCCCCCTCTCCCCGGTCCTCACACCTCCAGGATGCGGTCCTCCCTCTCCCCGGTCCTCACACCTCCAGGATGCGGTCCTCCCTCTCCCCGGTCCTCACACCTCCAGGATGCGGTCCCCCCTCTCCCCGGTCCTCACACCTCCAGGATGCGGTCCCCCCTCTCCCCGGTCCTCACACCTCCAGGATGCGGTCCCCCCTCTCCCCGGTCCTCACACCTCCAGGATGAGGTCCCCCCTCTCCCCGGTCCTCTCCCCTCCAGGATGCGGTCCCCCCTCTCCCCGGTCCTCTCCCCTCCAGGATGCGGTCCCCCCTCTCCCCGGTCCTCTCCCCCCTCTCCCCGGTCCTCTCCCCTCCAGGATGCGGTCCCCCCTCTCCCCGGTCCTCTCCCCTCCAGGATGCGGTCCCCCCTCTCCCCGGTCCTCTCCCCTCCAGGATGCGGTCCCCCCTCTCCCCGGTCCTCTCCCCTCCAGGATGCGGTCCCCCCTCTCCCCGGTCCTCTCCCCTCCAGGATGCGGTCCCCCCTCTCCCCGGTCCTCTCCCCTCCAGGATGCGGTCCCCCCTCTCCCCGGTCCTCTCCCCTCCAGGATGCGGTCCCCCCTCTCCCCGGTCCTCTCCCCTCCAGGATGCGGTCCCCCCTCTCCCCGGTCCTCTCCCCTCCAGGATGCGGTCCCCCCTCTCCCCGGTCCTCTCCCCTCCAGGATGCGGTCCCCCCTCTCCCCGGTCCTCTCCCCTCCAGGATGCGGTCCCCCCTCTCCCCGGTCCTCTCCCCTCCAGGATGCGGTCCCCCCTCTCCCCGGTCCTCTCCCTTCCAGGATGCGGTCCCCCCTCTCCCCGATCCTCTCCCCTCCAGGATGCGGTCCCCCCTCTCCCCGATCCTCTCCCCTCCAGGATGCGGTCCCCCCTCTCCCCGATCCTCTCCCCTCCAGGATGCGGTCCCCCCTCTCCCCGATCCTCTCCCCTCCAGGATGCGGTCCCCCCTCTCCCCTCCAGGATGCGGTCCCCCCTCTCCCCTCCAGGATGCGGTCCCCCCTCTCCCCTCCAGGATGCGGTCCCCCCTCTCCCCTCCAGGATGCGGTCCCCCCTCTCCCCTCCAGGATGCGGTCCCCCCTCTCCCCTCCAGGATGCGGTCCCCCCTCTCCCCTCCAGGATGCGGTCCCCCCTCTCCCCTCCAGGATGCGGTCCCCCCTCTCCCCTCCAGGATGCGGTCCCCCCTCTCCCCTCCAGGATACGGTCCCCCCCTCTCCCCTCCAGGATACGGTCCCCCCCTCTCCCCGGTCCTCTCCCGGTACTCACACCTCCAGGATACGGTCCCCCCCTCTCCCGGTCCTCACACCTCCAGGATACGGTCCCCCCCTCTCCCCGGTCCTCACACCTCCAGGATGCGGTTCCCCCCTCTCCCCGTCCTCACACCTCCAGGATAAGGTCCCCCCCTCTCCCCGGTCCTCACACCTCCAGGATACGGTCCCCCCCTCTCCCCGGTCCTCTCCCGGTACTCACACCTCCAGGATGCGGTCCCCCCCTCTCCCCGGTCCTCACACCTCCAGGATGCGGTCCCCTCTCTCCCCGGTCCTCACACCTCCAGGATGCGGTCCCCCCCTCTTCCCGGTCCTCATACTTCCAGGATACGGTCCCCCCCTCTCCCCGGTCCTCACACTTCCAGGATGCGGTCCCCCCTCTCCCCGGTCCTCACACTTCCAGGATGCGGTCCCCACCTCTCCCCGGTCCTCTCCCGGTACTCACACCTCCAGGATGCGGTCCCCCCCTCTCCCCGGTCCCCACACCTCCAGGATGCGGTCCCCCCTCTCCCCGGTCCTCACAGATCCAGGATGCGGTCCCCCCCTCTCCCCGGTCCTCTCCCGGTCCTCACACCTCCAGGATAATGTCCCCCCCTCTCCCCGGTCCTCACACCTCCAGGATGCGGTCCCCCCCTCTCCCGGTACTCACACCTCCAAGATACGGTCCCCCCCTCTCCCCGGTCCTCATACCTCCAGGATGCGGTCCACCCCTCTCCCCGGTCCTCACACCTCCAAGATACGGTCCCCCCTCTCCCCGGTCCTCACACCTCCAGGATGCGGTCCCCTCTCTCCCCGGTCCTCACACCTCCAGGATGCGGTCCCCCCCTCTTCCCGGTCCTCATACTTCCAGGATACGGTCCCCCCCTCTCCCCGGTCCTCACACTTCCAGGATGCGGTCCCCCCTCTCCCCGGTCCTCACACTTCCAGGATGCGGTCCCCACCTCTCCCCGGTCCTCTCCCGGTACTCACACCTCCAGGATGCGGTCCCCCCTCTCCCCGGTACTCACACCTCCAGGATGCGGTCCCCACCTCTCCCGGTACTCACACCTCCAGGATACGGTCCCCCCCTCTCCCCGGTCCTCACACCTCCAGGATGCGGTCCCCCCTCTCCTCGGTCCTCACACCTCCAGGATACGGTCCCCCCCTCTCCTCGGTCCTCACACCTCCAGGATGCGTTCCCCCCCTCTCCCCGGTCCTCACACTTCCAGGATGCGGTCCACCCCTCTCCCCGGTCCTCTCCCGGTCCTCACACCTCCAGGATGCGGTCCCCCCTCTCCCCGGTCCTCACACTTCCAGGATGCGGTCCCCCCCTCTCCCCGGTTCTCACACTTCCAGGATGCGGTCCCCCCCTCTCCCCGGTCCTCTCCCGGTCCTCACACCTCCAGGATGCGGTCCCCCCCTCTCCCCGGTCCTCACACTTCCAGGATGCGGTCCCCCCTCTCCCCGGTCCTCACACTTCCAGGATGCGGTCCCCCCCTCTCCCCGGTCCTCACACTTCCAGGATGCGGTCCCCCCCTCTCCCGGTCCTCACACCTCCAGGATGCGGTCCCCCCTCTCCCCGGTCCTCTCCCGGTCCTCACACCTCCAGGATACGGTCCCCCCCTCTCCCCGGTCCTCACACCTCCAGGATGCGGTCCCCCCCTCTCCCGGTACTCACACCTCCAGGATGCGGTCCCCCCCTCTCCCTGGTCCTCTCCCGGTCCTCACACCTCCAGGATGCGGTCCCCCCCTCTCCCCGGTCCTCACACCTCCAGGATGCGGTCCCCCCCTCTCCCCGGTCCTCACACCTCCAGGATGCGGTCCCCCCTCTCCCCGGTCCTCTGCCGGTACTCACACCTCCAGGATACGGTCCCCCCCTCTCCCCGGTCCTCTCCCGGTACTCACACCTCCAGGATACGGTCCCCCCCTCTCCCCGGTCCTCTCCCGGTCCTCACACCTCCAGGATGCGGTCCCCCCCTCTCCCCGGTCCTCTCCCGGTCCTCACACCTCCAGGATGCGGTCCCCCCCTCTCCCCGGTCCTCTCCCGGTACTCACACCTCCAGGATACGGTCCCCCCTTCTCCCCGGTCCTCTCCCGGTACTCACACCTCCAGGATACGGTCCCCCCTTCTCCCCGGTCCTCTCCCGGTACTCACACCTCCAGGATACGGTCCCCCCCTCTCCCCGGTCCTCTCCCGATCCTCACACCTCCAGGATGCGGTCCCCCCCTCTCCCCGGTCCTCTCCCGGTCCTCACACCTCCAGGATGCGGTCCCCCCCTCTCCCCGGTCCTCTCCCGGTCCTCACACCTCCATGATGCGGTCCCCTCTCTCCCCGGTCCTCACACCTCCAGGATGCGGTCCCCTCTCTCCCCGGTCCTCACACCTCCAGGATGCGGTCCCCCCCTCTCCCCGGTCCTCACACCTCCAGGATGCGGTCCCCCCCTCTCCCCGGTCCTCACACTTCCAGGATGCGGTCCCCCCTCTCCCCGGTCCTCACACTTCCAGGATGCGGTCCCCCCTCTCCCCGATCCTCACTTCCAGGATGCGGTCCCCCCCTCTCCCCGATCCTCACACTTCCAGGAGCGGTCCCCCCCTCTCCCCGGTCCTCACACTTCCAGGATGCGGTCCCCCCCTCTCCCCGGTCCTCACACTTCCAGGATGCGGTCCCCCCCTCTCCCCGGTCCTCTCCCGGTCCTCACACCTCCAGGATGCGGTCCCCTCTCTCCCCGGTCCTCACACTTCCAGGATGCGGTCCCCCCTCTCCCCGGTCCTCACACTTCCAGGATGCGGTCCCCCCCTCTCCCCGGTCCTCACACTTCCAGGATGCGGTCCCCCCCTCTCCCCGGTCCTCACACTTCCAGGATGCAGTCCCCCCCCTCTCCCCGGTTCTCACACTTCCAGGATGCAGTCCCCCCCTCTCCCCGGTCCTCACACCTCCAGGATGCGGTCCCCACCTCTCCCCGGTCCTCTCCCGGTACTCACACCTCCAGGATGCGGTCCCCCCTCTCCCCGGTCCTCACACTTCCAGGATGCGGTCCCCCCCTCTCCCCGGTCCTCTCCCGGTACTCACAATTCCAGGATGCGGTCCCCCCCTTTCCCCGGTCCTCTCCCGGTACTCACACCTCCAGGATGCGGTCCCCCCCTCTCCCCGGTACTCACACCTCCAGGATGCGGTCCCCCCTCTCCCCGGTCCTCTCCTGGTACTCACACCTCCAGGATGATGTCCCCCCTCTCCCCGGTACTCACACCTCCAGGATGCGGTCCCCCCTCTCTCCCCGGTCCTCACACTTCCAGGATGCGGTCCCCCCTCTCTCCCCGGTCCTCACACTTCCAGGATGCTGTCCCCCCCTCTCCCCGGTCCTCACACTTCCAGGATGCGGTCCCCCCCTCTCCCCGGTCCTCACACTTCCAGGATGCGGTCCCCCCCTCTCCCCGGTCCTCACACTTCCAGGATGCGGTCCCCCCCTCTCCCCGGTCCTCACACTTCCAGGATGCGGTCCCCCCCTCTCCCCGGTCCTCTCACCTCCAGGATGCGGTCCCCCCCTCTCCCCGGTCCTCACACTTCCAGGATGCGGTCCCCCCCTCTCCCCGGTCCTCACACTTCCAGGATGCGGTCCCCCCCTCTCCCCGGTCCTCACACCTCCAGGATGCGGTCCCCACCTCTCCCCGGTCCTCACACCTCCAGGATGCGTTCCCCCCCTCTCCCCGGTCCTCACACTTCCAGTATGCGGTCCCCCCCTCTCCCCGGTCCTCTCCCGGTATTCACACCTCCAGGATGCGGTCCCCCCCTCTCCCCGATCCTCTCCCGGTACTCACACCTCCAGGATGCGGTCCCCCCCTCTCCCCGATCCTCTCCCGGTACTCACACCTCCAGGATGCGGTCCCCCCTCTCCCCGGTCCTCTCCCGGTACTCACACCTCCAGGATGCAGTCCCCCCCTCTCCCCGGTCCTCTCCCGGTACTCACACCTCCAGGATGCGGTCCCCCCTCTCCCCGGTCCTCTCCCGGTACTCACACCTCCAGGATGCAGTCCCCCCTCTCCCCGGTCCTCACATCTCCAGGATGCGGTCCCCTCTCTCCCCGGTCCTCACACCTCCAGGATGCGGTCCCCCCTCTCCCCGGTCCTCTCCCGGTACTCACACCTCCAGGATGCAGTCCCCCCTCTCCCCGGTCCTCACACCTCCAGGATGCGGTCCCCTCTCTCCCCGGTCCTCACACCTCCAGAATGCGGTCCCCTCTCTCCCGGTACTCACACCTCCAGGATGCGGTCCCCCCCTCTCCCCGGTCCTCTCCCGGTACTCACACCTCCAGGATGCGGTCCCCCCTCTCCCCGGTCCTCTCCCGGTACTCACACCTCCAGGATGCGGTCCCCCCCTCTCCCCGGTCCTCTCCCGGTACTCACACCTCCAGGATGCGGTCCCCCCCTCTCCCCGGTCCTCTCCCGGTCCTCACACCTCCAGGATGCGGTCCCCCCCTCTCCCCGGTCCTCTCCCGGTCCTCACACCTCCAGGATGCGGTCCCCCCCTCTCCCCGGTCCTCTCCCGGTCCTCACACCTCCAGGATGCGGTCCCCCCCTCTCCCCGGTCCTCACACCTCCAGGATGCAGTCCCCCCCTCTCCCCGGTCCTCACACCTCCAGGATGCAGTCCCCCCCTCTCCCCGGTCCTCACACCTCCAGGATGCAGTCCCCCCCTCTCCCCGGTCCTCACACCTCCAGGATGCAGTCCCCCCCTCTCCCCGGTCCTCACACCTCCAGGATGCGGTCCCCCCTCTCCCCGGTCCTCTCCCGGTACTCACACCTACAGGATGCGGTCCCCCCCTCTCCCGGTCCTCACACCTCCAGGATGCGGTCCCCCCCTCTCCCCGGTCCTCTCCCGGTACTCACACCTACAGGATGCGGTCCCCCCCTCTCCCGGTCCTCACACCTCCAGGATGCGGTCCCCCCCTCTCCCCGGTCCTCTCCCGGTACTCACACCTACAGGATGCGGTCCCCCCCTCTCCCGGTACTCACACCTCCAGGATGCGGTCCCCCCCTCTCCCCGGTCCTCTCCCGGTACTCACACCTCCAGGATGCGGTCCCCCTTGCGGATGCCGGCGCGGTCGGCCGCTCCCCCGGGTAGCACGGCGCTCACGTGCTGCAGAGGGGCGTACAGCTCGCCGTTGATGCTCCGGAGCTGGCCGCCTTCGCTCACTTGACCCCGAACGTTAAAGCCATAACCGGACTCTGACTTGACTATGCGGACAATCCGCGGCCCTCCAGCAGGCCCGAAGCCCGGGTTTCCGCCCCCGTTCCGTTGACTAGAGTGGATCCCGTCTTCGTCCGCCATCTTCACACAGACCGGGAGGAGCGAAGCCAGCGGGAATCACGGGACCGGCGCGTCACCCGCAAGGCATTTCGGGAGATGTAGTGCGGAAAGCTGTCACCTTGCAGAGGCGGAAGAACTGCTACCGACCAATCAGCTCAAAGCATGAGACGCGCAGACCTGCGAGACTGACAGCTCAGCGGACCAATCACAGGACGCACAGAGCGGGCAGAGGCGTGGCTAGTGTCAGGTAAGGTGAGGAAGAGCGCGAACCTGCTCCTCAGGTCGTTTATCATGCTGAGCGGAAAGCCGGCAGGGCGGAGGCGCGGGCCGGGCTGTAGTAGGCCGGGGACCGGACGGTAGTAGGTCGGGGGCTTGTGGTGACAGCCGCCCGTGGATTCTGCTGTCGGTGCCTCAATCAGCAGAGCTACCTGAGCACATAGCAACCAGTCTGAGCCGGGTGGTGCTTTTACCCAATCAGAGCTCCGCTTTCGCTTTCTCTGTGTCAGAGATTTTGTGGCGTCAGTCTGTGTTTATGGTGCTGTCATGAGCAGACATGGCCTACAGGAGGCGGTGTGCGAGGTACCTGCGCTGTGCACGGACCGGGGTCATGTGACCATCACTGAGGAGCACAGGTGAGCGCAGAGCCATGGCCGCCACCTGGAGGGAAAGCCCTATCACACCCCCGGTGTAGAGCGCCACCCTCAGGCTGAGCCGAGAACCACACTCCCACCTCTTCTAATAGGTAAGTACATAATCGTGTACACGGGGCTGTATTATAGGAGTTATATTCTTGTACATAGGGAGCAGTATTATAGTAGTTATATTCTTGTACATAGGAGCAGTATTATAGTAGTTATATTCTTGTACATAGGGGACAGTATTATAGTAGTTATATTCTTGTACATAGGGGCAGTATTATAGTAGTTATATTCTTATACATAGGGGCAGTATTATAGTAGTTATATTCTTGTACATAGGGGGCAGTATTATAGTAGTTATATTCTTGTACATAGGAGCAGTATTATAGTAGTTATATTCTTGTACATAGGGGACAGTATTATAGTAGTTATATTCTTGTACATAGGGGGCAGTATTATAGTAGTTATATTCTTGTACATAGGGGGCAGTATTATAGTAGTTATATTCTTGTACATAGGGGGCAGTATTATAGGAGTTATATTCTTGTACATAGGGAGCAGTATTATAGTAGATATATTCTTGTACATAGGGAGTAGTATTATAGGAGTTATATTCTTGTACATAGGGAGCAGTATTATAGTAGTTATATTCTTGTACATAGGGGACAGTATTATAGTAGTTATATTCTTGTACATAGGAGCAGTATTATAGTAGTTATATTCTTGTACATAGGGGGCAGTATTATAGTAGTTATATTCTTGTACATAGGGGGCAGTATTATAGTAGTTATATTCTTGTACATAGGAGCAGTATTATAGTAGTTATATTCTTGTACATAGGGGACAGTATTATAGTAGTTATATTCTTGTACATAGGGGGCAGTATTATAGTAGTTATATTCTTGTACATAGGGGGCAGTATTATAGTAGTTATATTCTTGTACATAGGGGGCAGTATTATAGTAGTTATATTCTTGTACATAGGGGGCAGTATTATAGGAGTTATATTCTTGTACATAGGGAGCAGTATTATAGTAGATATATTCTTGTACATAGGGAGTAGTATTATAGTAGTTATATTCTTGTACATAGGGGCAGTATTATAGTAGATATATTCTTGTATATAGGGAGCAGTATTATAGGAGTTATATTCTTGTATATAGGGAGCAGTATTATAGGAGTTATATTCTTGTACATAGGGGGCAGTATTATAGGAGTTATATTCTTGTACATAGGAGCAGTATTATAGTAGTTATATTCTTGTACATAGGGGGCAGTGTTATAGGAGTTATATTCTTGTACATAGGAGCAGTATTATAGTAGTTATATTCTTGTACATAGGGGGCAGTATTATAGTTGTTATATTCTTGTACATAGGAGCAGTATTATAGGAGTTATATTCTTGTATATAGGGAGCAGTATTATAGTAGTTATATTCTTGTACATAGGGGCAGTATTATAGTAGATATATTCTTGTACATAGGGAGCAGTATTATAGTAGTTATATTCTTGTATATAGGGAGCAGTATTATAGGAGTTATATTCTTGTACATAGGGGGCAGTATTATAGGAGTTATATTCTTGTACATAGGAGCAGTATTATAGTAGTTATATTCTTGTACATAGGGGCAGTGTTATAGGAGTTATATTCTTGTACATAGGAGCAGTATTATATTAGTTATATTCTTGTACATAGGGGGCAGTATTATAGTTGTTATATTCTTGTACATAGGAGCAGTATTATAGGAGTTATATTCTTGTATATAGGGAGCAGTATTATAGTAGTTATATTCTTGTACATAGGGGCAGTATTATAGTAGATATATTCTTGTACATAGGGAGCAGTATTATAGTAGTTATATTCTTGTATATAGGGAGCAGTATTATAGGAGTTATATTCTTGTACATAGGGGGCAGTATTATAGGAGTTATATTCTTGTACATAGGAGCAGTATTATAGTAGTTATATTCTTGTACATAGGGGGCAGTGTTATAGGAGTTATATTCTTGTACATAGGAGCAGTATTATAGTAGTTATATTCTTGTACATAGGAGCAGTATTATAGTAGTTATATTCTTGTACATAGGGGGCAGTATTATAGTAGTTATATTCTTGTACATAGGGGGCAGTATTATAGTAGTTATATTCTTGTACATAGGGGGCAGTGTTATAGGAGTTATATTCTTGTACATAGGGGGCAGTATTATAGTAGTTATATTCTTGTACATAGGAGCAGTATTATAGTAGTTATATTCTTGTACATAGGGGGCAGTATTATAGGAGTTATATTCTTGTATATAGGGAGCAGTATTATAGGAGTTATATTCTTGTACATAGGGGGCAGTATTATAGTAGTTATATTCTTGTACATAGGAGCAGTATTATAGTAGTTATATTCTTGTACATAGGGGGCAGTGTTATAGTAGTTATATTCTTGTACATAGGGGCAGTATTATAGGAGTTATATTCTTGTACATAGGGGCAGTATTATAGGAGTTATATTCTTGTACATAGGAGCAGTATTATAGTAGTTATATTCTTGTACATAGGGGGCAGTGTTATAGTAGTTATATTCTTGTACATAGGAGCAGTATTATAGTTGTTATATTCTTGTACATAGGAAGCAGTATTATAGTAGTTATATTCTTGTACATAGGGGGCAGTATTATAGTAGTTATATTCTTGTACATAGGGAGCAGTATTATAGTAGTTATATTCTTGTACATAGGGGCAGTATTATAGTAGTTATATTCTAGTACATAGGGGGCAGTATTATAGCAGTTATATTCTTGTACATAGGGGCAGTATTATAGCAGTTATATTCTTGTACATAGGGGCAGTATTATAGTAGTTATATTCTAGTACATAGGGGGCAGTATTATAGTAGTTATATTCTTGTACATAGGGAGCAGTATTATAGTAGTTATATTCTTGTACATAGGAGCAGTATTATAGGAGTTATATTCTTGTACATAGGAGCAGTATTATAGGAGTTATATTCTTGTACATAGGAGCAGTGTTATAGTAGTTATATTCTTGTACATAGGAGCAGTATTATAGGAGTTATATTCTTGTACATAGGAGCAGTATTATAGGAGTTATATTCTTGTACATAGGGAGCAGTATTATAGGAGTTATATTCTTGTACATAGGGAGCAGTATTATAGTAGTTATATTCTTGTACATAGGGAGCAGTATTATAGTAGTTATATTCTTGTACATAGGGGCAGTATTATAGTAGTTATATTCTTGTACATAGGGGCAGTATTATAGTAGTTATATTCTTGTACATAGGGGGCAGTATTATAGTAGTTATATTCTTGTACATAGGGAGCAGTATTATAGTAGGTATATTCTTGTACATAGGGGCAGTATTATAGTAGGTATATTCTTGTACATAGGGGGCAGTATTATATTAGTTATATTCTTGTACATAGGGGGCGGTATTATAGTAGCTATATTCTTGTACATAGCGGGCAGTATTATAGTAGTTATAATCTTGTACATAGGGGCAGTATTATAGTAGTTATAATCTTGTACATAGGGGCAGTATTATAGTAGTTATATTCTTGTACAAAGGGGCAGTATTATAGTAGTTATATTCTTGTACAAAGGGGCAGTATTATAGTAGTTATATTCTTGTACATAGGTGGCAGTATTATAGTAGTTATATTCTTGTACATAGGGGGCAGTATTATAGTAGTTATATTCTTGTACATAGGAGCAGTATTATAGGAGTTATATTCTTGTACATAGGAGCAGTGTTATAGTAGTTATATTCTTGTACATAGGGAGCAGTATTATAGTAGTTATATTCTTGTACATAGGAGCAGTATTATAGGAGTTATATTCTTGTACATAGGAGCAGTATTATAGTAGTTATATTCTTGTACATAGGGGGCAGTGTTATAGTAGTTATATTCTTGTACATAGGAAGCAGTGTTATAGTAGTTATATTCTTGTACATACGGGGCAGTATTATAGTAGTTATATTCTTGTACATAGGAGCAGTATTATAGTAGTTATATTCTTGTACATAGGAAGCAGTATTATAGTAGTTATATTCCTGTACATAGGAGCAGTATTATAGTAGTTATATTCTAGTACATAGGGGGCAGTATTATAGTAGTTATATTCTTGTACATAGGGGCAGTATTATAGTAGTTATATTCTTGTACATAGGGGCAGTATTATAGTAGTTATATTCTTGTACATAGGAGCAGTATTATAGGAGTTATATTCTTGTACATAGGGGCAGTATTATAGGAGTTATATTCTTGTACATAGGGGCAGTATTATAGGAGTTATATTCTTGTACATAGGAGCAGTATTATAGGAGTTATATTCTTGTACATAGGAGCAGTATTATAGGAGTTATATTCTTGTACATAGGGGGCAGTATTATAGTAGTTATATTCTTGTACATAGCAGCAGTATTATAGTAGTTATATTCTTGTACATAGGAGCAGTATTATAGGAGTTATATTCTTGTACATAGGAGCAGTATTATAGGAGTTATATTCTTGTACATAGGAGCAGTATTATAGTAGATATATTCTTGTACATAGGGAGCAGTATTATAGTAGTTATATTCTTGTACATAGGGGCAGTATTATAGTAGTTATATTCTTGTACATAGGAGCAGTATTATGGTAGTTATATTCTTGTACATAGGGGGCAGTATTATAGTAGTTATATTCTTGTACATAGGAGCAATATTATAGGAGTTATATTCTTGTACATAGGAGCAGTATTATAGTAGATATATTCTTGTACATAGGGAGCAGTATTATAGGAGTTATATTCTTGTACATAGGAGCAGTATTATAGTAGTTATATTCTTGTACATAGGAGCAGTATTATAGTAGTTATATTCTTGTACATAGGGGCAGTATTATAGTAGATATATTCTTGTACATAGGGGCAGTATTATAGTAGATATATTCTTGTACATAGGGGCAGTATTATAGTAGTTATATTCTTGTACATAGGGGCAGTATTATAGTAGTTATATTCTTGTATATAGGAGCAGTATTATAGTAGTTATATTCTTGTACATAGGGGGCAGTATTATAGTAGTTATATTCTTGTACATAGGAGCAGTATTATAGTAGTTATATTCTTGTACATAGGGAGCAGTATTATAGTAGTTATATTCTTGTACATAGGAGCAGTATTATAGTAGTTATATTCTTGTACATAGGGGGCAGTATTATAGTAGTTATATTCTTGTACATAGGGGCAGTATTATAGTAGTTATATTCTTGTATATAGGAGCAGTATTATACTAGTTATATTCTTGTACATAGGGGGCAGTATTATAGTAGTTATATTCTTGTACATAGGAGCAGTATTATAGTAGATATATTCTTGTACATAGGGGGCAGTGTTATAGTAGTTATATTCTTGTACATAGGGGGCAGTATTATAGTAGTTATATTGTACATAGGAGCAGTATTATAGTAGTTATATTCTTGTACATAGGGGCAGTATTATAGTAGTTATATTCTTGTACATAGGAGCAGTATTATAGTAGTTATATTATTGTACATAGGGGCAGTATTATAGTAGTTATATTCTTGTACATAGGGGCAGTATTATAGTAGTTATATTCTTGTACATAGGGGCAGTATTATAGTAGTTATATTCTTGTACATAGGGGGCAGTATTATAGTAGTTATATTCTTGTACATAGGGGGCAGTATTATAGTAGTTATATTCTTGTACATAGGGGGCAGTATTATAGTAGTTATATTCTTGTACATAGGGGGCAGTATTATAGTAGTTATATTCTTGTACATAGGGGGCAGTATTATAGTAGTTATATTCTTGTACATAGGGGGCAGTATTATAGTAGTTATATTCTTGTACATAGGGGGCAGTATTATAGTAGTTATATTCTTGTACATAGGGGGCAGTATTATAGTAGATATATTCTTGTACATAGGGGGCAGTATTATAGTAGTTATATTCTTGTATATAGGAGCAGTATTATACTAGTTATATTCTTGTACATAGGGGGCAGTATTATAGTAGTTATATTCTTGTACATAGGGGGCAGTATTATAGTAGATATATTCTTGTACATAGGGGGCAGTATTATAGTAGTTATATTCTTGTACATAGGAGCAGTATTATAGTAGTTATATTCTTGTACATAGGGGGCAGTATTATAGTAGTTATATTCTTGTATATAGGAGCAGTATTATACTAGTTATATTCTTGTACATAGGGGGCAGTATTATAGTAGATATATTCTTGTACATAGGGGGCAGTATTATAGTAGATATATTCTTGTACATAGGGGGCAGTATTATAGTAGATATATTCTTGTACATAGGGGGCAGTATTATAGTAGTTATATTCTTGTACATGGGGGCAGTATTATAGTAGTTATATTCTTGTACATGGGGGCAGTATTATAGTAGTTATATTCTTGTACATAGGAGCAGTATTATAGTACATTATTGTACATAGGTGCAGTATTATAGCGGTTTTAGTCTCATACATTGTCTTTGAAATTTTATGTGGAATGTATTAAATATTCACGACTGGAGAAGAAGTTGTAATCTTATTTTAAAACCGATTTGCAAGTCTCCGCATGGATCTAAACTTTTTGCTTTGCTGCGGGGAGGATGTGAAGCTGCACATGTAGGCAAAAAACCCTCAAATGTCAGCCGGCTAAAAATCTTTTTCTCAAAGTGACTGTAAAAGATGTTGCCTAACAAAAGGGGACTGCGAGCTGCAGGTTGTTGCTGTTCAGGGAGTAGGAGCAAGTATTAGGCTGTGTGCCCACGATCCCGCTGCAGAAATACGTAAAAACCGCTTGGTAGAAGGTCTGCCATGTTCCCCAATGATAATCCCCATGTGCTGCGCACATGCTGTGGAAATTTCCGCTGTGGGTTATCATTGCGGAAAAAAACGCAGCACAACCAATTATTTTGCGGGAGCGCAGCGTTTTCGCAGCCATTGACTTGCATTGGAACGCATGGATTACGCATCACTGTATATGTAGATGTGTAATCCAAGCGTTTCAATGGTCTGGAGAAGAGGAGACTCTCCTCCGTGTACCATAGTACCTGTAAAATATATATATGGACCCCTCTGCGCTCGTCTTCGCTTGCCGGCAGATCGCGGTGGACTGAAGGACCTGTGCTGACGTCATGTAGTCATGTGACGGCAGGTCCTTCAGTGTACCGCGAGCTGCCGGCAAGCCAGGACGGATCGAATAAAGGCTCCGGGGGACATCAGAAGGTAAGTATAGATTTATTTTTCACCATTCTTTCGGTCACACTATATATGCCAGCTGCATGGATAAATACAGGGTGGTCCAAAAGTAGGTGGACAGAAAGTATAATAAGGTTATGAAGGGGGAGATTTATCAAACATGGTGTAAAGTGAAAATGGCTGTTGCCCTTAGCAACCAATCAGATTCCACTTTTCATTCCTCACAGACTCTTTGGAAAATGAAAGGTGGACTCTGATTGGTTGCTAAGGGCAACTGAGCCAGTTTCACAGATCTAGTTTTCACAGATAGATCTCCTCCAAATCTGTTTTCTTTTCAGATAATTCAGATAACACATAATGGCAAATTGGGTTGAAACATTTGGTACTCAAGCCCCAAAGAGACAAACCATTTACCGCATTCGTGACAAATTCAATGCCACTGGCTCAATCCTTAATGCTCCAAAAACTGCTCGACCCGAAACAGTGTGTACAGAAGATAATAACTTGTTGCTGAAACATTTGTTCAGAGTCTAAAAAAGTCCACAGAAGAGCCTCTCTGGAATAGGGAATTTCACGAGCTTCTATCATGCGAATCCTGAAATCTATTGGGTGGAAGCTTATCCCCTACGTCTAATTCATGGTTTATTGGAGGATGATCCAGACATGCGGCTGCAATTTAGTGTTTGATAAATCACCCCCTTCATGACCTTATTACACTTTCTGTCCACCTACTTTTGGACCACCCTGTATAGTGTGACCAAGTTGTCAAGCACTTTTCAAGTGATGCTAAAATCGCTGGTCAACCCGCATGCGGAAATGCATGTGAAGAACGCTTCACATCCGCATGTACAATCCGCATGTACAATCCGCATGCCAGGGAGATGCAGAAACGCTCAGGAAAAAATCCAGAGCATTTCTGCCTTAGTCCCAAGGATGCTCTTCTGTTTTCCACAGAAATAAAATTGCCTGTGAATGCTAAGTTGAGTGTATATTTTCTTATTCTGATCCTTCATGCTCTGTAGTTGCATTCACAATTCTGCAGATTCCATGAACAAACACAAATGAAAATGGTAAAGAAGCCGGCTGGTGCCCCATTGCCATGTCCTGACCACCCGCTTCCCTATGGGCAGCAGCAGCAGGGTGGCCGCTCTGTTTATAACTTTCCATCTGGTCTCAATCATCATCATTTTCACTTGTGCTGTGATTTACGGCACCGGCATAACTAATGCACGTCATTGTTGGGAGGTGAGCGGCACCTTTGCGCAATGCACATTGGACAGTTTTACTATGATCTGGATAGAGGTCTCTGACCATTCTTCCACAGGGTGTGTAGACGAATAAAATATACTAAACACTGCAGTCAGCATTTCTTATTTCTCTAGTTAGTTGTATTATTAAAAAAAAACTAATAAAATTTGGAAATGTTGTGCTTGTGTGATATCCTGTGATTTAAGGGTTTGTCAGTGGCTGGGGGGTAAGATAAGGAGATTGAGCAGGACTGAGGAAGCTCCCAGGGTTGTCTGGATCTGCGCTGACAGCTAGAGGCCTGTGTTGGAGGATGCATTGAGGTATAGCCATTCTGGGGAGATGTCTCCTTTCCTTCCTGTGAAGAAGCCTGCCTGCCTTCCAACCTGTGCTCACCAGTGTCTGCGGCTTTTATATCACATCAATGTTCTGCCAGGGGTAGCAATAAAGGGTGGGGAATGGTAAGGATCCCCTCTATTTTCTAAATTAGGAAGGCAGTGGGTTAACTGTTTCAGTGGTAGATGCAAGGAGGTAATATATAGATGTCTACAAGAGAGATGGAATACACTTCAGAGAGGAGCAATCAATACCAATCAACTAATTCAGGGATTTCGGAAAAACTTTTTAGGAAGTGCATTCAGTTATACCCTGTTTACTAGTAATGTAGTTTTTAAGGTTGAAGGAAGATTAAGTCCATCTAGTTCACCCCATAGCCTAACATGTTGATCCAGAGGAAGGCAAAGAAAACCCATGTGGCAAACACTAAGCTCCACATTGGGGGAAAAAATTCCTTCCCGACTCCATACGACAATCAGACTAGATCCCTGGATCAACGCCCTATCAAGGAATCTAGTATATATAACCTGTAATATTATACTTTTCCAGAAAGGCGTCCAGGCCCTTCTTAAATGTTAGTAGTGAATCCCTCATTACAACATCATGCGGCAGAGAGCTCCATAGTCTCACTGCTCTTACAGTAAAGAATCCGCGTCTGTGATGATGATTAAACCTTCTTTCCTCCAGACGTAGAAGATGCCCCCTTGTCCCCGTCTCAGGCCTCAGAGTAAAAAGATCAGTAGAAAGGTCTTTGTACTGTCCCCTCATATACTTGTACATAGTAATAAGATCACCCCTAAGCTAAATAACCCCAAGTGTAATAACCTGTCTTGGTGTTGCAGACCCCCCCAGTCCTCTAATAACCTGTCTTGGTATTGCAGACCCCCCCAGTCCTCTAATAACCTGTCTTGGTATTGCAGACCCCCCCCAGTCCTCTAATAACCTGTCTTGGTATTGCAGACCCCCCCCCCCCCCCCAGTCCTCTAATAACCTGTCTTGGTATTGCTGACCCCCCAGTCCTCTAATAACCTGTCTTGGTATTGCAGACCCCCCCCCGTCCTCTAATAACCTTGGTCGCTCTTCTCTGCACCCTCTCTAGTTCAGCTATGTCTTTCTTATACACCGGAGACCAGAACTGTACACAGTATTCTAAGTGTGGTCGCACTAGTGACTTGTATAGAGGTAAGATTATCTTCTCCTCATGAGCATCTATGCCTCTTTTAATGCATCCCATTATTTTATTTGCCTTTGCAGCAGCTGCCTGACACTGGCCACTAAACGTGAGCTTGTCGTCCACCAATACACCCAGGTCTTTTTCAGTGACAGTTTTGCCCAGTGTTTTATTATTAAGCATATAATTATACATTTTATTTTCTCTGCCCAAGTGCATTACCTTACATTTATTCCCATTAAAGCTCATTTGCCATTTATCAGCCCAAGCTTCTAGTTTACATAGATCCTCCTGTAATATAAAATTGTCCTCCTCTGTATTGATTACCCTGCAGAGTTTACTGTCATCTGCAAATATTGAAATATTACTCTGTATGCCCCCTACAAGGTCATTAATAAATATGTTAAAAAGAAGGGGGCCCAATACTGACCCCTGTGGTACCCCAATACTGACCCCTGCGGTACCCCACTGTTACCTGAGACCCAGTCTGAGTGTGTTCCATTAATAACCACCCTTTGTTTCCTATCACCTGTGTTAGATATCATATGGCTTTTGTGTGTGCTGCCATCGTGCACGTGATTCGATATACTACGGCCTAAACTTTCCAGCTGTGTGGTGGAAGAAAAAAAATAAATAAATAAAATAATACACACACACACACACACTTAGCCCTGTTAGTTAAGAATGAGATTTTACAGCACTAAAATTGCATCATAAGGTACACCTTTTGGATTTTTGGCTCTGAAATACACGTTGTGGAAAAATTAGCTTACGGTTTCTGGAAGGATCTGGCAAGCGCCTTCTTTGGTGTGGTGTTATGCTTCAGCTGACCAGCAGATGGAGGCATAAATGCAGAAAAGTCAAACCTATAATCCGTCATCAGCAGCACCCTGCCCAGCTATTTCCTGATCCCGCTCCCTGCCCAGAGGGATTTACAGCACCTCTAAACGTTCAGTTCTCAACACTACCCTGAAACATAAAAACATGCCGCCCCGCCTTAATAGAGCCGGCTGAAATGTTTATAGAATTGCTGAAACAGAACTTCCCAAACTTCAGGTCTGACCTGAATGAAGTTGTTCTCCTTCCCCGTCACAGCCGCCAGCAGACCATACACAGATTCTCAGCTGTCCATCACACTACAAGGTCTCCAGATTACCTCCATAATTCTGAATATAAGGGAGTCTCTGGTATATTACAAAGTGACCCAAATCTCCCCGTCTGATGTCTGTCACACAGTGATTATTGTCACAGTCGTCCTGCTGCGTCCTCAACACCCAAGTTGAGTTTTGGAAAGGAGCGTGTGTGGGTGGGTAACCGCAATTACACAGGGTGTGTAATGCAGACGAAACTCGAAGCAGCCCGGCCCGCCGTCACAAGTACATGTCACCTGCCCAGACAGGAGACTTCACAAGCCTAAAGTAACATAATTTATTCAACACGACAAGTATGTATCTACAGCTCCAGGTATAATACAGCACACAGACATAAATAAATACATGCAAGGAAGACCCCCTACACATAGGAGAATAACCCCATCAATCAGTGCAAGGCTCAGCCTCTAGCCCTTAGTGTGTGAATTTGTCTTGTAAAGCTTTGGTGGTCCCTACGCCCTTGTGTGATACACGTACCTGTCACTACAAGTCCCAGCACATCTGCAGCGACTGTATATTCTGCTTTTATGATCTTAGTATACCCTGTGGACATGCAGTTCTCTACTGGAATCCCACCCCACCCCCCCAAGTGTCAGCCATGTGAAGGCTTGCTGGATCAACGTCCATCACAGTTTGTGGACCACTTAACATTCAAGTCCGTTCTGTGTGGATGTAGATTTATACTGCAAGGCGGTTCAGAGATCCTGAGGATTATATACACCACTGTTCAGACACAAGATTTGTAAAGTTATATAACACCTACATGAGACACTTGTCAGAGAGAACTCCCTTGGGCTTCTGTAGTCCTTTCTGATCCACCCAGGATAGCAGTGGATCCTGCCAGCGGGGACGCCGGTGCCCTAATACCCTGCCAGCGGGGATGCCGGTGCCCTAATACCCTGCCAGCGGGGACGCCGGTGCCCTAATACCCTGCCAGCGGGGACGCCGGTGCCCTAATATCCTGCCAAAGGGGACGCCGGTGCCCTAATATGCTGCCAGCGGGGACGCCGGTGCCCTAATATCCTGCCAGCGGGGACGCTGGTACCCTAATATCCTGCCAGCGGGGACGCTGGTACCCTAATATCCTGCCAGCGGGGACGCTGGTGCCCTAATACGCTGCCAGCGGGGACGCTGGTGCCCTAATACGCTGCCAGCGGGGACGCTGGTGCCCTAATATCCTGCCAAAGGGGACGCTGGTGCCCTAATATCCTGCCAGCGGGGACGCTGGTACCCTAATATCCTGCCAGTGGGGACGCTGGTGCCCTAATACCCTGCCAGCGGGGACGCTGGTGCCCTAATACCCTGCCAAAGGGGACGCTGGTGCCCTAATATCCTGCCAGCGGGGACGCTGGTACCCTAATATCCTGCCAAAGGGGACGCTGGTGCCCTAATACCCTGCCAGCGGGGATGCTGGTGCCCTAATATGAGCAGGTTGTGTGCCGGGGACGTCATGTTGGGTAAACAGCTGCTCGTCGCTCTAACTTTTGGTTCAGGTGACAAGTAAAAGGCACAATCTTCTTAATGCTGCATAGCTTAGTGTCTGACTGGATGACGGCTCACAGTGTCCTCGGTCGTTGCTGAAACTTAAATCCTTGTCTGTTTTCCATTTTGATTGATAGAGGTCATGCTTAGGTTGTTTTACAGCATCCATGAGAGTAAGATAAAGCTTTCCCCCCCCCCCTGTCTGTCCAGGTTAAATGTAGGTGCCATTAATTTGTTCTTACACAAGGATGCACTGGAAGATGGACGAAGAAGTCTAACGAAGGCAACTGGAAAGCCCCTTTAGTAGTCTATGCTTTGACTGGAAGAAACAGGGGTCGGTGCCAGCTTAAGATCATGTCTCTACCAGCTTGATCAGAGGTAATGGCCTTCCGGATCCAGCAGGGATGTACACGCGCTTGCTGCAGTGATAACAAAAAAAAAACAGCTCTTATTAATAGACCAAAGCATAAAGCAAGTGGACAATCTCCATCACGGTACAGCTTGTCTATACAGCTACTGGAGTCAGCAGTAGGAACCTACACATTTTGGAGGTTGGGCCTGGAGTAGCTCCTTGACAAATAAGATGTATGTTCTGGTTGAGAGGATAGAAAATGTTCCAGTTTGTCCTGTAGTTCAAGGTTCTGGAAAACAAAAAAAAAATAATGAAATGAGGTCACCTGAGACTATGAGTAATACAAGTGGGAAGGAAGAGTGACGACAGCACAAAGACTCTGGAGTAGAGCAGACAAGCTAGTGTTCCCGGAGCCATTTCAGGTCTTCATTGCGTTGAGTAACTGGAGAAACCTCCCTGCCCCCCATGAACTTTGCTTTATGTTACATATCCTCAGTGAAAACCTCCTATATAGGTGACTAATATCAGTCTCTGATAAGCTCCCCAATTTACAGATGGCTTCCGGGCAAAGGTTATTTTGACTAGCAGTTATCTCTCCCAACCCGTCCATACACGTGCGTGCGGAGTTCAGGTACAATATGTGTTCTTACTAGTGGATACTTATGGCATTAGCCTATTTTTTTCCAGGACGTCCCTCCTGACAGCAGCACCCTCAGGAGGTCGTCCTTCATATCCTTGATAGTGAAACACACGAGGTTAAGAGTGTTTTTCCTGTCCCTATCAGGGATGGACACAGATGTGCCAGGAGCTGGAGTTCCTGGAGCCCGAACGTAGGAGGATCGGGACCGGATCCTCGCATAAATCCCCTCCCTTCAACCTAGGTCCAGAGGCCGACACCCCGCTGAACAAGGGGTCCCTCTGCCTTTTTTTTTCCCCGATAGGAGCGGAGGCTCCTGGAGAGGAACAGTCTCCCCCCGCGAAGGGGGCTCTCGGTTCCAGCTGCTACAGCCATGCGCACAGCTCCGGCGTGCACCGCAGGTGAAGAAGCTGCACTTCCGGTTACAGAGGGAGCGATGGGCGAACCTCTAGTAACCAGCGTGCGTTCCACCGTGGAACGCGCTTCTAGTTTGTTTGAAAAAAAATGGCACCAATCCAGGATTAAAGAGGAAACGCCTTTTTTTGACAATTCAGGTGGAAGACAAGTGAGAAATGCTATTTAAAAAGGAGGAGGGGACTGTGGTTAGCAGACAGCCAGATCACCAGTACTGGAAGGTCTAACCACTGGTTGCTCTGATATTCCGGCTGAACCTCCAGTCCAAGTAAGTCTACTGGATAGTTCCCCTCTTGTCTCCTGTTCCCATCTGTCTACGGCAATAAGATTCAGGTGCTCTTTGTCATTTTAGGAGACGCATAAAAAAGACATGACGACGTTAGTTCCTAAGAAAAGGAGATATGCCATCTGTAATAAAAAACTACCGGAAACGGCTATGCTCGGTCTCGGTAGTTAAGGAAGAACATTCCTCTTTCATGTCTGACGTAGAGCCATAGTGAGAGGAAGTCCAGAGTACAATCATGGACCTAGTCTCTCAGCAAAGTCCTCAGGGTGCGCAGAAAAGGCAACGGCAGGAGTTATCAGATTTCTCAAATCCTGAACAGGACAGGGAAGGCTCTATCTCAGTCCCCCCAGAGGAAAAGAAAAAAAATACCTCTTCTCCTGGGAAGATACCGATACGCTTTTATCTGCAGTGAGGAACACTATGCAAGTAGAAGACACTTACCAACCCTCATCACTACAAGATGAGATGTTTGAGGGGTTGAGAACCCGCATGAACAGTATTTCCTGTTAATAATCACATAAAGGCTATGATTCTGGAAGACGTGGAAAAGAGGCTAGTCATTCCCAGAAGCTTCAAATCTCGCCTGCCATTCGAACCAGAAGACATAAAATTATGGGAAGAGACCCCCCCAAAATTGATATCCCAATAGCCAGAGTAGCGAGAGACATCCATTCCATTCAAGGACTCATCATGTCTAAAGGATGCTATGGATAGGAAGGCAGATAGTCTCCTCAAAGACCTGGGAAACCTCTGCCGCAATAATTAAAGCCAATATTGCATCTACTTCGGTTGCAAGGTCCATGAGCATATGGCTGGAGGATCATCTAAAGATGAAAACTTCCAGGGAGGAGATCCTTGACTCCATTCCACTGCTTAAGATGGCAATGGGATTTATGGCCGATGCCTCAGATGAGTCAATTAGATTTGCTGCCCGGAACGGGGGTCTTTCTACTGCATCTAGAAGGGCAATATGGTTAAAATCCTGGTCAGGGGATAGTCACTCTAAAAGCAAATTATGTGCCATTCCCTTTTCGGGCCTCCGGGTATTTGATCTAGTATTGGACAAATTACTTAAGAAAGCCTCTGATGGAAAAAAAAAAGGATTTCCCAGAGGAAAGATCTAAGAAAGTATCATCCTTTCGGAGGCCACATTACCAGCAGAGGACGGAATATTCCGGGAAAGGAAAGTCGGGTAGGTGGAGCTAACAGAAAAAAGGTAAAGCGAGAAGGTCTTGGGAGGAGCGAAGATTACATAAGGGAATATATTGGGAGATTAGTTCAGAGATGTACGGAGGAGAGAGGTTATGGACGGCTTTGTAGGTCAGTGTTAGTACTTTGAACTGGATACACTGGGGGAATGGGAGACAGAGAAGGGATTTGCAAATGGGGGTAGCAGAGGAGTAGCGAGGCGAGAGATGAACTAGTCACGCAGCAGAGTTGAGGACGGACTGAAGGGGTGCGAGAGTTAGCAGGTAGGCCACAGAGGAGGATGTAGCAGTAGTCGAGACGGGAGATGATGAGGGCATGCACAAGCAGTTTAGTAGACTGAGGGTTGAGGAAAGGACGGATTCCGGAAATATTTTTGAGCTGGAGGCGACAGGAGGTGGCGAGAGCTTGGATGTGGGGTTTGAAGGACAGGGCAGAGTCAAGGGTTACTCCGAGCGGACTGTCGGTACAGGGGAAAGTGTGATGTCATTTATTGTGATAGATAAGGTGGGGAAGATATGCGAGATGGGGGAAAAATGAGGAGTTCAGTTTTGTCCACATTGAAAGTGAGAGGAGGAGAAGAAGGAAGATATGGCTGATAGACATGCTGGGATTCTGGACAGCAGAGAGGTGACATCTAGGCGTCATCAGCATATGGATGGTACTGGAAGGCATGGGATTTTATGAGCTGTCCCAGGCCAAGGGTATAGATTGGGAAGAGTAGGGGTCCTAGGACAGAGCTTTGAGGGACTCCAACAGAGAGGGGGCGAGATGAGGAGGTGGAGTGGGAGACGCTAAATGTGCGGTTAGAAAGGTATGAGGAGATCCAAGATAGGGCAAGGTCTTTGACGCCAAAGGAAGAGACGATCTGTAGTAGGAGGCAGTGGTCAACTTTGTCGAAGGCAGAGGACAGGTCAAGAAGGAGGAGTACAGAGAATTGTCTGTTAGCTTTGGCTGTAAGTAAGTCAATAGTAATTTTAGTAAGCAGATTTGGTGGAATGGTGGGGGCGGAAGCCAGATTGTCGGTTGTCGAAGAGAGGGTTAGATGAGAAGTGAGAGGAAATCTCAGTGTGAACGTGTTGCTGAAGAAGTTTGGAGGCAAATTGGAGCAGCGATATGGGGGCTGTAGCTGGACAAGGTGGTTCCATTTAACAGGGACTCTGTCTCCTCAGGTCTCCAAAAGACTACCGATAGACGTGAAAAAACTGAGACTCAGGAGCAGTGATACCAGTGCCAGAGGCAGAACAGTTTCTGGATTACTACTAAAGTCTTTTTTCTATAATAAAAAAAAAAAAAACGGGGGCGATGATCGCACTATTATAAAATCTAAAATCCCTAAAAGGATCAGTTGTTTACAAAAGATTCAAAATGGAATCGATCAGGTCGACAATTCCCCTAATCAAACAGAACATGGTGATGTGCACAATAGCCCTCAAAGGGGCATATTCTCATGTACCTATTCACCATCACAGCCAAAAATATCTACGGTTTGCACTGAAAGAAGGAGACACCATATTACATTACCAATTCACTTGTCTTCCATTTGGTCTTTCCTCGGCCCCATGTATCTTTACCAAACTAATGGCCGAAGGAATGGCTTTTCTCAGAGAACAAGGGATATTAATAGTTCGATACCTGGACGACTTCCTCGTGTGGCCAAAGTCTCCGCAGAATTTAAGAGCCAGTCTAACCTCAACTATCCTGATCCTAAGAAATCTGGGGTGGATTATAAACTGGGAAAAATCACACCTTATTCCAGAAAGAAAGAAAATCTTTTTGGGAATCCTCCTAGACTGGGAACAGCAGATGTCCTTCCTACCGGAAAAGAAACAAAAAGGAGCTCAGAGACAGAATCAAGGATTTCGGGAGAAAATCCAAGAATGTATGAAAATCCTGGGTCTCATGACAGCTTCCATACTGGGAGTCAGGAGGAGCCAATTCCATTCAAGACAACTGCAGCAACAGATTTAGTCAACCTGGGGCAGGAAGATGGGGGATCTGGACAAGAGAATATCCTTGTCAAAAATAACGAGAAGATCACCAACATGGTGGTCCTCCAAGACCAACCTACAGAAAGGAGTCATGTGGAGATCAGCTCCATTCATCACGTTCACAACTGATGCAAGCAGCAGTGGCTGGGGAGCTCACAAACAATACCTACAAGATACCGGTCAAGAGCAGGATCTTCCCATATCGTCAAATGTGAGAGCTTCAGGCAGTCTGTGAGGCACTGAGAAGATGACAGAAGCAGTTAACAGGTCACCATGTCAGGGTGCTGATGGACAACATGACAACAGTGGCCTTCCTCAGGCGTCAAGGGGGTCCACAACATCACCATCTACAGGCTTTAGTGGGAAAAATTTTCCAGTGGCCGGAAAGATCAATCCTTTCATTAACAGCAATTCACCTAACAGGTTCCCAGAATACTATAGCAGATTTCCTCAGTCGAGAAACAGTTCTACAGTCAGAATGGGAGTTATTCCATCACATAACACATCAATGGGGCATTCCCCAATGGGATCTGTTCCTACGTGGAGAAACACAAAAGGCGCCCAAATTCTTCTCCCTCAACCCAAGAAACAGTCCTACAGGGATAGATGCTTTATCTCAGAAGTGGGGCATGAGCCTAGCTTACGCGTTCCCTCCTTTGTCTTTAATACCGTTAGTACTAAGGAAGATTCAGGAGGATCAGGCCAGGGTAATAATAATCCTACCCTTCTGGCCCAGGAGAAGCTAGTTCCCCTTACTGAAGATGAGGTCCCTGGAAGATCCAATAATCTTCTCAGAGAGATGGGACTTGCTATTTCAGGGTCCAATATACCATCCCGATGTGAAATTTCTCCAACTTCTGGCCTGGATCCTGAACGGCAGATTCTAAGATCTAGAGGGCTGTCAGATTCTGTCATCTCAACAATGCAAAATAGTAGGAAACCAGAGACATCGGCGATCTACAAAGAAATTCTGCTCACAATATCAGTTAGCATCAGAGAGTTCGGATCCAGACTTTCCTAAAATATTAGAATTCCTACAGATGGGGTTTGAGAAAGGCCTAAGGCCCAGCACCTTAAAGGTTGAGATTGCAGCATTCAGTGCTTTCATGGATTACCCGCTAGTCTACCATCCATGGGTCAAAAGGTTCATTAAGGCCACAACAAGACTGAGACCAACAATTAAATCCTATGTCCCACCATGGGACTTAAACATAGTCCTGAGGAGTTTGTGACCAGCCTTACGAGGCCTTCAAGGAGTCAAGCATAAAATTTCTCGACCTTAAAACTGTGTTCTTAGAGGCAATTACTACAGCAAGACGGATAGGGGAGATTCAGGCTCTCAATTAAAGACCCATACCTGAGATGCCTAGACAACGGCATTATCCTTAGATTAGACCCAGCTTTTTTGCCAAAAGTGGTAACCCCTTTCCATATGAATCAGGGGGTGGTCTTACCCTCTTTTTGCCAGGACTACAAAAATGATCAAGAATTAACCTTTCACTCGCTAGATGTTAGAAGGGTGGTTCTACAGTACTTAGAAGTCACAAAAGACTGGCGTATAAACTCCAACCTGTTCGTACAGTTTTGGGGAAAGAATAAGGGAAAAAAGGCTATCAAATCAACATTGGCAAGATAGGTCACATCTGTAATAAGTCATAAAAATCCCCTCCAGAGAACATCAGAGCCCATTCAACCAGAGCTATATCCAGATCATGGGCAGAAAGAGCTGGAGCATCGGTAGACCAAATCTGCAAAACGGCAACATGGACAAATCTGAGCACCTTCTGCAGACATTATAAATTGGACATTCTATCGGATCAAAAGATGACCTTCTGAAGGAAGATCCTCCAGGCAGTGGGCCCACCTTAAAATGTATACTCTGGTATTCTCCTGAGGGTGCCGGCAGGAGGGATGTCCTGGAAAGTAGACATTAGACCTACCGATAATAGGTTTTCCAGGAGTCCCTCATGACAGCACCCATTACATTCCCTCCCTAAAATATTCCAAATGGCTCTGTGAAGGTAACATAGATTGTAGGAAAGCAAATAAAATAGAGTTGCATCCATCCTGGTGTGATACTTGAAAATCACTGGAGTAAGGGTGGAGGTAGGGGCCTTTTAACCTCTTGTGTGTTTCCTGCCCTATCAAGGATCTGAAGGATGACCTCCCGAGGGCACCTGTTGGGGCTCCCCTCTACATATTAGACCCGGTCTCTCTAAGATTAGAGGCTACTTTTGGTTAATGTGACTTTCTTTATAAAATGCAAAAGATAGACCAAAAAAGTATTAATAAAATAAAGTTGCAAAAATACACAAATGGGATGATGAGACATTAAAAACTGACTGCAGATGGCAAAAAGAAAGGACGACCAGCTCCAAGATGAAGACCATACGGGATCATGAACCAGGAGCTGAAGACCCTGGACGAGAAACTCACTGGCTACATAATGGCCAGGGTTGGAGAAAAGAACTAATGGCTGCGGAGTTAACAGGACAGATGAAGGGTTTCTGCACACGTGTAAATTTATAGTAATGATGCTGCAGTTTCCATGGCTGTTGAGGTCGCTCCTCTTCTTTTCTCATCTGGTTACGACACAGGTTTTCACAAGGGGATAATTTCAACAATGAGAAAGTTCTCGCTACTTGTGCAGTCACTTAACATGAACACATGGAACAATCACTGAGAAGGTGATATTAGGCCGGTGTAAAAGCTTCAGAACTAATGTGTATATCACACACTCGGGTCTCACCTCTGCCTGCAGCCATGACACTTTCTCCTGCAGTTCTTGAATCAGCGAGTCCTTTTCTTGTGTGGTTGTCCTGGAATTCTGGAGCTGAAGATTAGGAAAGATCACAAGGAGATGAAATTCATTGAGAAACAGGTAGGAGCCGTTTGACTTGGTCATCTCCTTTCTCACATGAAACTATCCCAGAATCTTCTGCGGTTACCTGCTCAATCATCTGACGCACTTTACGCTGTTGGCTTTTTAGCATGTCATCGAGGTGATGAATCTTCTCCTTCAGAGTTGACACAGTCTTCTCCAGTTCTTGACATCTGGAAGAGAACAGATCGATCAGTAAAGTCAGGATCATGGGGTACGGACAGTACCATAGAAAGGAGTTAATGGGCAGCTATGGGGACCCATAGCCATTTGTGCTGTCTAAGGATAAGGGCAGCCTTCACTTCTTTCCCACCCTGAAAATAGATAGGGGAAGAGGGCTAGAACTGCCAAAACATTGGTGATGTATACGCTATGAGGGGATCCATGAATTAGTTATAGGATTGCTGTTGCATGCATGGCACTGTACGCCGTTCACAGGCCTCCTCACCTCTCCTCCAAGGGTCCATCCTGCTCATTCTGTTCTCTCATTTTATCCAGCTCCTTCTCATTATTTTTAACAGTCTGAAGCAGTTGCTGGTGTTCCTGTAAGTGGGGGGAAAAAAAAAAAAAAAATCTATGATGAAGCTGGTCTTCCCGAGACGGTGCACATGACTTTAGTATCACGTCAACCACATGTTTATGGGATATCAATGCTTTCTCAACATTACTGACAACCGCGACCATGTTATCCTGAGAATTGGGGGGGGTTCCAGATCATATAAACCCACCACCATATATTGGCAAAGAAATAAAGTGGAATTTAGTTAACAGCTGTTACCTTCTCCATGTTGGCCATCAGCCTCTTCAGCTCATCTACCTCTTTCTTCCGCTCAGTAGCTACTCCCTGCGCCTCTACACGTCCTCGGTGGCTCTGCTCAGCCTCCTGTTGCCAGTGTGTTAGTTTTTCCTAAAAAAATCCAAAATTAAAATGTTGGCTACATTTTTTGGAAAGTTTCCACTAGACAATATAGAATTGTACTAGACACACACTAAGTCTGACCTCGTACATCTTGCGGTCCGCCTGGTGCCGTCTCTCCGTTTCCTGAAGTCTGGCATACAACTTCTGAGCCGTCTCCCTCATGTTCTTGCCATTATCCAGTGGAAATTCCTAAAATCACAAAAGACAAATAATGAATCAAGACAAAGATGGAAAAGTGGCTAATTGGGGCAGTACGCCTTCTCTGCTCACCTCTTCATGTGCCGCTGTATGTGACCACAATGTATTACGGAGTCCACCATTCTGCCTTCCCACCAGATCACCCTACACAGCAAGACAAGTCGTAAGAACATTGTCCAGATTTTCTCCAGTGTGTTTTATGAAAACCTAGACCTTACCTTGTCTGATTGGTGAACTTCATGCTTGGAGGCATCAAGGTCTTTTCTTAGAAGAGTCAAAGAGGTGCGAGCCTACAGGAGCAGAAATGACGCAATGATCCGGGTTTGTGTCAAGAAAACAACCATTAATGCTGAGCCCACAACAAACCATTCTCTGTAAATTAACCCCTACGAGCTTCCTGAAAGGATTACAATCCAGGAAGCAGATTCACAATGTATTCATGCTACAGATTAATAATTCATGGCTCGTAATACCATTACCGCAGAGCCAGCAGGAAGAGGAGTGCTCAAGGACAGAACAAGAGCAGAGGTCTGAGATTAACCCTGAGCTCCAAGTGGTCATTATTGCAGCTATGCACAGCAATGCCATCCTCCCATGGATGAGGCTAGGAGCTGGCTCCAGCTATGCACAGCAATGCCGTCCTCCCATGGATGAGGCTAGGAGCTGGCTCCAGCTATGCACAGCAATGCCGTCCTCCCATGGATGAGGCTAGGAGCTGGCTCCAGCTATGCACAGCAATGCCTTCCTTCCATGGATGAGGCTAGGAGCTGGCAGGGCAGCCTAGTATGACATGCAGAAAACCTGACAACCAAGGACTAAGCAAACATACTGCTAGATACAGTAAGTTAGTGAACTATGGTGGCATCAAAATCAATAAGACGGTGTGCCCACGATGCGGATTTAATGCGTTTCCGCGGCACCATTTCCACGAAAACACATTAAAAACGCATGTTGTCTGCCATGTTTCCCAATGATAATCCGCAGCACTACCATTTCTTGTGCTTAATCGCGGCGAAATCGCTGCCATTGACTTGCATTGAACTGCATAACATCCGCATGTATGCATGCGGATGTTATGCGGTTCAATGCGCCTATGGTACCCGGGTCTGGAGAAGAGGAGACTCTCCTACAATCCGGGTACCATTAGTGAAAAAAATAATTAAAATGTACGAAAAAAAAAAAACATTATACTTACCTCTCCGGTGGCCTCTGGTCTCCTCTCCGGTGGCTTCCTCTGTCATCGGCGTCCCGTGGTGTTCTGAAAGGACCTGCGGTGGTCTCATTTAGTCAGCTGACAGGTCACGCGACCGCCGACGTCAGCGGTCGCGTGACCATCACATGACTAAATGACGTCACCGCAGGTCCTTTCAGAACACCACGGGACGCCGATGACAGAGGAAGCCACCGGAGAGGAGACCGGAGGCCACTGGAGAGGTAAGTATAATGTTTTTTTTGTTTGTTTTTTTACTATTGATGCTGCATTTAAAGCAGCATAGTTGGTCACACACTATATATGCCAGTTGCATGGATTTATATTGTGTGACCAACTTGTCAAGCACTTTTCCAAGTGATGCTCAAAATCGCTTGGAAAAGCGCTTAAAAAAACGCATGTAAAATCCGTATGCATTTTTTTTCTGCCAAAGAGATGCATAAATGCTCAGGAAATGTCTGCATGGTGGGCACATAGCCTAATACTGTTGATGGTCAGTGCGGATGTCCAATCATTTCTTTGCTCACCTCCTGGATCTGCCGCACCTCGTTCCTTAGTTGGCTGACGTTCCACTCGTGGTTCTTCTTGTTCTCCGCTTTGGCTTTGAGATATACCTGGAGAGGAGGACAGCACAGCTATAGTCTGTAGGAACTATTTGCAGGGGGTCAAACTATACTGTTGACTGACTGACACAGTGACTGATCTAAACACCATGCAGACGCCTGCGATAGGATCTTTCATTTCTGCAATGAAGAGAACATGGTTGGGCTAGCATTAATCTGGTTGATTTCTCTCTTCCCCAGTATGAGCAGCTGTAATTATTGATATGTAAATGGCAGCCAGTGGAGAAACACTTAATACCAGTGCAAACAACCTTTATGTGTGTACAGGACACACCTATACCACCATTATACTCCATGCCGAGCTCCACCACAATAACAGAGGGAGAGGACATATGTCTGCATGATATTTTACCTGTGAGATCAATGCCGCTATAATTATCAGTAGTCAGCAATCTTCATCCATATAGATCACATTCCTCCGTGACATAAGCGGCCTCCACCTCTCTGTACATTCTCTGGAGCTGACACACCGGGAGGAAATAGCCAAACCTTCTAAATGGGAAGTCTCATACCTTAATAATCTCTTCATCTCCATCTTTGGATTTGATCAGTTCAGAATTGAGGGGTTGGGATCCCCGAAGGGGGCGGGAGGATATGAGGGCGAAGGCACGACCCACCGGCTGAAGACAACAAGGAAAAATTAGTGACAGCTGTTTACACCAAGGGGTCAGTAATGATCCATGTGACTGATATCAGAGGCTTCGCTCTTTGCTCTGATGAGGACAGACGTCATCGTAACAGCAACAGAAAATGAAGCCACATCCGCAGGACGATCTAAGCCAGCTAAAATAAAAGCTAGCTGACAGCCACCCTGAGCGGCCATCCTCGTTCCCATAGGGTCGTGTACAGATCGGCCTTGCTGGCTGGTAAGTCAGATATACTGGTGAACACCCAGCTTTTGGGGAACAGATAACAATATGGCAGGAGCAGGGTAAAGGGGTCTTGTAGTCAGTGTCTCTTTAGCCTTCGTGTGCTCACCTTCACTTTGGGGTCTGTCCTGTCTGGAGACTTGTCGTTACGTAGGGTCAGACGCAGCGTTTTTACACTGTCCTAGGAGTAAAGACAGCGATTGTTCACCACAGTCACTTATGTCCATGGATTTACAGGCGCTCGCAGCACAATCACACAGTCAGCCAACCCATAACGCCCTTACTCAGCGGCTCCACATCCCTTTCCCAGTGAGCTCATAGTTTAATAGGTGAGCGGTCAGTGGTGATCATCCATGAGGCAGACAATGACCATTCATAGCTGGAGAATGACTGTGTGTAATTTACACTGAACTCATGATGGTGGATGTGGCTCTATAATCGGACTAGGGAGTGTGGTCAGCGACTAGGACTGAACAGGTTTCTACCTTTCCTCTCTGGTAGCCGCCTCACTGTCCTATCCTCATTGCAGCGGATTACTTATTTATGACAGGTAACGATATCCTAGCAGGGAGTGCAGGAGTTAATTATTTTTCCCTACAGAAAACCAGACATTCCTGAGGGTAGAGATGCGGCTGCTGTCTAGGTGCCCCCACAACTCCCATGTACCACATAAGTGGCCAGCCCCCCACCCATGACCTGAAGGCTCGCGGATTAACCCATACAAGTAACATCTGTACATTCCAGAAGACATCTACTACAGCGATACACTGTAACGCCTCATTCACACATGTATAGGAAGACACGCCTGGAATGTGCAGATGGTTTCTTTCTTACAATTTGTTTTTGGATTTGTTCCACTTTTTGTCTAAAAGCATTGTGTTCGACTAGTGTGGAAATATGCAACTATGACAATCAATCCAATTGACTTTTGTGGACGACAAGCAAAACCATATGGATGTATTATATCACACGTCGTGGATTGAAAAATATAATGCCGTATGCTGAAATAAAAATGTTACAAAATCATTGGCAAAGTTTTATCCATGACTACAACTATACGAAGGTGAAAAACACAAGTGTGAATGAGCGCTAACATTACCACCCAGCCATACAATGTGACAACACAGTGATACAATGTAACAACTCCCACAACATATATACAGGCAGAGAACATAGCAGCGATCCCCTCGATTTACATAGCTCCAACCCATTCTGCAGCACTTTACCATCAGGGAAAAGGCAAACATCACACATACTGAACATAGGGCCCTGTACACACTGACATAGACAGGGTGACTGACCGGCTCGGGCTCCGGCTGGATCTGCTGCAGGGTGCACAGGCCATTCATGGTCGCTCTCTGCTCACACATAACGCAGCACTGATCTGGGGGAGGACACAAGTACTTAAGAGGCTGCTGACGTCACTGGGAGCGCCCTGGATGATTGGCCCCAGGACAAGAGGGTGGAGTCATCCCTGAAAGATTTCAGGAAACACTGCAGGCATTGCCTGGATCATAGTTATATACTACTAAACAGCATGGGACACCAGGCACAGGTCACCAGGGACATGACACCAGGCACAGGTCACCGAGCTCAGGACACCAGGCACAGGACACCAGGGACAGGGCACCAGGCTCAGGACACCAGGCTCAGGACACCAGGGACAGGACACCAGGCACACCATGGACAGGACCCCAGGGACAGGACCCCAGGCACAGGAGACCAGGGACAGGGCACCAGGGACAGGACACCAGAGACAGAACACCAGGCACAGGACACCAGAGACAGGACACCAGGCACAGGACACCAGGGACAGGACCCCAGGCTCAGGACACCAGGGACAGGACCCCAGGCACAGGACACCAGGGACAGGGCACCGGGGACAGGACACCAGGCACAGGACACCAGGGCACAGGTCACCGGGCACAGGGCACCAAGGACAGGACACCAGGGACAGGACACCAGGCACAGGACCCCAGGCACAGGACCCCAGGGACAGGACACCAGGCACAGGACACCAGGCTCAGGACACCAGGCACAGGACCCCAGGGACAGGGCACCAGGCACAGGACACCAGGCACAGGGCACCAAGGACAGGACACCAGGCACAGGGCACCAGGCACAGGACACCAAGGACAGGACACCAGGCACAGGACCCCAGGGACAGGACACCAGGCACAGGGCACCAAGGACAGGGCACCAGGCACAGGACACCAGGCAAAGGACACCAGGCGCAGGACACCAGGGACAGGGCACCAGGCTCAGGACAACAGGGAAAGGACACCAAGGACAGGACACCAGGCACAGGACACCAGACACAGGACCCCAGGCACAGGACACCAGGCACAGGACACCAAGGACAGGACACCAGGGACAGGACACCAGGGACAGGACACCAGGCACAGGACACCAAGGACAGGACACCAGGCACAGGACACCAGGCACAGGACAACAGGGACAGGACACCAGGTACAGGACACCAGGTACAGGACACCAGGCACAGGACCCCAGGGACAGCACACCAGGCTCAGGACACCAGGCACAGGACACCAGGGACAGGACACCAGGCACAGGACACCAGGCACAGGGCACCAGGGACAGGACACCAGGCACAGAACACCAGGGACAGGACAACAGGGACAGGACACCAGGGACAGGATCCCAGGGACAGCACACCAGGCACCGGACACCAGGGACAGGACTCCAGGGACAGGGCACCAGGCACAGGACACCAGGCACAGGGCACCAAGGACAGGACACCAGGCACAGGACACCAAGGACAGGACACCAGGCACAGGACCCCAGGGACAGGACACCAGGCACAGGGCACCAAGGACAGGACACCAGGCACAGAACACCAGGCACAGGACACTAGGCTCAGGACACCAGGTCACCGGGCACAGGGCACCAAGGACAGGACACCAGGCACAGGACCCCAGGGACAGGGCACCAGGCACAGGACACCAGGCACAGGGCACCAAGGACAGGACACCAGGCACAGGACACCAGGCACAGGACACCAAGGACAGGACACCAGGCACAGGACACCAAGGACAGGACACCAGGCACAGGACCCCAGGGACAGGACACCAGGCACAGGGCACCAAGGACAGGGCACCAGGCACAGGACACCAGGCAAAGGACACCAGGCGCAGGACACCAGGGACAGGGCACCAGGCTCAGGACAACAGGGAAAGGACACCAAGGACAGGACACCAGGCACAGGACAACAGGGACAGGACACCAGGCACAGGACACCAGGCACAGGACACCAGGCACAGGACAACAGGGACAGGACACCAGGCACAGGACACCAGACACAGGACCCCAGGCACAGGACCCCAGGGACAGGACACCAGGCACAGGACACCAAGGACAGGACACCAGGGACAGGACACCAGGCACAGGACACCAAGGACAGGACACCAGGGACAGGACACCAAGGACAGGACACCAGGCACAGGACACCAGGCACAGGGCACCAGGGACAGGACACCAAGGACAGGACACCAGACACAGGACACCAGGCACAGGACACCAGGCACAGGACCCCAGGGACAGCACACCAGGCTCAGGACACCAGGCACAGGACACCAGGCACAGGGCACCAGGGACAGGGCACCAGGGACAGGACACCAGGCACAGGACACCAGGGACAGGACAACAGGGACAGGACCCCAGGGACAGCACACCAGGCTCAGGACACCAGGCACCGGACACCAGGGACAGGACTCCAGGGACAGCACACCAGGCTCAGGACACCGGACACCAGGGACAGGACCCCAGGGACAGGGCACCAGGCACAGGACACCAGGCACAGGGCACCAAGGACAGGACACCAGGCACAGGACACCAGGCACAGGACACCAAGGACAGGACACCAGGCACATGACCCCAGGGACAGGACACCAGGCACAGGGCACCAAGGACAGGACACCAGGCACAGAACACCAGGCACAGGACACTAGGCTCAGGACACCGGGCACAGGGCACCAAGGACAGGACACCAGGCACAGGACACCAGGGACAGGACACCAGGCACAGGACCCCAGGGACAGGGCACCAGGCACAGGACACCAGGCACAGGGCACCAAGGACAGGACACCAGGCACAGGGCACCAAGGACAGGACACCAGGCACAGGACACCAAGGACAGGACACCAGGCACAGGTCACCAGGGACAGGGCACCAGGCTCAGGACAACAGGGAATGGACACCAAGGACAGGACACCAGGCACAGGACAACAGGGACAGGACACCAGGCACAGGACACCAGGCTCAGGACACCAGGCTCAGGACACCAGGCTCAGGACACCAGGCACAGGACAACAGGGACAGGACACCAGGCACAGGACACCAGGCACAGGACAACAGGGACAGGACACCAGGCACAGGACACCAGGCACAGGACACCAGGCTCAGGACACCAGGCACAGGACAACAGGGACAGGACACCAGGCACAGGACACCAGGCACAGGACACCAGACACAGGACCCCAGGCACAGGACACCAGGCACAGGACCCCAAGGACAGGACAACAGGGACAGGACACCAGGCACAGGACACCAGGCACAGGACAACAGGGACAGGACACCAAGGACAGGACACCAGGCACAGGGCACCAGGGACAGGACACCAGGCACAGGACACCAGGCACAGGACACAGGGCACCAGGGACAGGACACCAGGGACAGGACACCAGGCACAGGACCCCAGGGACAGCACACCAGGCTCAGGACACCAGGCACAGGACACCAGGCACAGGACACCAGGGACCGGACACCAGGCACAGAACACCAGGGACAGGACAACAGGGACAGGACACCAGGGACAGGACCCCAGGGACAGCACACCAGGCTCAGGACACCAGGCACCGGACACCAGGGACAGGACTCCAGGGACAGGACTCCAGGGACAGCACACCAGGCACCGGACCCCAGGGACAGGACCCCAGGCACAGGACACCAGGCACAGGGCACCAGGGACAGGACACCAGGGACAGGACACCAGGGACAGCACACCAGGCTCAGGACACCAGGCTCAGGACACCAGGCTCAGGACACCAGGCTCAGGACACCAGGGACAGGACACCAGGGACAGGACACCAGGCACAGGACACCAGGGACAGGACACCAGGCACAGGGCACCAGGCACCGGACACCAGGCACAGGACACCAGGGACAGGACACCAGGCACAGGACACCAGGGACAGGACACCAGGCACAGGGCACCAGGGACAGGACACCAGGCACAGAACACCAGGGACAGGACAACAGGGACAGGACACCAGGGACAGGACCCCAGGGACAGCACACCAGGCTCAGGACACCAGGCACCGGACTCCAGGGACAGGACCCCAGGGACAGGGCACCAGGCACAGGACACGAGGCACAGGGCACCAAGGACAGGACACCAGGCACAGGACACCAGGCACAGGACACCAAGGACAGGACACCAGGCACAGGACCCCAGGGACAGGACACCAGGCACAGGGCACCAAGGACAGGACACCAGACACAGAACACCAGGCTCAGGACACCAGGGCACAGGGCACCAAGGACAGGACACCAGGCACAGGACACCAGGCACAGGACCCCAGGGACAGGGCACCAGGCACAGGACACCAGGGACAGGACACCAGGCACAGGACACCAGGCACAGGACACCAAGGACAGGACACCAGGCACAGGACCCCAGGGACAGGACACCAGGCACAGGGCACCAAGGACAGGGCACCAGGCACAGGACACCAGGCAAAGGACACCAGGCGCAGGGCACCAGGCTCAGGACAACAGGGAAAGGACACCAAGGACAGAACACCAGGCACAGGACAACAGGGACAGGACACCAGGCACAGGACACCAGGCTCAGGACACCAGGCACAGGACACCAGGGACAGGACACCAGGCACAGGACACCAGGCACAGGACACCAGGCACAGGACCCCAGGGACAGGACCCCAGGGACAGGACACCAAGGACAGGACACCAGGGACAGGACACCAGGCACAGGACACCAGGCACAGGACACCAAGGACAGGACACCAGACACAGGACAACAGGGACAGGACACCAGGGACAGGACACGACACCAGGCACAGGGCACTAGGGACAGGACACCAGGCACAGGACACAGGGCACCAGGGACAGGACACCAGGCACAGGACCCCAGGGACAGCACACCAGGCTCAGGACACCAGGCACCGGACACCAGGCACAGGACACCAGGGACAGGACACCAGGGACAGGACACCAGGCACAGGACACCAGGCACAGGGCACCAGGGACAGGACACCAGGCACAGAACACCAGGGACAGGACACCAGGGACAGGACTCCAGGGACAGCACACCAGGCTCAGGACCCCAGGCACCGGACCCCAGGGACAGGACCCCAGGGACAGCACACCAGGCTCAGGACACCGGACACCAGGCACAGGGCACCAGGGACAGGATACCAGGCACAGGACACCAGGCACAGGACACAGGGCACCAGGGACAGGACACCAGGCACAGGACCCCAGGGACAGCACACCAGGCTCAGGACACCAGGCACAGGACACCAGGCACAGGACACCAGGCACAGGACACCAAGGACAGGACACCAGGCACAGGACCCCAGGGACAGGACACCAGGCACAGGGCACCAAGGACAGGGCACCAGGCACAGGACACCAGGCAAAGGACACCAGGGACAGGGCACCAGGCTCAGGACCCCAGGGACAGGACACCAGGCACAGGGCACCAAGGACAGGGCACCAGGCACAGGACCCCAGGGACAGGACACCAGGCACAGGGCATCAAGGACAGGGCACCAGGCACAGGACACCAGGCACAGGACACCAGGGACAGGACACCAGGCACAGGACACCAGGCACAGGACCCCAGGGACAGGACACCAGGCACAGGGCACCAAGGACAGGGCACCAGGCACAGGACACCAGGCGCAGGACACCAGGGACAGGGCACCAGGCTCAGGACAACAGGGAAAGGACACCAGGCACAGGACAACAGGGACAGGACACCAGGCACAGGACACCAGGCACAGGACAACAGGGACAGGACACCAGGCACAGGACACCAGACACAGGACCCCAGGCACAGGACCCCAGGCACAGGACCCCAGGGACAGGACACCAGGCACAGGACACCAAGGACAGGACACCAAGGACAGGACACCAGGGACAGGACACCAGGCACAGGACACCAAGGACAGGACACCAGGGACAGGACACCAAGTACAGGACACCAGGCACAGGACACCAGGGACAGGGCACCAGGGACAGGGCACCAGACACAGGACACCAGGCACAGGACACCAGGCACAGGACACCAGGCACAGGACCCCAGGGACAGCACACCAGGCACAGGACACCAGGCACAGGACACCAGGCACAGGGCACCAGGGACAGGGCACCAGGGACAGGACACCAGGCACAGGACACCAGGGACAGGACAACAGGGACAGGACCCCAGGGACAGTACACCAGGCTCAGGACACCAGGCACCGGACACCAGGGACAGGACTCCAGGGACAGCACACCAGGCTCAGGACACCGGACACCAGGGACAGGACCCCAGGGACAGGGCACCAGGCACAGGACACCAGGCACAGGGCACCAAGGACAGGACACCAGGCACAGGACACCAGGCACAGGACACCAAGGACAGGACACCAGGCACATGACCCCAGGGACAGGACACCAGGCACAGGGCACCAAGGACAGGACACCAGGCACAGAACACCAGGCACAGGACACTAGGCTCAGGACACCAGGTCACCGGGCACAGGGCACCAAGGACAGGACACCAGGCACAGGACACCAGGGACAGGACACCAGGCACAGGACCCCAGGGACAGGGCACCAGGCACAGGACACCAGGCACAGGGCACCAAGGACAGGACACCAGGCACAGGGCACCAAGGACAGGACACCAGGCACAGGACACCAAGGACAGGACACCAGGCACAGGTCACCAGGGACAGGGCACCAGGCTCAGGACAACAGGGAATGGACACCAAGGACAGGACACCAGGCAAAGGACAACAGGGACAGGACACCAGGCACAGGACACCAGGCTCAGGACACCAGGCTCAGGACACCAGGCTCAGGACACCAGGCACAGGACACCAGGCACAGGACACCAAGGACAGGACACCAGGCACAGGACAACAGAGACAGGACACCAGGCACAGGACACCAGGCTCAGGACACCAGGCACAGGACAACAGGGACAGGACACCAGGCACAGGACACCAGGCACAGGACCCCAGGCACAGGACCCCAGGGACAGGACACCAGGCACAGGACCCCAAGGACAGGACACCATGGACAGGACACCAGGCACAGGACACCAGGCACAGGACACCAGGCACAGGACAACAGGGACAGGACACCAAGGACAGGACACCAGGCACAGGACACCAGGCACAGGGCACCAGGGACAGGACACCAGGCACAGGACACAGGGCACCAGGGACAGGACACCAGGCACAGGACCCCAGGGACAGCACACCAGGCTCAGGACACCAGGCACAGGACACCAGGCACAGGACACCAGGGACAGGACACCAGGGACAGGACACCAGGCACAGAACACCAGGGACAGGACAACAGGGACAGGACACCAGGGACAGGACCCCAGGGACAGCACACCAGGCTCAGGACACCAGGCACCGGACTCCAGGGACAGCACACCAGGCACCGGACCCCAGGGACAGGACCCCAGGCACAGGACACCAGGCACAGGGCACCAGGGACAGGACACCAGGGACAGCACACCAGGCTCAGCACACCAGGCTCAGGACACCAGGCTCAGGACACCAGGCTCAGGACACCAGGCTCAGGACACCAGGCACAGGACACCAGGGACAGGACACCAGGCACAGGGCACCAGGGACAGGACACCAGGCACAGAACACCAGGGACAGGACAACAGGGACAGGACACCAGGGACAGGACCCCAGGGACAGGACCCCAGGGACAGCACACCAGGCTCAGGACACCAGGCACCGGACACCAGGGACAGGACTCCAGGGACAGCACACCAGGCTCAGGACACCAGGCACCGGACCCCAGGGACAGGACCCCAGGGACAGGGCACCAGGCACAGGACACGAGGCACAGGGCACCAAGGACAGGACACCAAGGACAGGACACCAGGCACAGGACCCCAGGGACAGGACACCAGGCACAGGGCACCAAGGACAGGACACCAGGCACAGAACACCAGGCTCAGGACACCAGGGCACAGGGCACCAAGGACAGGACACCAGGCACAGGACACCAGGGACAGGACACCAGGCACAGGACCCCAGGGACAGGGCACCAGGCACAGGACACCAGGCACAGGACACCAGGGTCAGGACACCAGGCACAGGACACCAGGCACAGGACACCAGGCACAGGACACCAGGCACAGGACACCAAGGACAGGACACCAGGCACAGGGCACCAGGCACAGGACACCAGGCAAAGGACACCAGGCGCAGGGCACCAGGCTCAGGACAACAGGGAAAGGACACCAAGGACAGGACACCAGGCACAGGACAACAGGGACAGGACACCAGGCACAGGACACCAGGCTCAGGACACCAGGCACAGGACAACAGGGACAGGACACCAGGCACAGGACACCAGACACAGGACACCAGGCACAGGACCCCAGGGACAGGACCCCAGGGACAGGACACCAAGGACAGGACACCAGGCACAGGACACCAGGCACAGGACACCAAGGACAGGACAACAGGGACAGGACACCAGGGACAGGACACCAGGGACAGGACACGACACCAGGCACAGGACACCAGGCACAGGGCACCAGGGACAGGACACCAGGCACAGGACACAGGGCACCAGGGACAGGACACCAGGCACAGGACCCCAGGGACAGCACACCAGGCTCAGGACACCAGGCACCGGACACCATGGACAGGACACCAGGGACAGGACACCAGGCACAGGACACCAGGCACAGGACACCAGGCACAGGGCACCAGGGACAGGACACCAGGCACAGAACACCAGGGACAGGACAACAGGGACAGGACACCAGGGACAGGACCCCAGGGACAGCACACCAGGCTCAGGACACCAGGCACCGGACACCAGGGACAGGACTCCAGGGACAGCACACCAGGCTCAGGACACCAGGCACCGGACCCCAGGGACAGGACCCCAGGGACAGCACACCAGGCTCAGGACACCAGGCTCAGGACACCAGGCACAGGGCACCAGGGACAGGATACCAGGCACAGGACACCAGGCACAGGACACAGGGCACCAGGGACAGGACACCAGGCACAGGACCCCAGGGACAGCACACCAGGCTCAGGACACCAGGCACAGGACACCAGGGACAGGACACCAGGCACAGAACACCAGGGACAGGACAACAGGGACAGGACACCAGGGACAGGACCCCAGGGACAGCACACCAGGCTCAGGACACCAGGCACCGGACACCAGGGACAGGACTCCAGGGACAGCACACCAGGCTCAGGACACGAGGCACCGGACCCCAGGGACAGGACCCCAGGCACAGGACACCAGGCACAGGACACCAGGCACAGGGCACCAGGGACAGGACACCAGGGACAGCACACCAGGCTCAGGACACCAGGCTCAGGACACCAGGCACCGGACACCAGGCACAGGACACCAGGGACAGGACACCAGGCACAGGACACCAGGGACAGGACACCAGGCACAGAACACCAGGGACAGGACACCAGGGACAGGACACCAGGGACAGGACCCCAGGGACAGGACCCCAGGGACAGCACACCAGGCTCAGGACACCAGGCACCGGACACCAGGGACAGGACTCCAGGGACAGCACACCAGGCTCAGGACACCAGGCACCGGACCCCAGGCACCGGACCCCAGGGACAGGACCCCAGGGACAGGGCACCAGGCACAGGACACGAGGCACAGGGCACCAAGGACAGGACACCAGGCACAGGACACCAAGGACAGGACACCAGGCACAGGACCCCAGGCACAGGACACCAGGCACAGGGCACCAAGGACAGGACACCAGGCACAGAACACCAGGCTCAGGACACCAGGGCACAGGTCACCGGGCACAGGGCACCAAGGACAGGACACCAGGCACAGGACACCAGGGACAGGACACCAGGCACAGGACCCCAGGGACAGGACACCAGGCACAGGACACCAGGCACAGGACACCAGGCACAGGACACCAGGCACAGGACACCAAGGACAGGACGCCAGGCACAGGACCCCAGGGACAGGACACCAGGCACAGGGCACCCAGGACAGGGCACCAGGCACAGGACACCAGGCAAAGGACACCAGGCGCAGGGCACCAGGCTCAGGACAACAGGGAAAGGACACCAAGGACAGGACACCAGGCACAGGACAACAGGGACAGGACACCAGGCTCAGGACACCAGGCTCAGGACACCAGGCACAGGACCCCAGGGACAGGACCCCAGGGACAGGACACCAAGGACAGGACACCAGGGACAGGACACCAGGCACAGGACACCAAGGACAGGACACCAGACACAGGACAACAGGGACAGGACACCAGGGACAGGACACGACACCAGGCACAGGACACCAGGCACAGGGCACCAGGGACAGGACACCAGGCACAGGACACAGGGCACCAGGGACAGGACACCAGGCACAGGACCCCAGGGACAGCACACCAGGCTCAGGACACCGGGCACCGGACACCAGGCACAGGACACCAGGGACAGGACACCAGGGACAGGACACCAGGCACAGGACACCAGGGACAGGACACCAGGCACAGGACACCAGGCACAGGACAACAGGGACAGGACACCAGGCACAGGACACCAGACACAGGACAACAGGGACAGGACACCAGGGACAGGACACGACACCAGGCACAGGACACCAGGCACAGGGCACCAGGGACAGGACACCAGGCACAGGACACAGGGCACCAGGGACAGGACACCAGGCACAGGACCCCAGGGACAGCACACCAGGCTCAGGACACCAGGCACAGGACACCAGGGACAGGACACCAGGGACAGGACACCAGGGACAGGACACCAGGCACAGGACACCAGGCACAGGACACCAGGCACAGGGCACCAGGGACAGGACACCAGGCACAGAACACCAGGGACAGGACAACAGGGACAGGACACCAGGGACAGGACCCCAGGGACAGCACACCAGGCTCAGGACACCAGGCTCAGGACACCAGGCACCGGACACCAGGGACAGGACTCCAGGGACAGCACACCAGGCTCAGGACACCAGGCACCGGACCCCAGGCACGGGACACCAGGCACAGGACACCAGGCACAGGACACCAGGCACGGGACACCAGGCACGGGACACCAGGCACAGGACACCAGGCACGGGACACCAGGCACGGGACACCAGGCACAGGACACCAGGCTCAGCACACCAGGCACAGGACACCAGGCACAGGACCCCAGGGACAGGACACCAGGCACAGGGCACCAAGGACAGGGCACCAGGCACAGGACACCAGGCGCAGGACACCAGGGACAGGGCACCAGGCTCAGGACAACAGGGAAAGGACACCAGGCACAGGACAACAGGGACAGGACACCAGGCACAGGACACCAGGCACAGGACAACAGGGACAGGACACCAGGCACAGGACACCAGACACAGGACCCCAGGCACAGGACCCCAGGCACAGGACCCCAGGGACAGGACACCAGGCACAGGACACCAAGGACAGGACACCAAGGACAGGACACCAGGGACAGGACACCAGGCACAGGACACCAAGGACAGGACACCAGGGACAGGACACCAAGTACAGGACACCAGGCACAGGACACCAGGGACAGGGCACCAGGGACAGGGCACCAGACACAGGACACCAGGCACAGGACACCAGGCACAGGACACCAGGCACAGGACCCCAGGGACAGCACACCAGGCTCAGGACACCAGGCACAGGACACCAGGCACAGGACACCAGGCACAGGGCACCAGGGACAGGGCACCAGGGACAGGACACCAGGCACAGGACACCAGGGACAGGACAACAGGGACAGGACCCCAGGGACAGTACACCAGGCTCAGGACACCAGGCACCGGACACCAGGGACAGGACTCCAGGGACAGCACACCAGGCTCAGGACACCGGACACCAGGGACAGGACCCCAGGGACAGGGCACCAGGCACAGGACACCAGGCACAGGGCACCAAGGACAGGACACCAGGCACAGGACACCAGGCACAGGACACCAAGGACAGGACACCAGGCACATGACCCCAGGGACAGGACACCAGGCACAGGGCACCAAGGACAGGACACCAGGCACAGAACACCAGGCACAGGACACTAGGCTCAGGACACCAGGTCACCGGGCACAGGGCACCAAGGACAGGACACCAGGCACAGGACACCAGGGACAGGACACCAGGCACAGGACCCCAGGGACAGGGCACCAGGCACAGGACACCAGGCACAGGGCACCAAGGACAGGACACCAGGCACAGGGCACCAAGGACAGGACACCAGGCACAGGACACCAAGGACAGGACACCAGGCACAGGTCACCAGGGACAGGGCACCAGGCTCAGGACAACAGGGAATGGACACCAAGGACAGGACACCAGGCAAAGGACAACAGGGACAGGACACCAGGCACAGGACACCAGGCTCAGGACACCAGGCTCAGGACACCAGGCTCAGGACACCAGGCACAGGACACCAGGCACAGGACACCAAGGACAGGACACCAGGCACAGGACAACAGAGACAGGACACCAGGCACAGGACACCAGGCTCAGGACACCAGGCACAGGACAACAGGGACAGGACACCAGGCACAGGACACCAGGCACAGGACCCCAGGCACAGGACCCCAGGGACAGGACACCAGGCACAGGACCCCAAGGACAGGACACCAGGGACAGGACACCAGGCACAGGACACCAGGCACAGGACACCAGGCACAGGACAACAGGGACAGGACACCAAGGACAGGACACCAGGCACAGGACACCAGGCACAGGGCACCAGGGACAGGACACCAGGCACAGGACACAGGGCACCAGGGACAGGACACCAGGCACAGGACCCCAGGGACAGCACACCAGGCTCAGGACACCAGGCACAGGACACCAGGCACAGGACACCAGGGACAGGACACCAGGCACAGAACACCAGGGACAGGACAACAGGGACAGGACACCAGGGACAGGACCCCAGGGACAGCACACCAGGCTCAGGACACCAGGCACCGGACTCCAGGGACAGCACACCAGGCACCGGACCCCAGGGACAGGACCCCAGGCACAGGACACCAGGCACAGGGCACCAGGGACAGGACACCAGGGACAGCACACCAGGCTCAGCACACCAGGCTCAGGACACCAGGCTCAGGACACCAGGCTCAGGACACCAGGCTCAGGACACCAGGCACAGGACACCAGGGACAGGACACCAGGGACAGGACACCAGGCACAGGGCACCAGGGACAGGACACCAGGCACAGAACACCAGGGACAGGACAACAGGGACAGGACACCAGGGACAGGACCCCAGGGACAGCACACCAGGCTCAGGACACCAGGCACCGGACACCAGGGACAGGACTCCAGGGACAGCACACCAGGCTCAGGACACCAGGCACCGGACCCCAGGGACAGGACCCCAGGGACAGGGCACCAGGCACAGGACACGAGGCACAGGGCACCAAGGACAGGACACCAAGGACAGGACACCAGGCACAGGACCCCAGGGACAGGACACCAGGCACAGGGCACCAAGGACAGGACACCAGGCACAGAACACCAGGCTCAGGACACCAGGGCACAGGGCACCAAGGACAGGACACCAGGCACAGGACACCAGGGACAGGACACCAGGCACAGGACCCCAGGGACAGGGCACCAGGCACAGGACACCAGGCACAGGACACCAGGGTCAGGACACCAGGCACAGGACACCAGGCACAGGACACCAGGCACAGGACACCAAGGACAGGACACCAGGCACAGGGCACCAAGGACAGGGCACCAGGCACAGGACACCAGGCAAAGGACACCAGGCGCAGGGCACCAGGCTCAGGACAACAGGGAAAGGACACCAAGGACAGGACACCAGGCACAGGACAACAGGGACAGGACACCAGGCACAGGACACCAGGCTCAGGACACCAGGCACAGGACAACAGGGACAGGACACCAGGCACAGGACACCAGACACAGGACACCAGGCACAGGACCCCAGGGACAGGACCCCAGGGACAGGACACCAAGGACAGGACACCAGGCACAGGACACCAGGCACAGGACACCAAGGACAGGACAACAGGGACAGGACACCAGGGACAGGACACCAGGGACAGGACACGACACCAGGCACAGGACACCAGGCACAGGGCACCAGGGACAGGACACCAGGCACAGGACACAGGGCACCAGGGACAGGACACCAGGCACAGGACCCCAGGGACAGCACACCAGGCTCAGGACACCAGGCACCGGACACCATGGACAGGACACCAGGGACAGGACACCAGGCACAGGACACCAGGCACAGGACACCAGGCACAGGGCACCAGGGACAGGACACCAGGCACAGAACACCAGGGACAGGACAACAGGGACAGGACACCAGGGACAGGACCCCAGGGACAGCACACCAGGCTCAGGACACCAGGCACCGGACACCAGGGACAGGACTCCAGGGACAGCACACCAGGCTCAGGACACCAGGCACCGGACCCCAGGGACAGGACCCCAGGGACAGCACACCAGGCTCAGGACACCAGGCTCAGGACACCAGGCACAGGGCACCAGGGACAGGATACCAGGCACAGGACACCAGGCACAGGACACAGGGCACCAGGGACAGGACACCAGGCACAGGACCCCAGGGACAGCACACCAGGCTCAGGACACCAGGCACAGGACACCAGGGACAGGACACCAGGCACAGAACACCAGGGACAGGACAACAGGGACAGGACACCAGGGACAGGACCCCAGGGACAGCACACCAGGCTCAGGACACCAGGCACCGGACACCAGGGACAGGACTCCAGGGACAGCACACCAGGCTCAGGACACGAGGCACCGGACCCCAGGGACAGGACCCCAGGCACAGGACACCAGGCACAGGACACCAGGCACAGGGCACCAGGGACAGGACACCAGGGACAGCACACCAGGCTCAGGACACCAGGCTCAGGACACCAGGCACCGGACACCAGGCACAGGACACCAGGGACAGGACACCAGGCACAGGACACCAGGGACAGGACACCAGGCACAGAACACCAGGGACAGGACACCAGGGACAGGACACCAGGGACAGGACCCCAGGGACAGGACCCCAGGGACAGCACACCAGGCTCAGGACACCAGGCACCGGACACCAGGGACAGGACTCCAGGGACAGCACACCAGGCTCAGGACACCAGGCACCGGACCCCAGGGACAGGACCCCAGGGACAGGGCACCAGGCACAGGACACGAGGCACAGGGCACCAAGGACAGGACACCAGGCACAGGACACCAAGGACAGGACACCAGGCACAGGACCCCAGGCACAGGACACCAGGCACAGGGCACCAAGGACAGGACACCAGGCACAGAACACCAGGCTCAGGACACCAGGGCACAGGTCACCGGGCACAGGGCACCAAGGACAGGACACCAGGCACAGGACACCAGGGACAGGACACCAGGCACAGGACCCCAGGGACAGGACACCAGGCACAGGACACCAGGCACAGGACACCAGGCACAGGACACCAGGCACAGGACACCAAGGACAGGACGCCAGGCACAGGACCCCAGGGACAGGACACCAGGCACAGGGCACCAAGGACAGGGCACCAGGCACAGGACACCAGGCAAAGGACACCAGGCGCAGGGCACCAGGCTCAGGACAACAGGGAAAGGACACCAAGGACAGGACACCAGGCACAGGACAACAGGGACAGGACACCAGGCACAGGACACCAGGCTCAGGACACCAGGCACAGGACAACAGGGACAGGACACCAGGCACAGGACACCAGACACAGGACACCAGGCACAGGACCCCAGGGACAGGACCCCAGGGACAGGACACCAAGGACAGGACACCAGGGACAGGACACCAGGCACAGGACACCAAGGACAGGACACCAGACACAGGACAACAGGGACAGGACACCAGGGACAGGACACGACACCAGGCACAGGACACCAGGCACAGGGCACCAGGGACAGGACACCAGGCACAGGACACAGGGCACCAGGGACAGGACACCAGGCACAGGACCCCAGGGACAGCACACCAGGCTCAGGACACCGGGCACCGGACACCAGGCACAGGACACCAGGGACAGGACACCAGGGACAGGACACCAGGCACAGGACACCAGGGACAGGACACCAGGCACAGGACACCAGGCACAGGACAACAGGGACAGGACACCAGGCACAGGACACCAGACACAGGACAACAGGGACAGGACACCAGGGACAGGACACGACACCAGGCACAGGACACCAGGCACAGGGCACCAGGGACAGGACACCAGGCACAGGACACAGGGCACCAGGGACAGGACACCAGGCACAGGACCCCAGGGACAGCACACCAGGCTCAGGACACCAGGCACAGGACACCAGGGACAGGACACCAGGGACAGGACACCAGGCACAGGACACCAGGCACAGGACACCAGGCACAGGGCACCAGGGACAGGACACCAGGCACAGAACACCAGGGACAGGACAACAGGGACAGGACACCAGGGACAGGACCCCAGGGACAGCACACCAGGCTCAGGACACCAGGCACCGGACACCAGGGACAGGACTCCAGGGACAGCACACCAGGCTCAGGACACCAGGCACCGGACCCCAGGCACGGGACACCAGGCACAGGACACCAGGCACGGGACACCAGGCACGGGACACCAGGCACGGGACACCAGGCACAGGACACCAGGCACGGGACACCAGGCACGGGACACCAGGCACAGGACACCAGGCACGGGACACCAGGCACGGGACACCAGGCACAGGACACCAGGCACGGGACACCAGGCACAGGACACCAGGCACGGGACACCAGGCACGGGACACCAGGCACGGGACACCAGGCACAGGACACCAGGCACAGGACACCAGGCACAGGACACCAGGGACAGGATTATAATAGGAACCCTCCACAGTGCACATAGAGAATGAAACAGCTATTAGCCCTGAGCCTGCAGCTAGACAGGGATGCACATTGAGTGGCTCTTTCCTGTACTATCAACTCAAACCATTATACACATTGCTTGAGTTATTAATGTACAGTTAAGGATTACATCAATTATTTTTTTATGTAGTTTAAGGGGTATTTTATTGGTGCTGTCACCAGTCTTAATGTCTAGTCAGTACACCAACATGGCAACATTTTAGTGTTTTCTTTTGTGGATGAAAGGTTTATGAGAGATATACAGGTGGTAGTGAATGCTATACCAATGCAGCATGACACAGGGCACCTTATTCACTGCTCCATGACAGATGATGTCACATTGTGTATTTATGCTGTATACAGAATAGACTCAAGTGAAGCAGCTGAGCTCCAGGTATTACATGAAGGAGGTGAGAGACAGCCTCATGACGCACTCATCCAGGAACACAGAACAAATTGTCCTAATAAGGATTCTGACGAGTAATAGTGACATTCCTATCTACAGGTAAAAGACCGCCCCTTGCAGCACAAGCATAAACACCGTACCACATCCACTAATCCTGCTTCTCCTGTCCTGTATACTGGGTGTAATTCTCAGCATCTAGTATTCTGTATAATGTAAGGTGTCAGCCGGACAGGTCGAGAACAGGAGGTATGTGTCCCCTAGGTGCCAAGGCTCGGTGACGTAGAACTAGGAAACAGGCTCCAGCACACATAGTGCTGAGAGGTGTTTAATGGGGCCGGGCTTTACGAGCAGCTGAAAGAGCTAGGTGGGATCAGCTGCTCACTTACCTCCTGCACAGGTCTTGGAAGGTCTGACTTAAAGGGAATCTGTAACCCCCCTGGGCTATATCAGACCTCTACTATGGCCATACAGGGAATACAAAAGTAAATCTATACATACCTGTATGGCCCATATCAGAGGTCTGATTGCAGAGAAAAGCATTTTAATCAGTTCTTTTTTCCACAGGCTTGGCGTCCAAGGGACACCAAGAAATCCCCGCCTATGTGCTTATTATTCCCCGCCTCTCTGCTTAATTAGCATAAACCCCTCCCCTGCACATTTCAGGGCCCTGTGACGTGCACTGTACTACCTGACTTCCGGGCATGCGCCAAGGGCCGCTCACATAGAGCACGCTTTGCTTCATCCCGGCCCCGTCTACCTGTGCTCTGCGCCGCAGGTTTCCATTACGCAGGCGTCGGAAAGTGATAGTGACCCCCCCCGGCGCCTGCACAATAGAAACCTGCGGCGCAGAGCACAGGTAGACGGGGCCGGGATGAAGCAAAGCGTGCTCTATGTGAGCGGCCCTTGGCGCATGCCCAGAAGTCAGGGAGCACAGTGCACGTCACAGGGCCCTGTGACGTGCAGGGGAGGGGGGGGGATATGATAGTTAAGCATACAGGCGGGGATTTCGGGGAATACTAAGCGTACAGGCGGGGATTGCCTGTGGAAAAAATAATTGATTAAAGTGCTTTTCTATGCAATCAGACCTCTGCTATGGGCCATACAGGTATGTATAGATTTACTTTTCTATACCCTGTATGGCCATAGTAGAGGTCTGATATCGCCCAGGGGGTGACTGATTCCCTTTAAGTCAGACCTTCCAAGACCTGTACAGGAGGTAAGTGGGCAGCTGATCCCACCCAGATCTTTCAGCTGCTTAATTTAAATAGCTGAGGCCATGCTGTATGGACTTGTTATTTGGGGTTTTTGTTATACCTTGTTTTCTGCCAGGAAAAGGCTGTTTTGTGTTTGTCTACTAAGCGGTTTATGCAAGCAAAATAATCCAACCTGGATTTCTAATGAAAAAGCTCCCTGTGCCTACCTCAACCTCAGCCGAGTGAGTACTAAACCCTACAATTGATGTTAGAAGCACTGGCTTGAATCCCAAGGGGCAGTGTGACTGCTATAGGAAACCGTATATGTCCTGGGTGAAGGCCGCCAGCCAGCAAGGGTCGCCCGGAAGCATGGAGGAGCTGATAAAGCAACTGGTGCAGGCTAATCTGCAGCAGTGGCAACAGCAGATGCAGCAGCACAAGCAGCAGATGGAGCTCCTAGCCGAGGTGATCCGTGGCAGGGCAACCATCCCACCTCCGAGCCGAAGCGACGAGACCCAGGTGAGGAAAACCGTGAGAGGGGCGTTGCAAAAGATGACTCCGAGGGATGACGTCGAGGCCACATTTGAGAGGGTGGCAGACAATGAGAGACTACCACTGGAGCAGTGGGCGGAGGTTCTAGCGCCATATCTGACCTGGGAACCACAGAAGGCGTGCTCTGATTTGGCCCCTGCAAGACGCTAAGGATTATAGAAGACTTAAGGCTGAGACCCTGGTGCGGCTGGGCGTAACCCTGGCAGTCAGGGCACAGCGAGTCCACCTCTGGGACTTCCACAGAGACAAACCTCCCCGATCACAAATGTTTGACCTTTTGCATCTGGTCCATAAGTGGCTGCAGCCAGAGACTTGCTCCCCAGCCCAGATGGTTGAGAGAGTGGTCATGGATCGTTTTTTCCTCTCTCTGCTGAAGTCGATTCAGTCCTGGGTTTCCCAGGGAGATCCCCAAAATCCAGATGACCTGGTGGGCCTAGATGAGAGGTACCAGGCAGTAGAGGGTTCCCTGAGTGGTCAAGCAGGGGTTAGGTCACCTTTTTGGGGTTCCCAAAGGGGGGGTGGCTCTGAAAAGAAGGGGACCAAATCCTCACTGGGTGGGTATCCAAAGTCCCAGGAGGCAGCTGAATCACAGCTGGGTAATCAGTCCCATACCATCCTCTGTTGGAGGTGTCATACCCCTGGCCATATAGCCGTCCGGTGTCCCATGAACTCTGAGCCGTGGACTGCAACATAGGCCGGCGTTGCTCCTATTTGGCCTACCCCGCCTGCAGCGCGGTTCCTCAATATGGCGAGGGCCCTCAGGCGTGCTCAGTGTCCGTAAATGGGGTGCAAATGTCTGGACTGTTGGACTCAGGAAGTTTGATGACCCTGATAAGGGCCACACTCCCTCATCGGCTGGTTCCCGGGAAGGTGGTGGGTGTCCGATGTATCTATGGGGACGCTAAAAACTATCCCGTGCCTCGGGTGGATGTAAATACGGACTGTGGCACCACAACTCAGTAAGTGGGGGGTGTTAAAGACTTGTTGCACCCAATAAGAATCGGATGGGACTATGCATTATTCTGGAAAACGGGGATACTTGGTTGCTCGGACGACAGCCAGATCACCCCTGAAGAAACCTCGCTGCAGGCCGTAACGGATGAGTTTCCCATTTGTGTGTTTGTGGGCAATGAGGATGAGGCAGCATCCCCTGAGGCCAACATCCCTGAGCTGGAGGTGTCCGAGGGAAACTTTGGAACCACCCAACTCAGGGATTTAACTCTGAAAGGGGCGTTCGAAAATGTTACTGTGTTAAATGGAGTGCCTCAGGAGCCAGGGGCTGACATTTTACTGTGAATGAGGATTTGCTGTACAGAGTAACCAAGCCAAGGGGTGAGGTAATAGAGCAGTTGCTGGTGCCAGGGCCCTGTAGACGCGGGGTGTTAGACATGGCTCATTCCCATGTGTTGGGTGGTCACTTGGGCACAGATAAGACTTAGGAACGGATCCTCCAGAGATTCTACTGGCCAGGTTGCTACAGAGAAATAATGAGATATTGTCATTCCTGCCCCACATGCCAGCTAACCTCCCCGGTGGCCCACTTCCGCAGTCCCCTAGTACCGCTACCTGTCATTGAGGTCCTATTCAAACGCATAGCAATGGATCTAGTGGGGCCCCTGGTCAAGTCCGCCCGAGGGCATCAGTATATCCTGGTGGTATTAGATTATGCTACACGGTATCTGGAGGCCGTACCACTACGAAACTCCTCCGCCAGGTGTATAGCCCTGGGAGTTAGTCCATATATTTTCCAGAACGGGGTTGCCTAAGGAGATCCTAATGGACCAAGGGACTCCATTTATGTCAAAGGTCATGAGTGGAATTGTGCAAGACCCTACAGATTGCACAGCTCAGAACCTCAGTGTACCATCCCCAGACGGACAGACTGATCTAGAGGTTTAACAAAACCTTGAAGGCGATGTTGAGGAAAGCAGTGGAGAAGAATGGCCGAGATTGGGACTGTCTCCTTCCCTATCTGTTGTTCTCCATCAGGTAAGTTCCCCAAGCTTCCACAGGCATCTCCCCGTTTAAACTACTTTATGGCCGTCACCCTCGAGGTCTCTTGGATGTGGCAAAAGAGTCCTGGGAAGCTGAGACCACCCCCAATTGGAGCGTGGTGGAGCATATTGCCCCGATACAAGAGAGGATTGCCAACGTGATGCCCATTATGAAGGAGCACCTCCACAAGGCACAGGAGGCACAGTCCAGGGTGTATAATAGACCAGCCAGAGTGAGACAGTTCAACCCAGGAGATCGAGTACTTGTGTTAGTGCTCACAGTGGAGAGCAAGTTCCTGGCCAAGTGGCAGGGCCCCTATGAGGTGGTAGAGAAAGTTGGGGAAGTCAACAATAAAATACACCAACTGGGGAAGAGGAAGCCTTACCAAGTTTACCGTGTTAACCTGCTTAATTCGTGACAGGTCAGAGAACCCATAGAAGCTCCTTGTCTGGTAGCCAAGTCTGATGTCAACGCAGAAGATGTTAAGGTGGCAGACACCTTGTCCTGCTCACCGAAACAGCAATGTCGGGAGCTGTTGCAGCAAAATAAAGACCTGTTTTCTGAGTTGCCAGGACTCACTCAGGTCATAGAGCATGAGGTACTCACAGAGCCTCATGTTCGCATCAACCTAAAACCGTATCGGATCCCAGAGGCCCGCAGACAGGTGATCTCGAAAGAAGTGAAGCGGATGCTTAACCTGGGAGTAATTGAAGAGTCCAAGAGTGGCTGGTCCAGTCCAATAGTCTTAGTGCCGAAACCAGGTGGTGAATGGCGGTTTTGCAATGACTATAGGGCGCTAAATGAGGTTTCAAAGTTCGACGCCTACCCAGTGCCTAGGGTAGATGGGCTTATTGAAAGGCTACGACCAGCTCGGTACATCACTAATCTGGACCTCACCAAAAGATACTGGTAAATTCCCCTATCTAAAGAGGCCAAGGAGAAGATGGCCTTCTCAACACCAGACAGATGTTATCAATACGTCAGGATGCCATTTGGTTTGCAGGGAACCCCGGCCGCTTTCCAACCATGGACCGAATCTTAGCAACTCACAAACTATGCCGCAGCCTACCTAGATGACATTGTCATATTCAGACAGGACTGGGGAAGTCATCTTGGCAAAATTCAAGCCATATTTGATGCCCTAAGGAAGGCGGCTTTACCATCAACCCAAAGAAATATGTGTTATGGGGATGGAAGAAGCCAAGAATCTGGGCTATGTGGTTGGGAGAGGGGAAATAAAACTACAAATAAATAAGGTTGAGGCGATCCTGAACTAGCCACAGCCCCTCTTGAAGAAGCAGGTCAGGGCATTTCTAGGCATCGTGGGCTACTATTGAATATTTGTTTCTAACTTTGCCCTGATAGCAGCTCCGCTAACGGATCTTCTGAAAGGGACGCAGTCGGCTATGGCTAAATGGTCCCCGGAAGCTGAGGCGGCCTGTCAGGAACTAAAACTGGCTCTCTGTAAGCAGCCAGTCTTGGTGGCGCCCAATTTCTCCAAAGAGTTTGTGGTCCAGACGGACGCATCGGATGTCGGTCTGGGAGCAGTCTTGTCCCAAGAGATTAATGGAGAGGAACACCCTGTAATGTACAGTACAGACCAAAAGTTTGGAGACACCTTCTCATTTAAAGATTTTTCTGTATTTTCATGACTATGAAAATTGTACATTCACACTGAAGGCATCAAAACTATGAATTACCACATGTGGAATTATATACTTAACAAAAAAGTGTGAAACAACTGAAAATATGTCTTATATTCTAGGTTCTTCAAAGTAGCCACCTTTTGCTTTGATGACTGCTTTGCACACTCTTGGCATTCTCTTGATGAGCTTCAAAAGCTAGTCACCGGAAATGGTTTTCACTTCACAGGTGTGCCCTGTCAGGTTTAATAAGTGGGATTTCTTGCCTTATAAATGGGGTTGGGACCATCAGTTGTGTTGTGCAGAAGTCTGGTGGATACACAGCTGATAGTCCTACTGAATAGACTGTTAGAATTTGTATTGTGGCAAGAAAAAAGCAGCTAAGTAAAGAAAAACGAGTGGCCATCATTAGTTTAAGAAATGAAGGTCAGTCAGTCTGAAAAATTGGGCAAACTTTGAAAGTGTCCCCAAGTGCAGTTGCAAAAACCATCAAGCGCTACAAAGAAACTGGCTCACATGAGGACCGCCCCAGGAAAGGAAGACCAAGAGTCACCTCCGCTTCTGAGGATAAGTTTATCTGAGTCACCAGCCTCAAAAATAGCAGGTTAACAGTAGCTCAGATTAGAGACCAGGTCAAAGCCACACGGAGTTCTAGAAGAAGACACATCTCTTCAACAACTGTTAAGAGGAGACTTTGTGCAGCAGGCCTTCATGGTAAAATAGCAGCTAGGAAACCACTGCTAAGAACAGGCAACAAGCAGAAGAAACTTGTTTGGGCTAAAGAACACAAGGAATGGACATTAGACCAGTGGAAATCTGTGCTTTGGTCAGATGAGTCCAAATTTGAGATCTTCGGTTCCAACCACCGTGTCTTTGTGCGACGCAGAAAAGGTGAACGGATGGACTCTACATGCCTGGTTCTCACCGTGAAGCATGGAGGAGGAGGTGTGATGATGTGGGGGTGCTTTGCTGGTGACACTGTTGGGGATTTATTCAAAATAGAAGGCATACTGAACCAGCATGGCTACCACAGCATCTTGCAGCGGCATGCTATTCCATCCGGTTTGCGTATAGTTGGACCATCATTTATTTTTCAACAGGACAATGACCTCAAACACACCCCCAGGCTGTGTAAGGGCTATTTGACCAAGAAGGAGAGTGATGGGGTGCTACGCCAGATGACCTGGCCTCCACAGTCACCAGACCTGAACCCAATCGAGATGGTTTGGGGTGAGCTGGACCGAAGAGTGAAGGCAAAAGGGCCAACAAGTGCTAAGCATCTCTGGGAACTCCTTCAAGATTGTTGGAAGACCATTTCCGGTGACTACCTCTTGAAGCTCATCAAGAGAATGCCAAGAGTGTGCAAAGCAGTCATCAAAGCAAAAGGTGGCTACTTTGAAGAACCTAGAATATAAGACATATTTTCAGTTGCTTCACACTTTTTTGTTAAGTATATAATTCCACATGTGGTAATTCATAGTTTTGATGCCTTCAATGTGAATGTACAATTTTCATAGTCATGAAAATACAGAAAAATCTTTAAATGAGAAGGTGTGTCCAAACTTTTGGTCTGTACTGTACCTCAATTGGAAGCTGTCCACATGTGAGAAGAACTACTCCATACTGGAAAAAGAATGTTTGGCCATCAAGTGGGAGTTGGACACTCTGAGGTATTACCTGTTAGATAGAAGGTTTAGGTTAGTGTCGGACCATGCTCCACTGAGGTGGATGCGAGAGAAGAAGGGGAACAATGCCCGAGTAACTAGATGGTTCCTAGCTCTACAGGATTTTAGTTTTCAGGTGGAGCATAGGACTGGGAAACAACATGGAATGCTGATGCCCTGTCAAGGGTCTATTGTATGTTGGCAGAATGTGCCAAGCGCCCTGGCTTTGGGCTGAGGGGGGTATGTCAGGTTGCAGCCGGACAGGTTGTGGATGGGAGGTATGTATCCCCGAGGTGCCAAGCCTCTGTGATGTAGGACTCTGAAAAGCGGGCTCTAGCACACATAGTACTGAGAGATGTTTAAAGGGCACTGTCATGTATCACCACACAGGGACGACACCGGGGAGGTCATGCGATATCTCACTGTGTCGTCACGCTGTCAGTATTTCATCCGGAATCACGAGCACACAATCCAGACTACTCGCTACGTGGATATCGGCAAGTGACCAGTGAGAGTATGGCATCCCACCTCCGTGTTCCAAAGCCTGTAATCCGTGTTTACACTCTCTGTACTGTCACTGTCAGCTTCACGATAGCCCAATTATTATTATTCTCTGCCACCACCGGCCGAGTTTGAAATATAATATAGGCCTGGCCGGACGCCTGCGTTTTAGTAGCGTATATGGCTTCAGGGAAGGGAACGATTACAGAACAAAAGAAACAGAACTATTACATTTTATATTTAATCCAAAAGGGAGGCAGTGTTTAAGAAAAATATATGCACAAGGATGTTACAAAGGAGACATTAAAATACATATGCAGTTACATAAAATAAACAGGATAAAAGAAGACAACTCACTGTGTCGTCACGCTGTCAGTATTTCATCCGGAATCACGAGCACACAATCCAGACTACTCGCTACGTGGATATCGGCAAGTGACCAGTGAGAGTATGGCATCCCACCTCCGTGTTCCAAAGCCTGTAATCCGTGTTTACACTCTCTGTACTGTCACTGTCAGCTTCACGATAGCCCAATTATTATTATTCTCTGCCACCACCGGCCGAGTTTGAAATATAATATAGGCCTGGCCGGACGCCTGCGTTTTAGTAGCGTATATGGCTTCAGGGAAGGGAACGATTACAGAACAAAAGAAACAGAACTATTACATTTTATATTTAATCCAAAAGGGAGGCAGTGTTTAAGAAAAATATATGCACAAGGATGTTACAAAGGAGACATTAAAATACATATGCAGTTACATAAAATAAACAGGATAAAAGAAGACAACTTACACTATACAGTTCGCAGGGACGAATCAGCATAGGTGGAGGAGGGGCTCCCCAATTGATTTGAAAATTATCGAACATGACCCGTTGCTTAAAATCCTTATACCCTCCTGGCAATGAGTACTTCTGTAATGTCCATGAGTTCTCTTATACCTAAGGGGAGATTTACCCACACGCCCCTTGTGGTGACGTCATGTGGGCCGGTCTCCAGCCTGTACATTTTTATTAAAACCGCTAACTTCTGCGATAACTCATCGCTCGTTGATCACAGAAGCTTGCAAACTACGCCATTTTTTCCCTTATGATTTTATCTTCAGATACAGACCACACATCGCATAGTTGCAGTCTGCTATTCTGGTGTTTTTGCGCTACAGCTCTATGTAGCGTTTTTCAGCGGCAGAAAAAATATCCCTATCATTCCCTCGCTGATTTTACCTCTAAAAATATGTGTCCCGTTATTGCCGGATGTATAGAACTCACAATATTTCATATTTCATATCGGAGTCGACGTGGCTATGGCTGATGGCTGGCAATTGTTTGTGAGTGCCTTTGAACTTAACGAACCATTTCCTCTTTCCTCCAAGCTCTAGCCTGGGAGAAGGTGTCAATCTATCTCAGGTCTGTGTTAAGAGGAAATACAGGTGCATCTCACAAAATTACAATGTCATCAAAAGGTTAATTTATTTCAGTTCTTCAATACAAAAAGTGAAACTCATATATTATATAAAGTCATTACAAACAGATTGATCTATTTCACGTGTTTATTTCTGTAATGTTGATGATTATGGCTTACAGCCAATGAAAACACAAAATTCATTATCTCAGTAAATTTAAATTATTAACAAAAAACACCTGCAAAGACTTCCTAAGCGTTTAAAAAGGTCCCTTAGTCTGTTTCAGTAGGCTCCACAATCATGGGGAAGACTGCTGACTTGACAGATGTTGCTGCTTGAGGTCTAGTGTGAAGTTTCCACAATCAGTGATGGTTTGGGAGCCATGTCATCTGCTGGTGTAGATCCACTGTGTTTTATCAAGACAAAAGTCAGGGCAGCCTTCTACCAGGAAATTTTAGACCACTTCATGCTTCCCTCTGCCGACAAGCTTTTTGGAGATGGAAATTTCATTCTCCACCAGGCCAAAAGTACCAATACCTGGTTTAAAAACAACAGTATCACTGTGCGTGATTGGCAGCAAACTCGCCTGACCTTAACCCCATAAAGAATCTATGGGGTATTGTCAAGAGGAAGATGAGAGACCCCAGACCCAACAATGCAGACAAGCCGAAGGCTGCTATCAAAGCCACCTGGGCTTCCATAACACCTCAGCAGGACCACAGGCTGATCGCCTCCATGCCACAGGCTGATCGCCTCCATGCCACATTGCCGCATTGATGCAGTAATTGATGCAAAAGGAGCCCCAACCAAGTATTGAGTGCATTTACTGAACAGACATTTCAGTAGGCCAACATTTCAGATTTTAAAAACATTTTTCAAGCTGTTGTTATAAAGTATTCTAATGTTCTGAGATAATGACTTTTGTGTTTTCATTGGCTGTAAGCCATAATCAGCAACATTAACAAAAATAAACACTTGAAATAGATCGCTCTGTGTGTAATGACTCTATATAATAGATCCCTCTGTGTGTAATGACTCTATATAATAGATCCCTCTGTGTGTAATGACTCTATATAATAGATTCCTCTGTGTGTAATGACTCTTTATAATAGATCCCTCTGTGTGTAATGACTATATAATAGATCCCTCTGTGTGTAATGACTCTATATAATAGATCCCTCTGTGTGTAATGACTCTATAGAATAGATCCCTCTGTGTGTAATGACTCTATATAATAGATCCCTCTGTGTGTAATGACTCTATATAATAGATCCCTCTGCGTGTAATGACTCTATATAATAGATCCCTCTGCGTGTAATGACTCTATATAATAGATCCCTCTGCGTGTAATGACTCTATATAATAGATCCCTCTGTGTGTAATGACTCTATAGAATAGATCCCTCTGTGTGTAATGACTCTATAGAATAGATCCCTCTGTGTGTAATGACTCTATAGAATAGATCGCTCTGTGTGTAATGACTCTATATAATAGATCCCTCTGTGTGTAATGACTCTATATAATAGATCCCTCTGTGTGTAATGACTCTACATAATATATGAGTTTCACTTTTTGTATTGAAGAACTGAAATAAATTAACTTTTTGATGATATTCTAATTTTGTGAGATGCACCTGGACATTTTCATTTTAGTTAGCTTGTAACACTTCATGGCTGGCATTTGTTTGTATAAGACCTCCCTCATGGCTGTGTTAATTGGGGCTTTTTTTTTGCTGAGCAGAAGGGGAAGAATGGTCAATATCTGGGTCAGGGAAATATGGAAGAACATTTTCAATATTCCTTAATACTTCCCTGACATCTCCCCCTCTTTGAGGTGGCTTAATGGGTGATTTACCGATCACCCCTTTAAGCCCACCTCCTGGCCCACCCTTCCTGTTGATCCGACAAGCTGGGGATCCAGCTTTCTGATAACCCTGACAGGTTTCAGGATACATTTTCCCCACACCTCTGACAGACTATGGTTGCCTTCCTCCCACACTCCTGACAGTGGGACACACCTTCCTCCTACCTCGCCTGGTTGCGGGGCCTACCCTTCCACCCCTCATGGCTACCTAGGGGGCCGGGCTAGCTATTGGGCAGCTATGATCGGCCATGTCACAGTCCGTCGTGGCACTGGTCGGCGGCACGGGTCCACTTTCCTTATGAACCCCATGCTTCTCCCCATCCTTCCTCATCACCTCTGGAGCCGTGCTAGTCATGGGGCAGCTACCGTTGACCATGCCACTATCTGGCGTGACACTGATCACCTGCACGGGACGACCTGCTTCCTGGTGTCCGTGCCTGCTCCCCTTGACCCTAGCACTTATGCTGGCTCACTTTAGGGGATCCTCAGCAGCATCACCCCGCGGGGTGAGGTGGCTGAGTTCCTCTTTACCACAACACACACTTTTATTATTCATCACATTGACATTTTTGACAGCGGCAATACATGACATATCAGATCTGGGAGGGTTGTCAGGAATGTATCGGGCAACCAATAAAGTTGGATCCAAAATGGCTAACTTCAAAATGGCCACTATGGTCACCACCCATCTGCAAAAGTTTCCCCCCCCCCATATACTAATGTGGCACAAACAGGAAGATGATATCACCAACCATTCCCATTTAATTTAGGTGCATCCATATAAATGGCCCACCCTGTGTTACGAGTCCGGGTGGTGGAACCTCTGTGCTTCGGTGCAAGGAGGGGTCAGAGGGGCGTGACTAAGTGCCTACACAGCCCGACCAAGTTCACACGGCGGCTTAGTCGACTCCGTGAACCAGGGAGGAACCGGGCAGGTGGACCAGGTGCCACTCTGGGACCGACCCTGTGTGAGAGCAGGTGACTCCCATGGATCAGATGGCAGGAACTGACCGGTACAGTGGATGAGCATGGCAGAAAGGCTGGCGGGTGGACCGGGTAGACAAGCAGGCTGGTTCGGCAGATAGCCAGACGGGTGCTCCGGGTAGGCGAGCAGGCGGGCACGGCAGGTAACTGGCAGGTGCTCCGGGTAGGCGAGCAGGCGGGCACGGCAGGTAACTGGTAGGTGCTCCGGGTAGATTGGCTGGCAGGCACGACAGGTACAGACAAGTGCTCCAGGTAAGCAGGCTGATGGGCACAACTGTAGACAGACTGGAGGACAGAACTCTTAGACAGGCTCACAGGCTGGACTGACAGACAGACTGGCAGGCAGGACTGACAGGCAGCGGGACCTGAGGGCTGGAGCAAGTGTTTAGCACACGGAACAACAACCTTGCACAGGCACCTCCATTTTGGAGGAGGTGTCTTAAATAGGGGAAGTCCTCTGGCCATTGGCCGGGGACTCAATAGGACGGCGTGCGCGGCCCCTTTAAGAGGGATGGAGCGCGCACGCCCTAAGCATAGTGCCCGGGAAGCTGCGCGCAGTGCGTGCCACAGCAGCAGGGGAGCGAGAAGACGCCGGACCTGGACCGCAGCAGTGAGGGGAACGGCGTCTCTGCCCGGCAGGAGGCAGAGACGCTGATGCTACACCCTGTACATGAATGGGCAAAGAAAATTAAATTAATATTGTATACCATGTGTTGGACTGCCAATATAAACTTAACAAGATCATAATCAATATATTCAAACATACACTGCTCAAAAAAATAAAGGGAACACTCAAATAACACATCCTAGATCTGAATGAATGAAATATTCTCACTGAATACTTTGTTCTGTAGAAAGCTGAATGTGCTGACAACAAAATCACACAAAAATCATCAATGGAAATCACATTCATTAACCAATGGAGGCCTGGATTTGGAGTCACCCCCAAAATTAAAGTGGAAAAACACACTACAGGCTGATCCAACTTTGATGTGATGTCCTTAAAACAAGTCACAATGAGACTCAGTATTGTGTGTGGCCTCCACGTGCCTGTATGACCTCCCTACAACGCCTGGGTGTTATGCACACGCCCGGGCTAAGCGGCGTGTGCGTGTGATTGGTAGTGATTCCACTGGACCGTGCCGGAGAGTGAATGCCTGGAGGGGCGTGACTAAGTATTCACCCGATCCGACCAGGGTCGCACGACGGCATACGACGCCAGTGCACCAAGGAGGAACCGAGCAGAGGGACCAGGTGCTACTCCAGGACAGACCCCGGACACGGCTGTTGACCCACACAGGGGAATACAGGAACAGGCTGGTAGGCTGGCACACAGACTGGTGGGTATAGGCAGGCACGACTGGTATGCAGGCAGGCGGGTATGCAGGCAGGGGGGTAAAGGCAAGCACAGCTAGAGTGCAGACAAGGCTGAGCAGGGAGGACAGGGCTCTGTTCACACGGAACAGACAGGAAGGGAAAGACAGAGCCAGATACTCACACAGTATTTGCAGAGACAACAAGCAGGAGATAGGTACGAGTTCAGACTCTGCAGAAAAAGGAAGGGAACGGACATAGAGGCAAAACAGGTAAAGGACAGGAGAGAGTTCAGACTGGAACTGAGTGTACGGAGGAGACCGACACTGCAGCGGGATACAGGAGCGGGTCTGGGAATACTGCCCCCAGAGAGGCGGGACGAACAGGCAAGGAGCGTGTTCAGACAGGACAGACAAGATACAGGAGCGGGTCTAGGTAATCGGCCCCTAGAAGGCAGGAGGAACAGGCTAGGAGCGTGTTCAGACAGGTCAGACAAGATACAGGAACGGGTCTAGGTAATCGGCCCCTAGAAGGCAGGAGGAACAGGCTAGGAGCGAGTTCAGACAGGACAGACAAGAGAACACAGAAAGGACTCAGTTCAGACACGGGAACTAATACCGCAAAGCAGGAGACATACAGGACTCAGTTCAGACACGGGAGCTGATACCGGAAAGCAGGAGACATACAGGACTAAGTTCAGACAGGCCTGGAAATACAGCCTCCAGGAAAGGCAGACAAGGAAACAAAGAACGGGACCTGGCACCTTCAGAGTGAAAGCACACACTGAAGGAAACACTATGCTCAGGCAGGGATAGAAGGGAGCTGCTGAGCTATATACCAAGTGACAGACAGCAATAGGCTGAGGACGCACAAGGGGTGTGACCCACAGCAGGTACAAAAGGCAGGAAGTGATCGGGCGCCGCCCTTAAGCAGCAGAAACAGACACAAACAGACAGCATGGAGGGAAGCCAGAGAGACATTCTGGACAGGAGATCAAGTGCGCCCTCTTGCACAGTGGGAGATGGACCACCATGCAAGGACGCCGCCAGGTATGTTACAGTACCTCCCCCCTTACGCCCCCTCTTCTTCAGGCCTGCCAGAATCTTCCGCAGGGAATTCGAGGGCCAGTCGTTCACTGGGTTGGAGGGGGACAGAGACTTAAGGGTAATCTCTGCTTCGAGGTACATCTTGTCAAGCTCACAGGAAGAAATAGACGGGTTATCAGGTACATAATGAGGAAAAGTCACTGTCTCTTTGTTATCTGGTGGTATCCCGGAGGATTCAGGAAACAACTGGAGGTCCTCCGCCGGGTCAGAAGAGTGCAGAGGCTCAGAGAAAACAACTGCTTCAGAGTACACTAGGTCGGACTCACTGGAGGAAGCAGGCGAGGTATCGGGTACCGAGTATAGGAAAGTCTCTGTCCATTCACCACCAGGTGGCACCCCGAAGGGTTCTGGAGACAGCTGGCGGTCCTCCGCCTGGTCAGAGGGGTGTAGAGACTCACGGGTAACCTCTGCTTCAGAGTACACTAGGTCGGACTCACTGGACGAAGCAAGCGAGGTATCAGATCCAGGATATAGGAAAGTCTCTGTCCATTCACCACCAGGTGGCACCCCGAAGGATTCTGAACACAACTGGAGGTCCTCCGCCTGGTCGGAGGGGTGTAGAGACTCAGGAGTAACCTCTGCTTCGGAGTACACTAAGTTGGACTCACTGGACGAAGCGAGCGAGGTATCAGGTACAGAGTATAGGAGAGTCTCTGTCCTTTCGCTACCAGGTAGCACCCCGAAGGGTTCAGGAGACAACTGGAGATCCTCCGCCTGGTCGGAGGGGTGTAGAGACTCGGAGGTAACTACCACTTTGGGGTACCCATTGTCAGGCTCACAGGACGAAGCGGACAAAGTATTGAGTACCGGGTGTAGAGAAGTCTCTCTCCATTTGTCATCGAGTGGTATCCCGGAGGGTTCAGGAGGCAACAGGGGATCCTCCGCCAGGTAGTAGAGGTGCACAGACTCTGAGGTAACCACAGCTTTGGAGCATCCTTGGACATGCACACCGGTTAAAGGGAAAGAAGCATCTGATGCCGGGTGCAGGAAGTTCTCCTGTGTGGAGTCTGGATGGGCAGAAGTCTCTTCGGCCAGGAGAACTGGTGCACTACCCACGCACATTACCCATTGGGGTTTCTCCGGGATACAGGGAGATGAAGCTTCAGTAGGGACTTCAAGGTTGGGGTCAGGAGGTCTCAGGGAGGACAGACCCTGGTGTGACGGCTTGCCTCTAAGTCTAGCACGTCTGGACTGCCTCTTGAGGTTGAGAGAAGTATTCCGGAAAGCGTAGTCACCCTGTGAGGATTCTGGGTGGGCAGTAGTCTCATTGGGCTGGAGGACTATTGCGCTACCCACACACATTACCCGTCGGGGCTGCTCCGGGATATTGGGAAGTGAAGCTTCAGCAGGGGCTTCAGAGTTAGGGTCCTCGAAGACCATACGAAAGGCCACCAGGAAGGCCTGCAGGTCAAGGATGACAGGATCCCATGCTTCCCATAGGGGGGTGACCCATTTCAAGGCATCACCCGCTAGGTAGTCAATCATAAAGGCCACTTTAGCCCAATCGGAAGGAAAATAGAGAGGGTAGGCCTTAAAGTGTAGCATGCATTGCTCCACAAATGCACGACACTGTCTTGGATCCCCATAGTAACGTGGCGGATCCGCAGGAACGAGAGCTGATAGATCCATCTGGACGGGTGCGTAATTCGCCTGGAACTCAGCTAAAGGGGGGAAAAAATTTATTTATTTATTTTAATGCATGTATTTGCTGGAAAAACTTCTCAAAGAGCGAAGGCCGTGGGGCTCAACGGGAACCATGGCCTGAGCATGCTGTTATGCACACGCCCGGGCTAAGCGGCGTGTGCGTGTGATTGGTAGTGATTCCACTGGACCGTGCCGGAGAGTGAATGCCTGGAGGGGCGTGACTAAGTATTCACCCGATCCGACCAGGGTCGCACGACGGCATACGACGCCAGTGCACCAAGGAGGAACCGAGCAGAGGGACCAGGTGCTACTCCAGGACAGACCCCGGACACGGCTGTTGACCCACACAGGGGAATACAGGAACAGGCTGGTAGGCTGGCACACAGACTGGTGGGTATAGGCAGGCACGACTGGTATGCAGGCAGGCGGGTATGCAGGCAGGGGGGTAAAGGCAAGCACAGCTAGAGTGCAGACAAGGCTGAGCAGGGAGGACAGGGCTCTGTTCACACGGAACAGACAGGAAGGGAAAGACAGAGCCAGATACTCACACAGTATTTGCAGAGACAACAAGCAGGAGATAGGTACGAGTTCAGACTCTGCAGAAAAAGGAAGGGAACGGACATAGAGGCAAAACAGGTAAAGGACAGGAGAGAGTTCAGACTGGAACTGAGTGTACGGAGGAGACCGACACTGCAGCGGGATACAGGAGCGGGTCTGGGAATACTGCCCCCAGAGAGGCGGGACGAACAGGCAAGGAGCGTGTTCAGACAGGACAGACAAGATACAGGAGCGGGTCTAGGTAATCGGCCCCTAGAAGGCAGGAGGAACAGGCTAGGAGCGTGTTCAGACAGGTCAGACAAGATACAGGAACGGGTCTAGGTAATCGGCCCCTAGAAGGCAGGAGGAACAGGCTAGGAGCGAGTTCAGACAGGACAGACAAGAGAACACAGAAAGGACTCAGTTCAGACACGGGAACTAATACCGCAAAGCAGGAGACATACAGGACTCAGTTCAGACACGGGAGCTGATACCGGAAAGCAGGAGACATACAGGACTAAGTTCAGACAGGCCTGGAAATACAGCCTCCAGGAAAGGCAGACAAGGAAACAAAGAACGGGACCTGGCACCTTCAGAGTGAAAGCACACACTGAAGGAAACACTATGCTCAGGCAGGGATAGAAGGGAGCTGCTGAGCTATATACCAAGTGACAGACAGCAATAGGCTGAGGACGCACAAGGGGTGTGACCCACAGCAGGTACAAAAGGCAGGAAGTGATCGGGCGCCGCCCTTAAGCAGCAGAAACAGACACAAACAGACAGCATGGAGGGAAGCCAGAGAGACATTCTGGACAGGAGATCAAGTGCGCCCTCTTGCACAGTGGGAGATGGACCACCATGCAAGGACGCCGCCAGGTATGTTACACTGGGCATGCTCCTGATGAGGCTGAGTATTGTGTGTGGCCTCCACGTGCCTATATGACCTCCCTACAACGCCTGGGCATGCTCCTGATGAGGCTGAGTATTGTGTGTGGCCTCCACGTGCCTGTATGACCTCCCTACAACGCCTGGGCATGCTCCTGATGAGGCTGAATATTGTGTGTGGCCTCCACGTGCCTGTATGACCTCCCTACAACGCCTGGGCATGCTCCTGATGAGGCTGAGTATTGTGTGTGGCCTCCACGTGCCTGTATGACCTCCCTACAACGCCTGGGCATGCTCCTGATGAGGCTGAGTATTGTGTGTGGCCTCCACGTGCCTGTATGACCTCCCTACAATGCCTGGGCATGCTCCAGATGAGGATGAGTATTGTGTGTGGCCTCCACGTGCCTGTATGACCTCCCTACAACACCTGGGCATGCTCCTGATGAGGCTGAGCATTGTGTGTGGCCTCCACGTGCCTGTATGACCTCCCTACAACGCCTGGGCATGCTCCTGATGAGGCTGAGTATTGTGTGTGGCCTCCACGTGCCTGTATGACCTCCCTACAACGCCTGGGCATGCTCCTGATGAGGCTGAGTATTGTGTGTGGCCTCCACGTGCCTGTATGACCTCCCTACAACGCCTGGGCATGCTCCTGATGAGGCTGAGTATTGTGTGTGGCCTCCACGTGCCTGTATGACCTCCCTACAACGCCTGGGCATGCTCCTGATGAGGCTGAGTATTGTGTCTGGCCTCCACGTGCCTGTATGACCTCCCTACAACACCTGGGCATGCTCCTGATGAGGCTGAGCATTGTGTGTGGCCTCCACGTGGCTGTATGACCTCCCTACAACGCCTGGGCATGCTCCTGATGAGGTTGCGGATGGTCTCCTGTGGGATCTCCTCCCAGACCTGGACTAAAGCATCCGCCAACTCCTGGACAGTCTGTGGTGCAATGTGACGTTGGTGGATGGAGCGAGACATGATGTCCCAGATGTGCTCAATCGGATTCAGGTCTGGGGAACGGGTGGGCCAGTCCATAGCTTCAATGCCTTCATCTTGCAGGAACTGCTGACACACTCCAGCCACATGAGGTCTGGCATTGTCCTGCATTAGGAGGAACCCAGGGCCAACCGCACCAGCATATGGTCTCACAAGGTGTCTGAGGATCTCATCTCGGTACCTAATGGCAGTCAGGCTACCTCTGGTGATCACATGGAGGGCTGTGCGGCCCTCCAAAGAAATGCCACCCCACACCATTACTGACCCACTGCCAAACCGGTCATGCTGAAGGATGTTGCAGGCAGCAGATCGCTCTCCACGGCGTCTCCAGACTCTGTCACATGTTTTCAGTGTGAACCTGCTTTCATCTGTGAAGACCACAGGGCTCCAATGGTGACTGTGCCAATCCAGGTGTTCTGTGCATTTCTTTGGAGGGCCGCACAGCCCTCCATGTGCTCGCCAGAGGTAGCCTGACTGCCATTAGGTCCCGAGATGAGATCCTCAGACCCCTTGTGAGACCATATGTTGGTGCGGTTGGCCCTAGGTTTCTCCTAATGCAGGACAATGCCAGACCTCATGTGGCTGGAGTGTGTCAGCAGTTCCTGCAAGATGAAGTCATTGAAGCTATGGACTGGCCGCCCGTTCCCCAGACCTGAATCCGATTGAGCACATCTGGGACATCATGTCTCGCTCCATCCACCAACGTCACGTTGCACCACAGACTGTCCAGGAGTTGGCTTATGCCTTAGTCCAGGTCTGTGAGGAGATCCCACAGGAGACCATCCGCAATCTGATCAGGAGCATGCCCAGGCGTTGTAGGGAGGTCATACAGGCACGTGGAGGCCACACACAATACTCAGCCTCATCAGGAGCATGCCCAGGCGTTGTAAGGAGGTCATACAGGCACGTGGAGGCCACACACAATACTGAACCTCATTTTGACTTGTTTTAAGGACATTACATCAACGTTGGATCAGCCTGTAGTGTGTTTTTCCACTTTAATTTTGGGGGTGACTCCACATCCAGGCCTCCATTGGTTAATAAATTTGATTTCCATTGATGATTTTTGTGTGATTTTGTTGTCAGCACATTCAACTTTGTACAGAACAAAGTATTCAATGAGAATATTTAATTCATTCAGATCTAGGATGTGTTATTTCAGTGTTCCCTTTATTTTTTTGAGCAGTGTATAATCTACAAAATGTACAATTATGACATTAAGTAGGCGGCATAAAGCCCAACACCTGGTAATACATATATGTATACAGTATAAACCTATACAACAATGAATATACAAGCATTGACAAAATGTCACACTAGGTAAGAGAAAGACCAAGTGTACGACGATGAGAAAAGGGGGGAAGCCCGACAACTAGGGAGAGTAGAGACCCCTTAGGCTGATCTTACAACACCCTGACTCCCCTATCGTCCCTAAATAGGTTCCGCACCTACTTAATACTTAATCCCTGACTTACCCTAGAGCTAGGCTCTAGTTAGGGGAAGGAGTGAGCTCTAGTCAGCCCCACTGCAACTAAAGACAAAACAAGGCAAACAGACAAGGGGATACCATTAGCTTTGACAAGACATCAAAGAGATCACGACAACAATCACCAAGGATCTCCAAGAAGAAACTAGCCGACTTCTAGAACTCCAGGCCTGAGCAGAGGAAAATAGTTCTATCAGCAGTGACTTTCTGGAGACACTGAGGATTTTTAAATATCAAGCAAGGGTGTGTCAATTAGCAGCAGAAGGTGGAGATCACTGCTGGGTCCTAGCGAGAGAAGGATACCACTACACTACAGAGATGAAAGGATCAAGAAGGTGTCTGCAAAGCCAAGCGAAGCGACCTTCTACAGGTGGATCCAGAACGAAAGTCTGTCAAACCTGATACACCCGTGACAGTACCCTCCCTTCTACGAGTGGCCTCCGGACACTCAGGACCAGGTTTCTCTGGATGAGAGGCATGGAAAGAACGAACCAGCCTAGGGGCATTCACCTGTGATGCTGAAACCCCCTTCTTTTCCTCTGGACCATAACCCTTCCAGTGCACTAAGTACTGAAGGGAACGACACTGAAGATGAGAATCCACAATCTTCAAAATTTGGAACTTCAAATTGCCATCAACCAGGATTGGGTGCGGCGACGGGATGGGGGGGGGGAGGGACTCAAGATGTACCACGTATTTATTGAGCAGAGACCTGTGAAAGACGTGAATCTTAAGAGCCTGAGGTAACTCAAGACGAAACGCTGCTGGGTTAATGACAGCGGTTATGTTATAGGGACTAATAAATCTAGGTCCCAGCTTCCAGGAAGTAACCTTCAACTTGATATTCCTGGTAGACAACCACACAGTCATTCACACTTAGGTCCGGACCGTGCGAGTGTTTCCTATCAGCCATACATTTGTACCTGTCTCCCATGATCTTCAAATGACTCTGAACCCTCCACCACACAGAAGAAAGCGACGAAGCAAAACGTTCCTCAGGAACTCCCGAAGCCCCTCCCCCACTAAAGGTACCAAACTGTGGATGAAAACCATATGCACCAAAGAAAGGTGACCTGCCAGTAGACTCTTGGTGATGATTATTAATAGCAAACTCGGCCAACGGTAAGTAAGTAGCCCAATACTCTTGGTTCTCGGAGACAAAACACCTGAGGTAAGTCTCCAAATTCTGATTAATGCACTTGGTCTGTCCATTCAACTGAGGATGGAAGGCAGAGGAAAAAGACAACTGCACCCCCAGTCAAGTACAGAAAGCTTTCCAGAACTTATAAACAAACTGGGTTCCCCGATCTGACACCACATCGAAAGGAACCCCGTGAAGCTTCATGGTCTCATTAATGAATACCTGAGCAAGAGTTTTAGCATTCGAAAGTGCCATTAATGTGATAAAATTGTGGCGCCCCTGCGGGTTCAGTCGCCGCAGAGGTACTGCATCTCACCCAAAGGTGTGGTATCTCACTCTCAGGTAAGGATAGAGTGCTGCCCGGGACCCTAACAACTGCACCCAACACTACACTACTCCAGACCAGCAGGAGGGGCAAGATGCGTCGCTTCTCTGCTGAGCCCTGTCCCTGGCTGGAGTGGGGGAAACCAAAGAGAGGGGGAACCATGTTGTGGGTGTGGGTGGAAGAAGCAGATTAGGGGAGCACTTGTTAGGAAGATATAAATAGGGAAACCATCTTGGGGGAGTGAGAGTCAGTGTGTGGAGTCTGAGAGGAGAAGTAGAGGGAGCAGGAGCTCTGCTCAGGAGGAGGGCCTAGAGAGAGGCCCAGGACAGACTGAGGAGGAGAGGAGCAGGAGGAAGGCTCCAGGAACGAAGAAGGGATCGCAGGGGTACGGGCAGTGCTGGAGGCCACCCGTACGCCCAAATCTGCAAGGCGGTGGAGGGATTGAGCCGCAGAGGGGACCGGCCCCTAACTAGTGAGAATTACAAAGTTCATCTGGAAACCGGAGGCTTCTGTATTTTCAGGGTGCAGTTGCCACATCCGCACTCAAGTCGCCAAAAAGGTAACCACATAGGATCCAGGGAACACCAGGTTGCCCAGAAAGATCTGAGGACACCGGCTTCAGACATTGTTTGGCGAGGCGCAGGGCAAGAAGGGTGAGGGCCAGCGCAGGAAGACTGCTGAGAAGGGCATATAGAACGGGGTCCTGTCAGGCACTCTTGAAATACCTGGGAGTTTGCTGAACCCCTGACTGGTGAACGCAGCGTGACGTGGGAGGTCGCAATCCAGAAAGTGTAACCTGAGGAACTTATCAACTGTGAGTAAACCCTGAGGACTGCACCCCACTGTCTCTGTGAAATTATTGCTGCGCCATCACCCCCTGCACAACACCGCAACATCTTTAACATCTACACTGCCCTGGAGCTAAGCTCTACCTGTGGAAAGCTAAACCAACTCTGCTGCACTGACATCAGCTCCAGAGGATCTGCCCCGCAGAGGCGGCTCTCTCTAGCCGCATACCACAGGTGGCGTCACAAACTATATACAAGAACTATAAATCCCCTGTAAATATATTCCCCCTTTAATTAACCGCCCTGGGTCACGGACCGGGTCACCGCCACTGTGACATCTCCCCTTGCAACGACCGGCCCGGCACCGAGTACCCCACGGCCCAGGGGGCGCGTCAAAATGAACCATCTTACTGAACCTATCTACAACCACCAGGACCGTAGTCTTGCCTTCAGAAACTGGTAGGTCAGTAATAAAATCCATAGACAAGTGTGTCCATGGCCTGCTAGCAATAGACAGCGGAAGAAGAGGACCAGATGGACGGGTATGTAATACTTTACAACATGCACAAATACTGCAAGCAGACACATGTTCAACCACATCCTGATGCAACCCCGGCCACCAAAAACGATGAGAAAGGAGGTCCACAGTTGCCTTAACACCTGGATGACCAGCAAGCACAGAGTTATGATGTTCCCTAATTACTTTGCGGCGCAGATTAAATGGTACAAATAACCTTCCTGAAGGCAGAAGGCAGGGGCGTCCCCTGAGCCTCCAACACCTCTCCCTCCAGGTCAGGGTTCAAAGCCGAAATGACTACTCCCGTCTGCAAAATAGGGACAGGGTTCTCATGGTCACCGCCAACAGGGAAGCTATGGGAAAAGCATCAGCCTTGATGTTTTTAACCCCTGCACGGAAAGTGACAACAAAATTGAACCTAGTAAAAAAAACATGGACCATCTAGCCTGCCTAGAGTTGAGACGTTTAGCAGACTGAAGATATGACAGGTCCTTATGATCCGTGATTAGGATGGACTGTCCCCTCCAACCAATGTCGCCATTCTTCGAACGCCAGTTTAATCGCCAAAAGCTCCCTATTACCCACGTCATAATTTCTCTCAACCGAAGATAATTTTTTGGAAAAGAAAGTGCATGGACGCCATTTACCAGGGGACGGACCCTGAGACAACACAGCGCCAACCCCGACATCCGACACATCAACTTCTGCGATTAAAAGATTGAGAAATACCAGGTTGCCTGAGTATAGGTGCTGTGGCAAAACAGCTCTTTAAGGAAGAAATAGCCTGGAGGGAGGCATGCAACCATTTAAAAAATCAGACCCCTTTCTTGTCATGTCATTGAGGGGTTTCACAATTACCGAATAATTTTGGATAAATTTCCGGTAAAAATTAGTAAAGCCCAGAAAGCTAAAAAATGTGTCACTATATACAGTGATCCAATGCTAGAAAGGCTGCCAAGCAGTGACCTTTTTCTTACAAAAACTCAGTAACATGCCTGATGCTCAAATTGATTTTATTAATGACTGCATGCTTTTCATTTTAACCCACAACTCGTTCAAATGCGAACAAAACTATTACAATCAGAGGTGGGGTACCAGGTTCGCACCCAGTTATGCCAACCTATATGTGGTGTGAGGCAGTGACTGGGATCGTATACGAGGAACGTTATATATCCCCCAGAATATGCACAGAGACCTATTAAACCCATTGGTGTGCATTGCAGACACCTACGGCTGCAATGCCGGAATGAAGGTGAGCATTCACCTGGTCAGGCTATCTGGCTAAAGCAGATTAAGTAAAACCCAGTAGGGCCTTCATTTCATGGAGGAGGCTACAGGAAGGCAGTGGGGCGGCCTCCTCCCTCCAACCCGGGTTTTCCAGTGGCTCTTGCCACAGGTCCTTTATAAACCCTGTATTAAGGGTTAGTATTGTTCAGTGTTGGGACCTGCTAGGAGCACAGCAGGAAAGCTTGGCGGACCTGTGAGTAGCTGAACCCACGCCTGGGAAGGCTCTGCACCTGTCAGGGTCTGAGCGGCCCAGCGCGGCCGTTGTTATGGACTTGTGTTAACCCGGCTGCGTACCGGAGGACTTTTCTGTTTACACGTGAGTCTGCTGAATAAAAGCTGCTTATGTTGGACTTACTTGGGTCACTGCCTCAGTTACTGCACGATGTGAACACCGCCGCCCTACAGTGGCTTTGTGGGAACAATTCACCATATACCCAGGGGGCGAGCTGCGGGCGAACCTGGTCCTCTGGCGTCGTTTTATTGATGACATTTTGTTTATTTGGGCCGGGGACCGCCCCTCCCTAGACACATTTTTAGCGGATATAAATAAAAATGAATTTTATGTAAATTTACATCCTCAATTAGCCCAGACCAAGTCAACTTTTTAGATCTTAATATTTTTATTCATCAAGGTCAATTATGTACCTGACGCGCCCCTGGGTCTGTGTCGCGCAGCGTTGCACACGCGGGAGCTTACCCGGAGCCGGATCTGTTGAGGGTTGTAGTCTCGTGGCGGTGATCCGGTCCGTGCCCAGGGAGTCAGACTAAGTGGCGCTGTATCAGCGGTAGATGTTGAACGACTACGCCACCCGTTGAGTACAGCTAAGGAGCTGCTGCTGCAGGGCAGACCGCTGAGGCCGGTGGTAGGATTGTGCAGCATGATAGTATAACCCCCAACGGGAGGGGTATGGCCTCAGGGCAGCCGACGTGGATGATGGGGGTAGCAGGAACCACTCGGAGACGGTACGGTGTAGTTCAGGGTCTTTACTGGTGACAAAGATAGACCCTCCCGGAGTACTGGCTAGCGATTGGGGCCTGGTCAGTCCTTGAGCAGATGGGATCTCCCCTGGCCAGGAGGAGTTGTAGGCCTCCCAAACTAACGATACTCTTCTGGCTACCTTGCTAGAGGCGGGTATAAGTAGCCTACGTCCCTGAGTGTACCGTGTGGTGCTCACCCGTATGGCCGGTGACTCGGGGCCTTCTAGTAGCTTTCGCTCCACGACGGCGGTGCTGGTCCCACGCGTGTGACCGTGCCTTCGGGTTTCTGGGCCAGAGGACCTGCAATCCCCTGCCGGTCGGTTTCTGCTGCTGGATAGGAGTTAGTCCCCACAGCCTCGGACTCCGGGTCCGGTGATAACTTCTCAGTCAGGGCGAGCTCTGCAGCTGCCAGCCCCTGACTCCTTGTAGCACTGCTCCCACAGAGCTCCTGTTGTTTCTTCCTATGCTGCTTCTCTTCTCTACTTCTTCTCTACTTCTTCTCTACTCACTAACCCTGCCTCAGCCCTAGGTTTATATAGGGGAAGTTCTTCCCCTCCCAGGACTGGGCAGGAGGTGTGGCATGCATAGGATCCCTGACCAAGAGACCTCCCACCTGCTCTCAGACGTAATATCTCTATCACTGTGGCAACCAGACCCCTGGGGTGTCACATTCCCCCCTAGTGAAATTTAGTACTCCGGGACTAAACATATTTTTAGAAAAACATAACAAGGTATAAACAATAATAATACAATAAGAAAAACACATAAAGATGGTTACGGCGTGTCCGCAACCGGGTGCAGTTTTGAAGAAAACAAAGGTGTCCATTTCACCAAAACAGGGAGACGTAACCAGGTAGGGGTCTGTCCTGCCCCGAGTCCTTATCAGTCTTTTAGTCCATCCTGGGTTACGCTCCAACTAATTGTACAAGGATTCCCGGTAAATCCACCAAGGACTCCTAAAAATAACTAGAAACACATAATTATTTACAAGCAACAAGAAAAACAAGTAACCACAAATAAAACAATTTATACATTTTAAATCCTCCAACGTGCGGGTAACTGGCCTCTAGTGGCCCTAGTGGACCTACGGAGCTGACTGTCTAGCCCTGAACTACAGGGTGTAGGAGCTGTCAAGGGTAAACTGGGCAGCTGTCTACCGGCTCTTTGGCTCACTAGGGGTACGGCAGGCTCACTATAAGCAGAGGGTTGATCCTCCTGTTCTGCTTGTGTGGAGTCTTCTGCCTCCTGGACCGGCTGTTCTTCCAGCTCTACCTGTTGCTCCGTAGGTGCTTGGGATGCTGGTTGGAGGAAGGTGAGTACGGGTACCACAACTGCACCATTGATTTGAGTCCAAGACCGAGGGAAGTCTCCGAGCACAGTACTAACCATGTCTTCCCTTTCCTCTACGGGTCGAGGGTCTTCTTGTTCCTCTTCAGGGTTCCGTAGCTGTTCGGGACACTTCTTCAGGTGATCCCGGGATACAATGGTTGTGGTTTCCCCTCCGTCTTTACTGATGGTACAGACCTTTGGGTTGTCGTGGCTTGAGGGCAGTACGATGTACGGGTCCTTCTCCCACTGGTCGTCCAACTTGTGGAGCCGCCTTTTCCTCTTCAAGACCTGTTCTCCGGGTACCAGGGGAACAGCGGGAGCATACTGGTTGTAAGTTTTCTCTTGTCTTTCCCTAGCTTGACAGAGACTTCGCTCCACGCTCTCCTGTACTTTCCGGTACTGCTGCTGCCTCTCCGTGTCCCAGTCTGCTTCTGGTGAAGTGTCCTCGGGTGTCAGGACTCCCATCTCCAGGTCAACAGGTAGCTTACCAGGCCTTGCCCTCATCAGGTAAGCCGGGGTACAGTTGGTGGAACCTACCGGGATGTGGTTGTATAGGTCCACCAGATCGGGCAGCTTCTCAGGCCACAGACTGCGTTCTTCCAGGGGCAACGTTTTCAGAAGATCCATTACCACCTGGTTCATTTTCTCACAAAGTCCATTAGTTTGCGGATGATAGGGTGTCGTCCTTATCTTCCGGCAGCCATACAGATTGCAGAATTCCTGGAAGACCTCCGCTTCAAAGGCAGGTCCCTGGTCCGTCAGCACTTTGTCCGGGTACCCGTGTGGACGGCAGAAGTGCTGCTGGAAGGCTCTAGCTGCTGTTCGAGCTGTTAAGTCCTTGACGGGGACGACAACCAAGAACCGGGAGTAGTGATCCATGATGGTTAGTGCGTAAACGTAGCCACTTCTGCTTGGGGTCAGTTTTACATGATCCAAGGCTACCAGTTCCAACGGCTGCCGGGTGACGATGGACTGCAGGGGAGTCTTCTGGCTGGCACGGTCCTTCCTTCTTAGGTTGCACGGGCCACAGTCTCTGCACCACCTCTCGATGGTTCCCCTCATGCCTACCCAGTGGAACCGCCCGCGCAGCAGGAACTCCAGCTTCTTCCATCCGAAGTGTCCAGCCCCGTCGTGGTATGCCTCCATCACCATGGCTGCGTCTATCCGTGGCACCACTACTTGCCAGATTAGTTCATGCGTCCGGGAGTTAACCATTCTGCGGCACAACTTCCCCTTGTAAAGGAACAGTCGACTCTTCTCAGCCCACAGTTGCTTGGCTTCCTCCGGAGCGTCTGGGTCAAGGCGAGCCTCTGGCCGAGTCAGCATCTCCTTCACCAGTCGGACGGCAGGGTCACTGTCTTGCGTTTCCTCCCAGTTGTAGTGAGGCAAGGGGTTAAACGTAGCGGCTTGCTTACTCCTTACCCGATGGGAATACTGGATAGTCCCATGACGGTGGAACGCGGGGAGTTCAACTTCCTCCAGTCCCTCTGGATCTTCTCCTATGTCCGGTAGGTTTGGCATCCTGGACAGGGCGTCCGCGTTGGTATTGGAGCGTCCTGCCCGGTATTTGATTGTGAACTCGTAGTTGGACAGACGGGCCATCCATCTCTGCTCTAGGGCACCGAGTCTTGCCGTGTCCAGGTGTGTCAACGGGTTGCTATCCGTGTACACGGTGAACCGGGAAGAAGCGAGGTAGTGCTTAAAGCGTTCGGTGACTGCCCACACCACTGCCAGGAACTCTAGCTTAAATGAGCTGTAATTCTCAGGGTTTCTCTCGGTGGGTCGCAGTTTTCGGCTGGCGTAAGCGATTACTCGTTCTTTCCCCTGCTGGATCTGGGACAGCACGGCTCCTAGCCCGATGTTACTTGCGTCGGTGTAGAGGATAAAGGGCTGGCTGTAATCAGGGTACGCCAGGATTTCATCCCCCGTGAGGGCCATCTTCAGCAGGCGGAGGGACTCTTCTTCTAACTTCTCCCATCTGAAGGGTGGCTTCTGGTTCTTGGCCTTCCGGGACTGGCCTATCAGGAGGTCCTGCATAGGAGCTGCCTTTTTGGTGAAACCGGGGATGAATCTGCGGTAATAGCCTACCAACCCGAGGAACTGCCGCACTTCCTTTACACTGGAGGGACTTGGCCATTCCTTAATTGCGGTGATCTTATCAGGGTCGGGAGCCACTCCATCAGCGCTCACCACGTGTCCCAGGTACTGCACCTTTGGTTTCAGGAGGTGACACTTGGAGGGTTTCACCTTTAGGCCGTAGCTTGCCAGAGCTTCGAACACTTCCGCCAGGTGTTTCAGGTGGTCCTCATACGTCTTGGAATATACGATGACATCGTCCAGGTACAACAAGACCGTCTCGAAGTTTCTGTGGCCCAGACAGCACTCCATTAATCGTTGGAAGGTCCCTGGTGCGTTGCAGAGTCCGAACGGCATGCAGGTAAACTCGCTAAGTCCCATCGGGGTGGTGAATGCGGTCTTCTCCCGGTCCGCCTCTGCTACAGGAACCTGCCAGTACCCACTAGTGAGATCCAAGGTAGAGAAGAAGTTAGCAGATCTTAAAGCAGCCAAAGACTCCTCTATCCTTGGTAAGGGGTACGCATCCTTGTGTGTGATACGGTTGATTTTCCGGTAATCTACACACATCCTCATGGTGTTGTCTTTCTTTTTGACTAAGACTAGTGGAGCTGCCCAGGGGCTACAGCTATCCCTGATCACCCCAGCTTCCTTCATGTCTCTAAGCATCCCCTTGGCGTGTTGGTAGTGTGCAGGGGGTACGGGTCGATACCTCTCTTTTATGGGAGGATGGTCTCCCGTGGGGATGTGGTGTTCTACCCCCTTGACTCGCCCGAAGTCTAACGGGTGTTTACTAAACACTCTCTCGTACTCTTGAACCACCCGATAGACTCCCTGTTTCTGGTGTGAGGGAGTGGAGTCAGTACCCAAATGTAGTTGCTGACACCAGTCCTCCATTGTTTTCTTAGAGCCGTTACCTTCCTCCGGGGAAGATGGAGGCAAGGGTTCTACGGACTGTATGGAATCTTGATTGATGGTATACAATTTGGCTAGCGTGGCATACCGGGGCAGGTACACTTCCCTCTTCCCGATATTTATTATGCGAACGGGCACCCTCCCATGGCGTACATTGACCACCCCCCGTGCTGTCAAAATGGTGGGCCTACTGTCTGAGTAAACTGGTTCTACCATTGCCTGGTAATCTCTACCTCTCAGACCAATAGCTGCCCGGCACCAAATCATCATTTCACTTTTCGGGGGCATGGCAATAGGGAAAGGGTCACACATTCGCACGCTACCAATCTCACCACCGGAGAGTTCTAGCTGTTGCCGTCGCATCAGTGCCCGGATCTCTTTCTGGAGCACTCGCTGCTGGCCGGAGCTGGCGTTCTTGGCAACCTGCTGTAAAAGGAAAATCACCTCTGCAAGACAATTTTCAATTACATTAGTTCCTAGAGTTATCTTTGGGTGACTCTCGTGTTTGTCAATGTCTACAATGATCAGTCCCTGTGCTGCCAATTCGACTCTACCGATTTTAATGGTCACCTCTTTAAATCCAATCTGTGGCACCGGCTGACCATTGCTGGCGATGATACTCAAGTCGTCGTCAGGGTAGCGGGTGATATCCGAGTCATTCCAGTACTGCTTGAAGAGCACGTACGGGATGGTGGTGACCTGTGACCCGGTGTCCAGTAGGGCACTCATAGGAATGCCATCCAGTACCACGGGTAAGACTGGACGTCCTCCCACATATTTGTCGCGCCAGTTCGATGGGCCTGGTGATCTTTTTCCTGGGGGTTGGCTCTCTACCCCAGGTTGTGCCAGTTTAAAGGACAGTACCTTGCCATATGTCCGGGTTGATTGCAGCGGCGGCAGATGGGTCGTCCGTCCTCGTTGTATCGGTCGCTGGGTCTTCCTCTGGCCGGTGGGGTCCTCCTTGGTCGACGCCACGGGATGTCCTCCGGTCCGGATGCCAGCTGGATCTTCCCTGGAGTGGAAACCTGTAAAGACTGCACAGTTCGGGTTAGCGCAGCAACGCTTTTAGCTAGCTCTTGGACCTGATGGTGCAGGTCTGGAGCCGGGTCATTGTTCAAAGCCTGCGCATCAGCTCCCACAGGCCCTGCCGACAAGGGCGCCGCCTCCTGGTGGTAAGTGGTAGTGGGGCGTCTGTGGGTCACAACGCCACCTGGTGCCGGTTCTCGAAGCACCCGGATGGCTCTGTCCTTGAACTGTGCAAATCCCAGATGAGGGTCCTGTAAGGCCATTGCCCGCAACTGGGTTCGGTGGGCATTGCAATATAAACCCTCTATAAATTGTTCAGTCAACAGCCTGTCCTCGTCTCCCACGCCGTCAGGGTCGGTCTGCTTAATGGCTCTCAGGGCCTCTTGTAGGTTCAGGGCATAGTCCCTTATACTCTCATGTGCCCGCTGTTTGCACCCGTAGAATCTAAGCTTGATCTCGGCTGAGGTGCGGGTATCAAAGGTGTCCCTCAGCCGGGTTAGTATCCCTGCGACAGTCCTCCCCCCAGGTGGCCAGGACTTTACCTCCCTTTGGGCTGCCCCGGTTAATTGGGCCACCAGGATGCTCACTTTTTGCTCCTCTGTGAGGGGGTACACCTGGAAGAGGCTATCCAGCTTTTCTCTAAAGTCATGCAGGGTATGTGACTCCCCTGAGTACTGGGGTAGCCAGGCTGCCCCCGGGATATAGGGCATGGTGAAAGGCATGACCGCAACAGCGGTGGCGCTGGCGGGGGTTGAAGCGGTGAAGCTCTCCTCCGTATCCGACATCCTTCTCCCCCCTAGTGGACCGTGGCCTACCTTGCGATGATCCTCTTCCGTAGGCCGCGGCTCCGCAGTGGATCGTCAGGGTTGAGGACCTTCCGTCGCGCTCCTGTGACGTCGGCGTCTGCTGGGCTCCTTCCAGGACCTTACGCAACGTCCGGACGTGAGGCGGGGCTTCAGTTCTCGCGCGCTTTCGGAGTCCACGCCCCTCTTCTTCCCGTGCGGCGTCCTCAAGATGGCGTCCAATGGCGGGAAAACTCCACGTGTGGCGGGAAGAAGGCTGAAGATGGCGCCGGATGGCGGGAAAACTCCACCGATGGCGGGAAGGAAGCGGAAGATGGCGCCGGATGGCGGGAATCTTCACCACAGGTAAGTTTGAACAGTCTTTTTCAGGCACGCAGTACCCGGTGGTTGCGGGCACGAGATCCTGCCGACTACGCCAAAAGTTGACGCGCCCCTGGGCCTGTGTCGCGCAGCGTTGCACAATCGGGAGCTTACCCGGAGCCTTATCTGTTGAGGGTTGTAGTCTCGTGGCGGTGATCCGGTCCGTGCCCAGGGAGTCAGACTAAGTGGCGCTGTATCAGCGGTAGATGTTGAACGACTACGCCACCCGTTGAGTACAGCTAAGGAGCTGCTGCTGCAGGGCAGACCGCTGAAGCCGGTGGTAGGATTGTGCAGCGTGATAGTATAACCCCCAACGGGAGGGGTATGGCCTCAGGGCAGCCGACGTGGATGATGGGGGTAGCAGGAACCACTCGGAGACGGTACGGTGTAGTTCAGGGTCTTTACTGGTGACAAAGATAGACCCTCCCGGAGTACTGGCTAGCGATTGGGGCCTGGTCAGTCCTTGAGCAGATGGGATCTCCCCTGGCCAGGCGGAGTTGTAGGCCTCCCAAACTAACGATACTCTTCTGGCTACCTTGCTAGAGGCGGGTATAAGTAGCCCACGTCCCTGAGTGTACCGTGTGGTGCTCACCCGTATGGCCGGTGACTCGGGGCCTTCTAGTAGCTTTCGCTCCACGACGGCGGTGCTGGTCCCACGCGTGTGACCGTGCCTTCGGGTTTCTGGGCCAGAGGACCTGCAATCCCCTGCCGGTCGGTTTCTGCTGCTGGATAGGAGTTAGTCCCCACAGCCTCGGACTCCGGGTCCGGTGATAACTTCTCAGTCAGGGCGAGCTCTGCAGCTGCCAGCCCCTGACTCCTTGTAACACTGCTCCCACAGAGCTCCTGTTGTTTCTTCCTATGCTGCTTCTCTTCTCTACTTCTTCTCTACTTCTTATCTACTCACTCACCCTGCCTCAGCCCTAGGTTTATATAGGGGAAGTTCTTCCCCTCCCAGGACTGGGCAGGAGGTGTGGCATGCATAGGATCCCTGACCAAGAGACCTCCCACCTGCTCTCAGACGTAATATCTCTATCACTGTGGCAACCAGACCCCTGGGGTGTCACATACCCGTACCTTTTTTAAACCCACGGACACAAATAGCTACATCCATTTGGATAGTTGCCATCTCCCAAGTTGGTTGCTTAATGTACCCCGAAGCCAATACATGAGGCTCCAAAGAAACTGCTCACGATCGCAAGATTTTAATAAGGTGGCAGAAGTTCTCACAACCAAATTTGTCAACAAAGGCTTTGACCACCAATTCTTGGAGAATATAAAAAGCCAAATAAAAGTGATACCTCACTCGCAATTGTTGGAAAACAAAACTAATCCAGTAAATCAAGCACTGATGAACTCCAGACTCGAGGTTCCCATCATTACTACTTACAATTCTAATACTCATATATTCAAGAAAATCAGCAAAAGGCACTGGGACATCCTTAAAGATGATAAAACTATAGGGGATCAAATATCCATGTTCCCCAAATTCATCTTTAGAAAGGCTAGGAATTTGGGTAACTATGTGGCCCCTTCTATAAAAAATCCACCAAATCCTCCCCCTTTCAACATCACAGGATTTTTTCCCTGCAAAAAAAAAAGGTGTTCAAAACTCTCCATACAAAGAAACCGAAAACGATTGCACACGACAATATTGAATTTCGCAATAATAAAGGGGTTATATAAGGACTTAAATGCCCATGTAATAAACTGTATGTGGGCCGCACTATACAACCACTAAATAAGAGGCTAGGGGAACACATCAGAAACATTAGGAACAATTTTGAAGGTCACCCTTTATCCAAACACTTCAAGGATAAACATGGGGGCTCAACAAATGGGATAGAGGTTACAGGCATCCAGACCATACAGAAACACTGGAGACAGGGCAATTATATTAAACAGATGTCAAGAGCTGAAACAAACTGGATCTTTAAGTTGGACTCTATGAGTCCTAAAGGTCTCAATAGTGGTATTGAGCTGTTTGCCTTTAATTAACAAGAATCATCCCACAGACCACCCCATTACCATGGTATATAAATGACTTCAAAGGAACAATGGGCCATCCCTGACTAAGGATACCGAGCTATCCGAAACGCGTAGGAACTTGTAATGGTCCTCCTTTCTTCCCGTCCGGACTTGTCGCGTGATTGCACCTGACTTTGACGTCACGCAGGTCCTCCTGCACTGAGCTCAGCAATCAGGCAGCGCACGGCTGTGTCGGAGTCTCCGGCCGCTACTCCGGCACCCACTATACTCGCCTCCCTCCAGACGCCACTCTAGACAGCAGTTGCCTCGCAGGCAACCACCGCAAACCAACCTCCGTGGTACAAAGACCAGGAAACTAACACTAACTGCGGTCAACGCTGAAAGCCCGCCATCCAAACAAGGTACACCTATGTATCATCAACGAACCGTCATTCAGACCATACACTATTTAGTGCAGGTCTGTAACTACGCCTATGTGTTTCTTGGAAAGTACCTGTTTCTACTTTCGCTTGCCTCCTGAGACACCTTAAACAAGGTCTCCATCAGGCTAGCCACTGAGACAATTACAGCACCGTCATTGTGACTAGTGCCATCCAAAGACTTATTACCACTCAGGAAAGGCAAACCTAGAGTACCAGTATCCATGTAAGCATTAACCTATTGCATTTGCAGCGCATTATTCAAGTTCATGTTTGCTGCACTCTAATAGGTGTTCACTTAAATTATTATTATTATTTATTATTATAGCGCCATTTATTCCATGGCACTTTACATGTGAAGAAGGGGTATACATACAAGAACAATTACAATAATCTTGAACACAATGTGACGGCGACTGGTACAGGAGGAGCTAGGACCCTGCCCGTGAGGGCTCACAATCTACAACGGATGGGTGAGGATACAGTAGGTGAGGGTAGAGCTGGTCGTCCAGCGGTATTGGTGGAGTGGTGGTTACTGCAGGTTGTAGGCTTGTCGGAAGAGGTGGGTCTTCAGGCTCTTTTTGAAGGTTTCCACGGTTGACGAGAGTCTGATGTATTGGGGTAGAGAGTTCCAGAGTAGGTGGTAAGCACGGGAGAAATCTTGTATGCGATTGTGGGAGGTGGAGATTAGAGGGGAGTAGAGAAGAAGATCTTGTGAGGATCGGAGGTTGCATGCCGGTATGTAGCGGGAGACTAGGTCAGAGATATATGGAGGAGACAGGTTGTGAATGGCTTTGTATGTCATGGTTAGGGTTTTGAACTGGAGTCTCTGAGCGATGGGGAGCCAGTGAAAGGATTGACAGAGAGGAGAGGCCGGGGAATAGCAGGGGACAGGTGGATTAGTCGAGCAGCAGAGTTTAGGATAGATTGGAGGGGTGCGAGAGTGTTGGAAGGGAGGCCACAGAGCAGGAGGTTGCAGTAGTCAAGGCGGGAGATGATGAGGGCGTGCACTAGTATTTTTGCAGGTTCATGGTTGAGGAATGTGCGGATCCGGGAGATATTTTTGAGTTGGAGTCGGCAGGAAGTGGAAAGGGCTTGGATATGTGTTTTGAAGGAGAGTTCAGAGTCCAGGGTTACCCCAAGGCAGTGAGCCTGAGGGACTGGGGAGAGTGGGCAGCCATTGACTATGATGGATAGGTCAGTTTGGGGGGTTGAATGAGATGGCGGAAAGATGATGAATTCTGTTTTGTCCATGTTAAGTTTTAGAAATCTAGCAGAGAAGAAGGATGAAATAGCAGACAGATATTGTGGGATTTTGGTTAGTAAGGAGGTGATATCGGGTCCAGAGAGGTAGATCTGTGTGTCATCAGCATAGAGGTGATAATGAAAGCCATGAGACTCTATGAGCTGTCCCAGGCCTAAGGTGTAGATGGAGAAGAGCAGGAGTCCTAGAACTGAACCTTGGGGGACACCGACAGATAGGGGGCGAGATGAGGAGGTGGTCTGTGAGTGAGAGACACTGAATGTCCTGTCTGTTAGGTATGAGGAGATCCAAGATAGGGCCAAGTCTGTGATGCCAAGAGATGAGAGAGTTTGTAGTAAGAGGGAATGGTCCACTGTGTCGAAGGCAGATGACAGGTCTAGGAGGAGGAGGACAGAGTAGTGTCGCTTAGATTTGGCGGTTAGTAGGTCGTTGGTGACTTTAGTCAGTGCAGTTTCAGTAGAATGGTGCGGTCGGAAACCAAATTGTAGGCAGTCGAAGAGGAAGCAGGAGGAGAGGTGGGAGGGCAGCTCAGAATGGACGTGTTGTTCCAGTAGTTTTGAGGCATAGGGAAGAAGTGATATGGGGCGATAGCTAGACAGAGAGGATGGGTCAAGGGAGGGCTTTTTGAGCATGGGTGTGATTGAGGCGTGTTTGAAGCATGAGGGGAAGACACCAGTTGTTAGTGACAGGTTGAAGAGGTGGGCTAGGGGTGGGATGAAGATAGTGGTAAGGTTTGGGATGAGGTGGGACGGGATCGGGTCAAGTTTACAGGTGGTGAGGTGTGATTTGGAGAGTAAAAAGGAAAGTTTATCTTCAGAAATGGTGGAGAAGGTGGTTTTGGAGGAAGAGGGTTGAGTAGGTGTGGGGAGGGGCTGTGGGGGCTTTAGGCAAAAGCTTTGTCTGATGGTGTCAATCTTCTGAGTGAAGAATGAGGCAAAGTCTTCGGCTGAAATAAGAGGAGAGGGAGGAGGCACTGGGGGACAGAGGAGAGAATTGAAGGTGTTGAATAGTTGTTTGGGGTTGTGAGACAGGGAGGATATGAGAGATGCGAAGAATGTTTGTTTTGCTGCAGTGAGTGTGGACTTGAAGGTAGTGAGGGACTGTTTGAATGCGACAAAGTGCTCATTGGAGTGGGACCTTTTCCATCTACGCTCAGCAACCCTGGAGGCCCGTCGCAGTTCTTTAGTTAGGCTGGTGTGCCAGGGTTGTCTGTTGATTGTGCGAGCCTTGGAATGTGTGAGGGGGGCGATCGAATCGAGAGCTGCAGCTGTTGTGTTGTTGTATAAAGTGGCAGCAACATCTGCATCATGTAAGGAACTAATGTCTGTAAGAGGGAGGAGGGATTCAGAGAGTGAGTGTAGGTCAAGGTGTTTGAGATTTCTGCGAGGGTATGCAAGTTTGTGGAGTGGGGATTGTCGCCCTGGAGAGGAGAGGGTAGAGAATGTAAGTAGGTTGTGGTCAGAGAGAGGGAGAGTTGTGTTAGAGAGGTTAGATAGGGAACAGAGGTGGGTGAAGATGAGGTCCAGTGTGTTGCTGTCTTTGTGGGTGGGTGTGGAAGACCACTGGGTAAGACCAAAGGATGAAGTGAGGGATAGAAGCTTAGAGGCAGCTGAGAGGGAAGTGTCAATGGGGATGTTAAAGTCGCCCATGAGGATAGTGGGGATGTCAACGGAGAGGAAATGAAGTAGCCAAGTGGTGAAGTGGTCAAAGAAAGTGGTGGTTGATCCTGGGGAGCAGTAGATGACAGCCAATTGGAGGTTGGAGGGGGAGTAGATGAGCACGTAGTGCACTTCAAAAGAGGGGAGAGTAATTGAGGGCGGCAGTGGGATATGGGTGAAGGAGCAGTTATCTGAGAGGAGGAAACCTATTCCTCCACCGTGCTTGCCGGTGGGTCGGGGGGTATGGGAGAGGTGCAATCCGCCGTACGAAAGTGCAGCAGGAGAGGCCGTGTCAGAGGGGGTGAGCCAGGTTTCAGTGATGCCGAGGAAGGAAAGCTTGTTAGTGATGAAGAGGTCGTGAATGTAGGAAAGTTTGTTGCAGATGGAGCGAGCGTTCCATAGAGCTCCTGTTAGAGGGATTGCGGAAGCGGGGGCTGGGCGGATGGGTATAAGGTTAGAAGGGTTACGAGAGTTTGGGATAGATCGTGGGTAGGAGGTGGAAGTGATCGTAGGGATGTGGCGAGGAGGGCCGGGAAGGGAGAGATGTCGCCAGCAGTGAGGAGAAGCAGAGAAAGCGTTAGTAGGTGGGAGCAGGAGAGGGCATGAGGTGGCTGTCTGTGTTTGAAGACAAAGGATTGTATGTTGAGGAATAGCTCTGAGGAGGAGGTGAGATGGGTGGGGAGAATGGAGGGAGAGATGAAGAATTCAGGGGATGAGAGTGAAAACAAACACAAACATTGTTTACTGTCACTTAGTATCCAGTTACCTTCAGTTCCCTTCAGGTTCAATTCAGGATTAATTTATGTTTCTCACACTTCAGCTAATGGCCACACTTAAGGTAATGGACACAGACTAAAGTCTGACACAGACTCCTGGCCCACAATATATTTGTAACAGAATGCATTCAGCTGTGAACCAGAGGGGAGTGGTCTGTGCTCATCTTGATCAGCTAATTAAGGCTGAACCAGATGCTGGATACTCAAAGACTATGTAAACAAGGTCATAAATGAAAGTGGGGGGTAGCTGGTGTAACTTGAAGAACATACCATTAGTAAATAGGAGCAGAGAGGTATAGAGAAGTCTGCATGGAAGTCAGGACGGGAAAGTTGGGTCACGTACCTGTAAGAGGAATGGATAAACAGAGTAAATAATCTCCTAGTTATATTGCAGGCACATCTCCTCAGGGACACCAATTTCACCAATGTCCACACCATATTCAAGAACACCCACTTCCTATATTGGGACGTCAGACCACCAGGTCAGGTTTACCACACAGTTCTTTTATTTGTTAGGTCCCATAGAGTGATCCTCGCCCTAACTACCACTTTCTGTCTTTTAGCAATCCCTGTGGAAGCTTTCCCACAACAAGACAAATCTTCCCCTTGGACCTCCACCGGTTCAACCATTCCCCTCAGCCATCCTGAAACACCAAAGCAGGTACTTAGCTGAATACCAACAAAACCTCCCTGTTTCTACCCAGAACCAACCTATCTAAAATTAACCTACTAACAGGTCTTATTATCATTCCTTGCAGGTTAACACCGGTCCTGGATCCCATGTCACCCTAACATCTTCAGCTCCCCTTCCTTTTTGGGACCGATTGAAAGTATCTCTATTGTGTGAACAGACACATTGTTTTATTTATCCATTTAATTGATCCACTTTTAACCTTCCTTTATTATCAATTTTCAATAAATAAGATTTTATTAAGTACTTCCTCTCCTTTGTCAACTATCCGGCCTCAGTGAAGTAGTTCTGTGGACGCTAATTGATATTGTCTTTTCCTACGTAAGGTTTTTGGTGCCTTGTACCACCTGTAGCAGGCCCACTGTGTGAGCTTACCAGCGCCCCTATATACCTTATTTTGTTATAAGGATAAGATTCTATCCTACCTGCAGACCTTAAACATCTAGACATGCTGAGAACTCTGGCCGCAACCGCATCTACCCAAGCTGTGACAACTTCAGACGTGATTCATCAGTCTGCCTGCTATGTACCCAGCCCCGGACCCGCCTGTCAGCTCCTCCACTTTATGGCGGTGACCCTGCTCTTTGTCGGGGGTTCATTAATCAGTGCACGCTACAGGTCAAACTCTTGGCTCATCAGTTCATGTCAGATCGGGCCAAAGTGGCCATCATCATGTCTCATCTCACTGGTGAAGCTCTGGCGTGGCTCAACCCTCTATGGGAGAGAGCCTGATCATGTTTCCTCAGCAGTATCTTCTCTCCTCCCACTGCGCCAGGGAAACCTCACAGTTGGCCAATCCACACCCTGTTATCTGAACTCGTCTGGAATAATGAGGCTCTGGTAGCCACCTTCTGGGATGGCCTTTCTGGGCAATTCAAGGACGAGTTGGCCGGTCGTGCTATACCCAGCTCATCGGATTACCTGGTGTCTCTGGCAACACTGATAGACATCAGGTTTCAGGAGCGTTCCAAGGAGGTGACCCACGAGAGAAGAACTATGTGCCTGGCTCCTACCTTTCAAAGACTGGTCATGCATCAAGCCTCAGCTTCGGCACTTTCTGTAGAGTCCATGCAGGAAGACCAGATGAAGATGACCAACATCGAGGGAAGGTTCTTTTATTGTGGCAGTCCTGAGCATCTAATCCACTCCTGTTGGAAAGGTCACCCTGGTCAGAATTGATCCTCTCCATCGCTGACTCTGTCAGTGTACATGTCCTGTGGCAGCATTCGTTTTTTCGAGTCGGCCTACTTGGACTCCGGTTCCGCAGGTAATCTCATTCAACAGGCTGTTGTGGAACTATATCAAATCCCGATCCAACGTCTTCCGGATCCGTTGGTGGTTTCTTCGGTGGATGGAAAACCTCTTTCCGAAACCATCTTTTTTGTGACTGAGCCTGCGGAACTTCGTGTAGGAATGCTACAATCGATGAAGATTAATCTCTTTGTGCTGTCAGGTCTGTTTCACCCTCTGCTTCTAGGTCTGCCATGGCTGCGAAAACATGAACATGTTTTGGATTAGTCCTTTCATCCTGCTTGACCTCCGGCTTCTCCATCTAATTTACCTGGCTTGCTCACTTTATATTGGACGTACACTGACTTCTTTGATAAAAAGGGGGCTGAGACACTACCACCTCACAGACTGTATGACTATCCTATCAACTTTCGGTCATAGAAAATATTAAAAATCTCTCTCTCCCTCTAAACCCCTCTTCCTCCTCCCCTATACCATTTGTCAAAGGAAGAAGAGCTTGCAATCTAGAAGGCTGCTTCAATGCAAATGGCAGGGCACACAAAAGAAGTGACAAACTCAACTATCCAGGCTACTTACCATACAAATGGAGCTCATAGTAGCAGAAAACTGTGATAAATAGACACCTCAACAAATGGGTGAGAGAGTTAAAGAAAAAGAAAACTGCTCATTAAGCCTCAAAGGAAATCTACCTCACCCCACACAATAGCCAGGACATCCCCATTTCCATATGTGTTCAATCTGCAGTCTTGCAGGCACTGACATGAAATATGGAATATCGGAAGTTCTATAATACCGATTGTGACGGGGCACATATTTTTAGCGACAGGGTTAGCTAAGGAACAATACGCATATTTTTCCATATCTGTACGCCCTGCCGGTGAGCTATAACGCAAAAGTACAAAAATAGCAGACAGCAGCCAGGTCGTATCTAGTCTCTAAAGAAAGGTAAATTCGCAATAAAAGTTATTGCAGATGTTAGAGATTTAATAAAACCATGAAGGGCGGAGACAAGCCCACGTGAGGGTTTCACAGGGGAGTGTGTGGGCAGGGTCCCCCTTCGGCATAAAAGATCCAGCTGAGCCTGGATCTATACTTATGCTGGGAAATACATATTTTGTAAGCAGGGGTCCTGTTCAATAACGGTCCATTTGAGTGCCTCCCCTCCAGCTAAACTGAATCATCTCTGCGATCTGTCTAGTAAGTTTCTTCTGTTAATACCTTTTTAATTTGTGTAACTGTATATTTTATATTGTATTGTCCCCCTTTGTAAAACCTTATGTATATTTTTTCATAAACACTGCCTCCCTTTGGATTAAATTTAAAATGTAATAGTTCTGTTTCTTCTGTCCTGTAATCGTTCCACCCCCGAAGCCATACACTACCCATAAGGCGTCCAATCGGCCAGAACTGATTGGTGGTGGCAGCAAATAATCTTAACTGGGTTATCGTGAAGCTGACGGTGATCGTACGGGGGCATATACATATATTCCATGCGCTGGAATTCGGAGGTGTGTACGCCATACACTCACTGCTCGCTTGCCAATAGTTACGTAGTGAGTAATCGGGATTGTGCGTGTGCCGAATCCATGACAAATTGGTGGTAGTGGTGGGATATTACAGAACATCAGTGGCTGAATTGAGCAATCATTCCTGTCACTGAAAACTTGCATGGTTCTTGCGAGAATTCTGTGCAAAGTTTGAAGGAATCAGACTCCGTGTTTTAATATTTTTTATCCTGGGACATTACTGTATGTGTAGCAGTTGCACACACCCTTCTCTTGTTTTTCTGTCCTATCTTTTATTTGGCAATGATGACTACGCGTGGAGAGCCCTGGTATCACCAGCAGTCAAAGGACACTTTCACTGCCCTCTGTGAGCTGGGGCGGATTGACCCTAGTGGCAAAACCAAGGCTAAAATGATTGCTAAACTGTTGCAAGGTGCCACAGAGCCAGTCCAGCAGCAGAGCACTGATGATGGAGTGGTCAGCCAAGGCCCGGATGGCGCTGCTGCAGGGGTCCCATTTGTGAATGCCAGTGCCTCAATGATGTGAACTACATGGTCACCATTGACCACGCCAGGAAAAGGCCGAAGGTCTTCCACATCAACATAATGAAAGCTCATCATAACAGGGAGGCCTGTGCCCATCCTGTTTGTAGCGTCCCCGAAGAAGGCGAGACAGAAGTCCTGGTGGATTTACTGGCCGCCGCCCGGGACGGAGGGTCTATTGAGGACGTGAAATTCAACCCGCAGCTATCAACGGACCAGAAGTCCCAGCTGCGGGAGGTGTTCTGGCCTTATCTGACCATCTTCATGGGGGTATCAGGGAGGACGCAGCTAGCTGTCCACCAAGTGGACACAGGGAGTCACTCCCCAGTCCGTTAATCCGCTTACCGTGTCTCTCTCAAGGTGCAGAAAGACATGTAGGCGGAGATAGATGAAATATCGGGCATGGGGGTGATCCAAAGGTCAAAAAGTGCGTGGGCCTCGCCTGTAGTCCGGGTCCCAAAAAAGGACCGGACCACCAGGTTCTGCGTGGACTACAGGAGGCTAAATGCCATCACAGCCCCCGATGCGTACCCAATGGCACGCATCGATGAGCTTCTGGATCGCTTAGCCATGGCCCGGTACGTGACAATTATGGACCTGAGTCGAGCATACTGGCAGATTCCTATGTCCCAGGAGGCCCAGGAGAGGTCTGCCTTCAATACACCGTTCGGGCTGTACGAATCCCTCATCATGCCCTTTGGCATGAGGAATCTGCCTGACACTTTCCAGCGATTAGTCAACCAGCTGCTCGAGGGACTAGAGGGGTTCGCAGTTGCTTATCTGGACGACATTGCCGTCTTCATTCCCACCTGGGAGAACACTTGGTGCACCAAGAGCAGGTTCTCAGGCGGGTCCAGGGCACTGGGTTAACTATAAAGCCTGCAAAGTGTCAGGTAGGCATGACGGAGGTGCAGTACCTCGTATACCGAGTGCTTGGTGGAACCATGAAGCCAGAGCCTGGGAAGGTTGATGCTATCATCTCCTGGCCTTCCCCCAAAACCAAGAAGCAGGTGATGTCCTTCTTAGGTACGGCAGGGTACTATAGGAAGTTTGTTCCCAAGTATAGTGCCCTTGCTAAGCCTCTGTCAGACCTCACGAAAAAGAAGCTACCACTGACAGTCAACTGGACGGCTGATTGAGCAGTCCTTCATAGCGCTGAAAGCTGCCCTGGCCAGTTCCCCAGTTCTGCAGGCCCTGGACTTCGCCTGGTGGTTTGTAGTCCAAACGGATGCCAGTGCGGTTGGCCTGGGTGCTGTGCTCAGCCAGGTAAACGGGCAGTGTGAAGAGCATCCAGTGATGTTCCCCAGCCGCAAGCTCTTGCCCCAGGAAGTGGCATATGCCACTGTGGAGAAGGAGTGCCTCGCTATAGTGTGGGCCCTGTGGAAGCTGCAGCCCTATCTATATGGGTGCAACTTCCCCAAGGTGACTGACCACAACCCCTCAGCTGGCTGCACCGGGTGTCCGGTGACAATGGTAAACTATTTCGGTGGATCCTGGCTCTATAGCAGTATGATTTTACGATTCAGCACAAGAAGAGTAGTGAACATGGCAACGCAGATGGGCTGTCCCGTCAAGGGGATGCTGACGAGGTAGGCAGAAGGAGCGATCTGTAAAATCGGCCCCTATACCACCTCAAAGAGGGGGAGATGTCATAGAAAATATTAAAAATCTCTCCCTCCAAACCCCTCTTCCCCCTCTCCTATACCATTTGTCAAAAGAAGAAGAGCTCGCAATCTAGAAGGCTGCTTCAATGCAAATGGCAGGGCACACAAAAGAAGTGACAAACTAAACTATCCAGGCTACTTACCATAAAAATGGAGCTCATAGTAGCAGAGACCTGTGATAAATAGACACCTCAACATATGGGCCAGAGATTAAAAGAAAGAGAAAAACGCTCATTTAAGCCTCAAAGGAAATCTGCCTCACCCCACACAATAGCCAGGACATCCCCATTTGCATATTTGTTCAATCTGCAGTCTCGCAGGCACTGACATGAAATATGGAATATCGGAAGTTGTATAATTCCGATTGTAATGGGACACATATTTTTAACTACAGATTTAGCTAAGGAACAATATGCATATTTTTCCGTATCTGTGCGCACTGCCGGTGAGCTATAACGCAAAAGTATAAAAATAACGGATAGCAGCCAGGTCGTGTCTGGTCTCTAAAGAAAGGTAAATTCGCAATAAAAAATATGGCGTCACTTGCTAACTTCTGCGATCAACCAGCGAGAAGTTATTGCAGAAGTTAGAGATTTAATAAAACCATGAAGGGCGGAGACCAGCCCACGTGAGGTCATTACAGGGGAGTGTGTGGGCAGGGTCCCCCTTTGGCATAAAAGATCCAACTGAGCCTGGATTTATACTCATGCCGGGAAATACATATTTTGTAAGCACGGCTCCCGTTCGATAGCGGTCCATTGGAGCGCCTCCCCTCCAGCTAAACTGAATCGTCTCTGCGACCTGTCTAGTAAGTTTCTTATGTTAATCCCTTTTTATTTTGTGTAACTGTATATTTTGTATTGTATTGTTCGCCTTTGTAAAACCTTTTGTATATTTTTTCAGAAACACTGCCTCCCTTTGGATTAAATATAAAATGTAATAGTTCTGTTTCTTCTATCCTGTAATCGTTCCTCCCCCGAAGCCATACACTACCCATAAGGCGTCGAATTGGTCAGAACTGATTGGTGGTGGCGGCCCATAATCTTAATTGGGTTATCGTGAAGCTGGCGGTGATCGGGACAGGGGCATATACACATATTCCATGCATTGGAATTCGGAGGTGTGTACGCCATACACTCACTGCTCACTTGCTGATAACTACGTCATAAGTAATCAGGATCATGCGTGTGCCGAATCCCTGACACTTCTACCAGTTGTTTCCTTTCACGAGGCCGAATCTATCTCCTGTTCCAGGTTGCGACTCGAGCCATGTCCGAGTATATTAAAGAAAATCTTTCCAGGTGATTTATCCTGAAGTCTTCCTCCCTGGCTTAAGCAGGATTTTTCTTTGTGAAGGAAAGGACGGTTCACTTCAACTCTGTATCGATTATAGGGGTCTCAACCAAATCAGATCAAGAATAAATATCTTCTGCATCTCATTTCCGAGTTGTTTTATCGTCTTAAAGGTTCCAGAGTCTTCACAAAACTCAATCTTCGGGGGGCATACAACTTGATCTGAATACGCCAAGAAGATGAATGGAAGATGGCCTTTAATACCCGAGATGGCAATTATGAGTATCGGGTAATGCCGTTTGGACTCTGTAATGCCCCTGCAGTCTATCAAGAACTGGTGAACGACATCTTCTGGGACCTTGTCTACACGTGTGTGGTAGTCTACTTGGACGATATCCTGGTGTCCTCTTCCGATGTGCCTTCACACCAAAGGGTCCTGCAGAGATTAAGGAAGAACCATCTGTACGCCAAATATGAAAGTGAGTCTTTGAGCAGACCTCTCTTCCATTTCTTGGGTACATCGTCTCCAAAACCGGCATGAAAATGGATCCCGAGAATATATCCGCCGTCTTAAAGTGACCCCATACAGACGTTCTGAAAGCTATTCAGCGGTTTCTCGGATTCGCAAATTACTACCAACAGTTCATTTCTCTTCTCGGACTGCTCCTATTTCTGCACTGACCCGCAAGGGGGCCAATCCTAAGATATGGACTCCAAAGGCAGAGAACGTCTTTGTGTCTTTAAAGGGAATCTGTCACCCCCCTGGGCGATATCAGACCTCTACTATGGCCATACAGGGTATAGAAAAGTAAATCTATACATACCTGTATGGCCCATTGCTGAGAAAAGCACTTTAATCAATTCTTTACTCCACAGGCTTGACGTCCACAGGACGCCAAGCAATCCCCGCTTTTGTGCTTATTATTCCCCTAAATCTCCGCCTCTCTGCTTAATTATCATATTTCCCCCTCCCCTGCACGTCACAGGGCCCTGTGATGTGCACTGTGCTCCCGGACTTCCGGGCATGCGCCAAGGGCCGCTCACATAGAGCACGCTTTACTTCATCCCGTCCCCGTCTACCTGTGCTCTGCGCCGCAGGTTTCTATTGCGCAGGCGCCGGGGGGGTCGCTGTCACTTTCCGGTGGCCTGTGATGTGCAGGGGAGGGGGGATATGATAATTAAGCAGAGAGGCGGGGATTTAGGGGAATAATAAGCAGATAAGCGGGGATTGCTTGGCGTCCCCCGGACGCCAAACCTGTGGAAAAAATAATTGATTAAAGTGCTTTTCTCTGCAATCAGACCTCTGATATGGGCCATACAGGTATGCATAGATTTACTTTTCTATACCCTGTATGGCCATAGCAGAGGTCTGATATTGCCCAGGGGGTGACTGATTCCCTTTAAAACAAGTCTTCTCCTCAGTTCCTGTGCTGCATCATTCAGACAATAACAAGGAGTTCTTTCTGGAGGTGGATGCTTCTTCCTCAGGAGCAGGAGCCATTCTTACTCAGAAGTCTTCTTCCGGTGGCATGGTGACCTTCGACTTCTTTTCCAAAATCATCTCTGCTCCAGAACGCAACTACTATATAGGTGATCGAGGTTGGGGATCGCTTCTCCAAGATGGACAATTTCACTTCACTATGTCTCCCATCTGCTCCAGTGCTTCCAGAGAAGTTTATTCTACATATTTTCCGCCTCCGTATTGTCTCGGATAGAGGCGTCCAGTTTACTTCTAGCTTCTAGAAGGCCACCTGCTAATTACTAAATGTCACTCTGGATTTCTCTTCGGCCTACCATCCTCAATCCAATGGCCAGTTAGAGTGGGTCAATCAGATCCTGACCAACTTCCTGCGGCACTACGTCAATGCCCACCACAGTGACTGGTCCGAACCCCTGCCTTGGGCTGAATTCTCATACAATAACCATGTGAGTGAATCCTCTGCCAAAACTCTGTTTTTGTGGTCTACTGTCAACATCCCAATATTCCGTTCCCTGTTTCTACTACCTCCAATATTCCTGCTTCAGAATACCTCGTCAAGATCTGGGAGTACACCAAGTCCACATTAGTGAAGTCACGTTTGCTAGTTCTCAAGTCTCTAGTGCTTGTATCTCAGTATACCTGTCCTGTATATCCATGCCTTCCGTGACTGCCTGTGTTAAAGTTATATCTTCCAGCTCACCTGCCTGCCTGTATATCAACCGTGCCCGCCAGCACATGCCTGCTTGTATATCAGCCGTGTCTACCTGTATATTTGCCGGTCCCTTCCACACTGACTGTGCCCATCAGTATATCTGCCGGACCCACCTGCATCTGCCGTGCCAATCTGCATAACTGCCGGACCCGTCGTCACTTGCTGTGGTAGTCTGTATATCAGCCGGATTCACCTGCACCTGTCTTGCTAGTCTGTGTATCAACCGGACCCTTCTGCATCTATGGTTCCTGTGTTCCTGCCGCGTCTGCCTGTATCCCCCCTGTTTATTTTTTTGTGTGTATTGGACCAACACAAAAAAAACTGAGAAAAAAAGGCAAATTGGACATAATTTCATTCACAACCCACAAAAATGGGCAGGACAAAATTGTTGGCACCCTCTGTTGTAGCATCGGCGTTTCTGCCCCCTGCCAGGCAGAGACGCCGTCCCCCTTACCGCCGCGGTCCTGCTCCAGCATCTTCCAGCCTCCCTGCAGCTGCTGCTGGTGCACGCAGCTTCCCGGGCACTGTGCTTAGGGCGCGCGCGGTTCCTCCCTCTTAAAGGGGCCACGCGCGCCGTCCTAAAAAGTCCCCGGCCAATCACCGGAGGGCTTTCCCTATAAGAGGCACCTCCTCCAATATGGAGGTGCCCGTGCAAGGTTGTTGCTTTGTGATTCTTACTTTGCTTCAGCCCCCAGGTCCTCTGCAAGTCAGTCCTGTTCGCCAGTCTAATCTTCTGCTCAGTCCGCTAGCCTGACTTCTCTTCTGTCCGACAGTCTGTCTACAGTCCTGTCTGCCAGTCTGTCTATGGGCTCTGCCCGCCTGCTTACCTGGAAGCACCTGCCTGTTACCTGCCAGCCCGCTTACCTGGAAGCACCTGCCTGTTACCTGCCGTGCCTGCCTGCCCGCTTACCTGGAAGCACCCGCCTGTCACCTGCTGTGCTTGCCAGCCCGCTTACCTGGAAGCTCCTGCCAGCTACCTGTTGTGCCGCCAGCTTGCCTACCTGGAACACTCGCCTGACTATCTGCCTAATCAGCCTGCTTGTCTACCCAGACCACCTGCCTGCCAGCCGAAGCTCATCCGCTGTACCGGTCAGTTCCTGCCTTCTGACCCGTGGGAGTCACCTGCTCTCATACAAGGTCAGTCCCAGAGTGGCACCTGGTCCTTCTGCTCGGTTCCTCCCTGGTTCACGGTGTCGACTGAGCCGCCGTGCGACCTTGGTTGGACCGAGTTGATACTTGGTTATGCCCCTCTAGCCCCTCCTTGCACCGCAGCACAGAGGTTCCACCACCTAACAGTTTGCACGGGCCATGGAACCCGGTGGCCCACAGGCTCCTTCACTTGCTGACCTGTACCAGGAGGTTTCTCGTCAGAGATCCCAACAGCAAACCATCCTGACCTACCTGTGGACTGTCAACTCCCGCCTGGACACGCTGTCCATTCCACCTGTGTCCGCCTCGAGCAGAGCGGCACCCGCTCCGACGGCGCCTCAGCCTACTGATGCCATGGCATCCAGCTCTGGACCCCGGCTCTCTGCTCCTCCTCGTTTTGGGGGTGACTCCGTCTTATGTCGGGGTTTTCTGAACCAGTGCACGCTGCACTTTGAACTCCTGGCACATCAGTTTCCCGCCAACCAGGCCAAGGTGGCGTTCATCATGTCTCACCTCACCTGGGAAGCATTGGCATGGCTAAACCCTTTATGGGAGAGAGGGGATCAACTGGTGTCCGATCTTCCGGCTTTCCTCACTACCTTCGATGAGCCCGGACAGAGGGTCTTCGATGAGCCCGGACGAAGGACTTCTACTGCCTCCTCATTGCTCCGTCTCCGCCAAGGGAGCCTCACCATGGGCCAGTATGCCATACAGGTCCGTACCCTTGCATCTGAGCTTGCCTGGAACAACGAGGCCCTGGTGTCCACCTTCTGAGAGGGTCTTTCCGGACGGATCAAGGACGAGCTAGCCAGCCGGAACATTCCTACCACCCTGGATGACCTGGTGTCACTAGCTACCCGGATTGACATCCGTTTCCTGGAACGAGCTAAGGAGACTACCCGGGAGAGAAGATTTCCTCGTCTCGCTCCTGTTTTCCAGAAACCTGCCTCCCAACCAGCAACTCCCCGGGCACATTCGCCCAAACCAATGCAGATCAACCAGACCAAGATGGTCAAGTCTCGCCAAGAAACACGCCAAGCCGAGGGGAGCTGTTTCTACTGTGGTAGTAAAGAGCATTTGATCCGTTCCTGTCCGGTGAAGCCGGGAAACTCCAGTGTCTAGGACCGCTCGGAGAGGTCGTCCTAGGCAAGAGTAAATCCTCTCCGTCCTAGACTCTATCCGTTTCTATTTCCTGTGGAGAGACCCGCTTCTTTGAAACCGCCCACCTGGATTCCAGAGCCGCTGGGAATCTCATTTCTCAGTCCCTTGTGGAGAAGTATCATATTCCCACCAAACGTCTGGCTGAACCATTGGCAGTCGCTTCCGTGGATGGAAGACTCCTTCCGGTGACCATCTTGCTCGTCACAGAGCCTGTAACCCTTCAGGTGGGAATGCTGCACTCGGAGAGGATCACCTTCCATGTGCTATCTGGACTCTCTCACTCCCTTTTGCTAGGTCTACCCTGGCTATTGAAACATGAACCCGTTCTGAATTGGCTATCCGGTGAGGTGCTCCGTTGGGGGCAGGATTGCCATGAGACCTGCCTGGTTCCGGTTCGCCCGGCTCGACCTCCGTCTACTCTGGCTAATCTACCCGGTCTGCCGGCACCTTACTGGTCCTATGCAGACGTCTTCGACAAGAAGGAAGCCGAGACACTACCACCTCATAGGCCATATGATTGCCCCATCGACCTGGTAGCTGGCGCTTCTCCTCCCTGCGGGCGTATCTATCCCATGTCGCTGGCTGAAACCCGGGCCATGTCTGAGTACATCGAGGAGAATCTTGCTAGGGGATTCATTCAGAAATCTACTTCCCCGGCTGGAGCAGGATTCTTCTTCGTTAAAAAGAAAGACGGCTCGCTACGGCCGTGTATCAATTACATCTTGGAGCTGTTCGACCGCCTTAGAGGAGCGAGGGTCTTCACCAAGCTCGATCTACGTGGGGCGTACAATTTGGTCTGGATCCGCCAGGGAGACGAGTGGAAGACTGGATTCAACACCCGGGACGGTCACTATGAATACCGCGTGATGCCCTTTGGTCCCTGTAATGCCCCAGCCGTCTTCCAGGAGCTAGTTAACGACATTTTCCGTGACCTCTTGTATTCTTGCGTAATGGTGTACCTGGACGATATCCTGGTCTTCTCTCTGGATCTGCCCTCACACCGGAGGAATGTTCGTCAGGTTCTGCTAAGGCTCCGACAGAATCGTCTCTACGCTAAATTTGAAAAATGTGTCTTCGAGCAGACTTCCCTTCCGTTCCTGCAGCTTTTTCTCCAAGCTCTTCTCCTCGTCTGAGCGCAACTACTCCATAGGAGATCGTGAGCTGCTTGCCATCAAATTGGCGCTGGAGGAGTGGCGCTACCTGCTGGAAGGGGCTCTGCACCCGGTGATCATCTACACAGATCACAAAAACCTGGCCTATTTACAAAACGCCCAGAGATTCAATCCACGTCAGGCCCGATGGTCTCTGTTCTTTGCCCGATTCTGCTTTTCTCTACATTACCGCCCTGCTGACAAGAACGTTAAAGCCGATGCTCTATCCCGCTCATTCCTGTCCTCCGACCAAGAGGAGGAGCCTCTGCATATCATCGACCCCTCCAGAGTAATGACCATGGCCCCGTTTGACCTGTCTCGTCTTCCACCCGGTAAGACTTTTGTAGCGGTTCCGGATCGTAAGAAGGTTCTTCTCTTGGGTCATTCATCCAAACTAGCCGGTCATGCTGGCCAGAGGAAGACCATACAATCTTTGAAAACCAACAAAGAAATCATCATTAAACCTGCTGACAAGGGTGGTGCAATAGTCATGATGAACACATCAGACTACATGAAGGAATCAAACAGACAACTGATGGACACGCGCTACTACAAAAAACTGGAGTCTGACCCTACACAGGACTATTATAAGGAACTAAACAAGTTGGTATTGTGTTTGCCTGATGAATCCATAAAAGCCGATGACCTGATACCAGAGAGTCCAAGAATAGGGACATTCTATATGCTCCCCAAAATCCACAAATCTGGAAATCCAGGAAGACCAATTATTTCATGTGTGGGCACCCTTACTGAGCAAGTTTCTGGATGGGTAGAGTGTGTTCTTTAACCACTGGTAAAGAGTACACCCAGCTACATTCAGGACACGACGGACCTACTGAATAAACTACACTGCGTTCCAAATTATTATGCAAATAATATTTTCTCAGATTTTCCCAAATTACCTCTATGAATTGCAGTCATTGTAATTTTCCAGTCAAATAACTATTAGAGACAATTGAAAGGTTTTTGTACAAACTGCCGATGATAACAGGATATTTATTAAAAAAATAAAACACTCAAACTGCACTCAAAATGCATGTTCCAAATTATTATGCACAGCAGAGTTTTCAACCTTTTCATTTTAATAAAGAACAAAAAAATGGTCATTTGTGAAATTCTAAGCATTAGCAGGTTATTACACACTGAAATCAAACAGTTTTCACCTCAAACCTTTATTCTAGGTGATGTTACATTTTCACATAGGACCGCTTGTTGGAAAGGAGCTTCTGAACTCTCTCGTCCATTGAATTTGTCAGGTTTTGGATGGTTTCTGCTTCAATTGTTTTGCCTGAGGACAGAATACCCTCCCAGAGCTGTTGCTTAGATGTGAACTGCCTCCCGCCATCATAGACACTCCTTTTGATGATGCTCCAGAGGTTCTCAATGGGGTAGAGGTCAGGGGAGCATGGGGGCCACACCATAAGTTTGTCCCCTTTTATGCCCATAGCATCCAGAGATGCAGATGTGTTATGTGCAGCATGAGACGGGGCATTATCAGGCATGAAAATGATCTTGCTGCGGAATACACGGTTCTTCTTCTTGAACCATGGCAGGAAGTGCTGTTTGAGAAACTCAACATATATTATGGAGTTCATCTTTACCCCTTCAGGGATCCTAAAAGGGCCGACAATCTCTCTCCCCATGATTCCAGCCCAAAACATTACTCCACCTCCTGCTTGTTAGCGCCTTAGCCGTGTTTGCATTGGGGTGTCCATCAACCAGCCATCCTCTACTCCATCCATCTGGACCATCGAGATCATTTCATGCATGATAATGCCCCGTCTCATGCTGCACATAAGACATCTGCATCTCTGGCTGCTATGGGCATAAAAGGGGACAAACTTATGGTGTGGCCCCCATGCTCCCCTGACCTCTACCCCATTGAGAACCTCTGGAGCATCATCAAAAGGAGTGTCTATGATGGCGGGAGGCAGTTCACATCTAAGCAACAGCTCTGGGAGGGTATTCTGTCCTCATGCAAAACAATTGAAGCAGAAACCATCCAAAACCTGACAAATTCAATGGACGAGAGAGTTCAGAAGCTCCTTTCCAACAAGGGGTCCTATGTGCAAATGTAACATCACCTAGAATAAAGTTTTGAGGTGAAAACTGTTTGATGTCAGTGTGTAATAACCTGCTAATGCTTATAATTTCACAAATGACCATTTTTTTGTTCTTTATTAAAATGAAAAGGTTGAAAACTCTGCTGTGCAGAATAATTGGGAACATGCATTTTGAGGGCAGTTTGAGTGTTTTATTTTTTAAAAAATATCCTGTTATCATCGGCAGTTTGTACAAAAACCTTTCAATTGTCTCTAATAGTTATTTGACTGGAAAATTACAATGACTGCAATTCATATAGGTAATTTGGGAAAATCTGAGAAAATATTATTTGCATAATAATTTGGAACACAGTGTAGCACCAATAGGTCCTCTACCAGAAGGAACCATCCTGGCCACCATGGATGTGGAATCGTTGTACTCTAATATCCCACACCAGGATGAATTAAATGCCTGCAAAATCTTTATAGAGAATACAGGAATTGTTGCTGATTCTGTGGTCAAACTTCCAGAATTCATGCTCACCCACAATTACTTTGAATTTGATAAGAACATATATCTACAGGAGACTGGTACAGCGATGGGAAGTAAAATGGCTCCACAGTACGCAAATCTTTTCATGGCCAAGCTTGAAAGTGACTTTTTGTCCTCATGTCCCATCAGGCCTCTGGCCTACTATCGTTTCATTGACGATATTTTAATCATCTGGACGGGGTCTGAGCAACAGCTGAAGACGTTCCATCAACACTTTAATCGATTTCATCCCACCATCAACCTAACACTCAACTACTCCTGTACTGAAATTAACTTTTTGGACACCATCATCAAGCTACAGAACAATGAAATAGAGACATCCTTGTACCGGAAACCAATCGACCGTTCAACATACCTTAAATGGGACAGTTTCCATCCAAAACACATAAAAAACTCTATTGTTTACAGCCAAGCCATCAGATACAATCGGATATGTTCCAACCAGATGGATAGAGACAAACACCTTGATGGCCTCAGAAAGACCTTTTTGAAACAGGGCTACCATCCGAGAACAATTGAGAACCAGATTACAAGAGCCACCAGAATATCAAGGAATCGTCTCCTACATTACAAAACTAAGCAAGAAAGCAGCCGGGTGCCTCTAGTAGTCACCTACAATCCAAATCTGGAGGCGCTAAGAAGAGCAGCACAGAAACTACAACCCTTACTACAAAAAGATGGCCGATTACAATCCATATTTCCAGACCCCCCACTTCTGTGTTTCAGGCAGCCCCCAAATCTAAGAAGCATCATTGTCAGAAGCTCCCTGTCATCTCCACCAGCTACAGGAACCTTTCCTTGCAACCAGAAAAAATGTAAAACCTGTCCATGTATAACGACCACAGACAAGATAAAGATCCCCAACTCACATCAGGACTATAAGATCCCAGGTACGTTCAGCTGTATCACATCTAATGGGGTGTACTTAATTATATGTACCACATGTCCAGCTGGGGGTCTGTATGTGGGGGAGACAGGGCAAAACTTAGAACAAGGATGAATCATCATCACCACACAATAAAAGAAAAAAGAATAGATCTGCCTGTAGCCAAGCATTTTTGCTCCCTTGATCACAGCATAAAAGACATGAAATTACTGGTATTAAAAGGTAACTTCAAATCTCAAACAGAAAGAAGAATCTCAGAATATAAACTGATGGTGACCTTTAACACTTTCAGAGCAGGAATGAATGTGTCGCATGGATTTATGTCATTCTACATCAACTAAGGAATGTGCTCCTCAGACTTGTGAGGCCATCACAACACTGGACCTAGTCACAGGATAATAAAACCTTCACACTCCTTATCTATTAACTGCTAAAATATTTATAGCCAGAACTGTTTATCTCTTCCATAATAACTCTGCTTTTCATCACCTATCTTACCTATTGCATTTTTTGTGTGTCTTATTGTGTATAAATATGTGACTCTACAGATTTTGGGGTATACTAGCCTGATGAAGAGACCTGAGTAGTCTCAAAAGCTTGCAATTTGTTACCATCTTTTCAGTTAGCCATTAAAAGGTATCAACCACTGAGGACTCTCAAATCTAAATATTTTTCTATCTACTGGCTAACAGGTACAAGAATATATATTTTCCCTATATGGAAAAACACAGCAGCACAGCACCTCAACTCAACTCTGCTACACCAGTTAAAGGGGACCAGCCCTAAAGAAAACTCACTAGCAGCAATGGATGTGGAAATACAAATGGACAGAGTTAATGAGCTGCTTCTTCAGTTAACCTGTGAAGAATCGAGAACAGTAGCAGAACATATAAAGATGTCAGTAGAACAGATTTCCAAAGCATACAACCGCAGGCAACTGTTAGCTGCCATTAATGCAAAAATGGATGAGCTGGGGGAGAAAGAAGCTGAAGACGGCATGAGGATATTCCTTCAGGAACTAACATAGTTTCTAACCAAGTTGAAGCTAGAGGGTGGAGGGGCGGCAGCAATTACCAAAAGCGGGAATCTCCGTCCGCAGACTGAACTACAGGAATCGAAAGAACAATTCAAAGCCCTTACAACAGCCCTGCTGGAATCAACCAAAACCGCTGAACGGGTGACAGACTCAGACAGAACCTTTAACCTGCTCTGGTTAGATAAATCAGGAAGACTGTCCTCTCTAACACCACAAATCACCATAAGGAAAGAATTCAAGATCCTGGGACACATTAGAGAGTATGAACAAAAAGAGAAACTGTCTTATATGAACTTGTTACACCAGATCGATGCAGGCTTACAGAAAGGCTACCAGCCAGATGAGATCATTGAGGGGATGGTGAAAGCGATCAGCCCAGGACTGAACCTCCAAAGTATGCTAGAAATGAAGAGTCAATTGACCTTGCAACAGCTGAAGATTATTTTAAGAGGGCACAATAAAGAAGAGAGTACTTCAGAATTGTTCCACTGACTTGTTAACCTCTCACAGAAAAATAATGAATCACCCCAAAGTTTCTTGCTCAGAGCAATTGAACTAAAGGATAGACTTTTGTTTGCATCCAGAGATGTAGAAGCAGAGGAGAAGTTTGATGCTGGACTAGTCTAGAAGAAGTTCTTGAGATCATTGGGAATGGGGTTAATTAGCGAAGACATCAAGTTGCAGCTGAAACAGTACCTAGAAGATCCTGGCATTTTGGACGAAGTCCTAATTGAAAAAATGAATGAGTTTGGAGTCAGAGAGGAAACAGAAGTTAAAGAAAGGCTTTGTCAACAGCTGCAAGAGAGACGGGGAGATCAGTTACTTAATGCCCAGTGCGGAGGTCAAATGATGTACTCCTGGGAAGAGGATTCCTCAGTCAGTAAAGATAGCCTCATCAGCCTAATCAGTGAAAGGTGCTTTATACAGTGCCAGCTAGATGGACTCCTGGTAAAAGCACAGGAGCCCAAGCGATCCTTTTAAATGGAGAACGGAGAAGGCGCTACCTGCCATATACCTGCCTTCGGTCACTAAAAGAACTCTTGGGACCAGTGCAACTCCACGGCAAAGCTGTCAACCAGACCAAAATCCCTTTCATAGGCTGGGTGGAAGTGACTTTCCAACTCAGGGCCACGTAGAACAGCAACAGCATAGAGCTTTAGTACCTTTTCTCGTGACCAGTGATCAGAACGTGGCAGAGGATCCTATCCTGGGTTGTAATGTAATCAGTGAGGTCATCACTAAACACAAGGCAGAGACGCTGGTGGTGGATGCAATTGCCACATCGCTCGCCATATCCAATGCCGTGGCGGAAAATGTGATTCATAGAGTAAAGAAAGCTCAGAATACAATAGACCTACAATAAGTCAAGATAGGCTTGCGCCCAATCATCATCCCTGCAAACCGAATGGTGGGGGTGAGGTGTGGAGTCTGGGTAGAGCCGGGAAGAAAAGTCCAGAAAAGACTGTTCGTGCCAAAAGACTCCTCAGAACTTCAGGAAGGTCTAGTTCAAGGTGAGATTGTGTTTACGATTCCTACTGGTGGGTTTGCTCAAATGACAGTACCGGTGATGAATACTACGAAACACGAAATTAGACTGGATCCAAAGACTGTGTTACGTCACATCGAATATATCCAGCCAATGTGAGACAAGCCTAGGGGTCTACAGTGAATTCAGTCTCCCCACCAAGGAATAAGAGTTGACCAGGGGAGGAAATTGGGCAACCCACCTCTGGGTCCTGGGATCCCCCAGTACCCCTGGAACACTTGTGTATGGAAGATCTAGCGGTAGCAAAACAGATGCTGAGAGAAGAGTGTCCTGCGTTCATCAAAGATGACTCTAATATAGACTATATCTCGTTGTTGCATTTGAAAATCTATTTGAAAGACACGACCCCAGTAACCAGAAGTTACATGTCTGTGCCAAAACCATTACATCGTGAAGTGAAAGAATATTTACAAGATCTCATCAACAGAGGTTAGGTCCAAAAGTCAGTCATTTTATTCCTCTCCTATTGTCTGTGTTAGGAAGAAGGACGGTACGTTGAGACTCTGTTGTGATTTCCGGGAACTAAACCGAAAGTCAGTACCTGATCGACACCCGATACCAAAGTTCCAAGATATGCTGGATAGCCTATCAGGAAGTATCTGGTTCTCTGTCCTCGATCAGGCATACCACCAAGGGTTTGCCAAAGAGTCCAGTAGACCCTTGACAGCATTTATCACACCATGGGGATCATATGAGTGGATCCGCATACCGTTTGGGCCCAGTTCAGCACCACCAGAATTCAAGAAGAGCATGGAGACATGTTTAGAAGGATTGAGGGATGATATCTGTCAGCCGTACATGGATGACAATGGGGTACACAGCAAAAACCTTCCGGGAGCATATTTAACACGTGAGGACCGTATTACAATGGTATCAACAACACGGAGTTAAGTTGACCCCAAAGAAGTGTGAACTGTTCAAAAGGCAAGTCCGATTTCTAGGGAAAATTGTGTCCGGAGAAGGATATACCATGGACCCAGCAGAAATCGCTGCGGTACTGGCCTTAAAAGACAAGCGGCCCTCTACCGTCAGGGAGTTGAGGCAGATCTTAGGATTCCTCTCCTATCGTACTTACATTCGGAACTTTTCCAGGATTGCCGCCCCACTATACCTTCTCTTGGGGGGACGACAGAGAGGACAACACCCACAGAGAAAAAAAGGAACGTGGGTAGGACCGGGCTTAAAAGAAACAATGCCGTTTCGTCCCAACATCCCATTCTCTGGACAGCAGACCACCGGGAGGTATTGGAAAAACTAGTAGACTACCTGGTAAAACCACCCTTCTTGGGATATCCTGATTTCAATTTACCATTTGTTCTTCATTGTGATTCTTCTCAAGTTGGACTGAGAGCTGCCCTGTATCAGCATCAAGATGGAAAATTGAGAGTCATTGGTTATGGTTCTAGAACATTGACAGACGCCTAGAAGAATTACCATCTGCATTCCGGAAAATCGGAGTACCTGGCACTGAAATGGGCTATCTGTAAACGATTTAGAGATTATCTCTACTACAGCAAAGAGTTTGAGGTATACAGTACAGACCAAAAATTTGGATACACCTTCTCATTTAAAGATTTTTCTGTATTTTCCTGACTATGAAAATTGTACATTCACACTGAAGGCATCAAAACTATGAATTACCACATGTGGAATTATATACTTAACAAAAAAGTGTGAAACAACTGAAAATATGTCTTATATTCTAGGTTCTTCAAAGTAGCCACCTTTTGCTTTGAGGACTGCTTTGCACACTCTTGGCATTCTCTTGATGAGCTTCAAGAGGTCTAGAAATGTGTTTGAGGTGGAGATGACATGAGCGGGCAAGTGATTGGATCTGAGGAGAGAAGGAAAGATCTGAATCTGAATCAAGTATGACCCCGAGACAGCAGGCTTGTTGCTGGGGAGTAATGGTGGAGCCACACACAGAGATGGCAATATTGGGCATAGGTAGGTTAGCGGATGGAGGAAACACAAGAAGTTCAGTTTCAGATAGAGGGAGGACATAATGTTAGAGACGGCGGAAAGACAATCACTGGTGATTTGTAATAATTCAGGGGTGAGGTCAGGAGACGATGTGTATAATTGGCTGTCATCAGCATAGAGATGATACCGAAAACCAAATCTACTGATTGTCCAATAGGGGTGGTGAATAAGGAGAACAGGAGGGGGCCTAGGACTGATCCTTGAGGAACCCCAACAGTAAGGGGAAAAGGGGAGGACGAGGAGCCAGCAAAAGACACAGAGAAGGAGCGGTCAGATAGGTAGGAGGAGAACCAGGAGAGAAAAGTGTCCTTGAGCCCGATAGAGCGGAGCATAGTGAGGAGGAGCTGGTGATCCACAGTGTCGAATGCTGCAGAGATCCAGGAGAATCAGCAGGGAGTAGTGACCATTAGATTTAGCTGTTAGTAGATCATTAGAGACTTTAGAGAGGTCAGTTTCTGTAGGGTGTAAAGAGCGCAAACCAGATTGTAGAGGGTCGAGGAGAGAGATGTCTGAGGGATAGCGGATTAGACGGGAGTGGACCAAGCGTTCCAGGAGTTTAAGGATGAAGGGAAGATTAGACACAGGTCTGTAGTTACAGCACAGTTTCGGTCGAGGGATGGTTTTCTAAGCAATGGATGTATGCTGGAGTGTTTACATGAAGAGGGAAAGATACCGGATGAGAGAGAGAGATTAAATATTTTAGTAAGATGAGTGGTGACAGCCAGGGAAAGAGACTGAAGGAGATGTGAGGGAATAGGGTCACTGGTGCAGGTAGTAGGGCGAGAAGATGCAAGGAGCCCGATTACTTCTTCCGTGACTTGTTCAAAGTCAGAGTGTGAGCTAGATACAATGGGGGAGGTAGGACTGTGCATGGTATTAGGGGATTGGGAGAAAATTTCCTGTCTGATATGGTCAATTTTTTCTTTGAAATAATTAGCCAGATCGTCAGCGCTGAGGTCGGTAGTTGGGGCTTTCACTCTTGGATGGAGGAGGGAATGAAAAGTGTCAAAGATGAGTTTAGAATTTTTGGAAAGTGAGGTGATAAGGGTATTGAAATACTGTAGGTTTGTTTGGAGAGGTGAAGAGCGGAGTTGTATTTTTTAAGCATAAACTTATAATGGATGAAATCTTCGGCCAGATTGGATTTTCTCCACAGACGTTCAGCGCACCTGGAGCACCGCTGGAGAAGACGTGTTTGTAGCGTGTGCCAGGGTCGTCGCAGTCTGTGCCAAGTTGTTCTATGTGTGGGAGGTGCAGCTTCATCCAGGGTGATCTGTAATGTATCATTAGAATGTTTCAGTGCAGAGTCAGGACATGAGGGGGAAGAGATCGGGGCCAATGATGACTACAATTTCTTTATAAGTTTCTGGGTGTTAATGGCACGTATATTTCTATAAGTGTGGTAAGTGGGGGTCTCCTCAGCGGAGCGATAGTTAGTGACAGAGAATGACAGAAGGTTGTGGTCAGAGAGCGGGAGAGGGGAGTTAGTAAAATTATTCACTGAACAGAGCCAGGAGAAGATCAGGTCCAGCGTGTTTCCATCTTTGTGAGTAGGAGAGTTAGTAAGCTGTGAAAAGGCCGAAGGAGGAGGTTAGAGATAAAAGGTGGGAGGCAGATGGAGAGAGTGGGTTACTGCTGGGGATGTTGATGTCCCCCATGATGAGGGTTGGGGTGTTACAGGATAGAAACTGAGGAAGCCAGGTGGAAAAGTGATCCAAGAACGGACAGGAGGGGCCCTGCCACTTGCAGGGAGAAGGGCCTGTAGAGGCTGACAGTGTGGACCTCAAAAGAAAGGAAGATAAGTGAGGGTACACGGGGGATAACTGAAAAGTACATTTGGCTGATAGAAACATACCAACGCCTCCACCTTATCTGCTCTCAGGTCTGGGGGTATGTGAAAACTGTGGGCCACCATACGAGAGAGCAGCAGCGGCGTCGGTGGTGTCCAACTGCTGGATCCAGGTTTCGGTAAGAGCCAGAAGGTTAAGGGAATTTGAAAGGAAAAAGTCATGGATGTAGGAGAGCTTGTTGCATACTGACCGAGCATTCCAAAGGGCACAGTTGAAGGAGACAGAAGGCATGCAAAGAATATTAATGAGGTTAGCGGGGTTTCTGAGTGTAGCAGGGGAGGGGTTCTACTTACTATTACAAGAAGGGCCAGGGTTGGGAGAGATATCTCCTGCGACTAGGAGAAGGAGAATAGAGAGAGTGAGCAGATGGTTAAGTGATTTGTGAGAGCGTTTCTTGTGTTGTATGGTGGGAGTGAATGGATCTGTGCAGTTTAGGGTTGTGAAAAGAGCATGAGTGTGACTCGCCCCCTGGGCCGTGGGGCACTCGGATCCGGGCAGTAGGGGAGCGATGGGAGTAGTAGTGGCAACCCGGACTCGTGGCTCAGGGTGGTCAGGCCAGTGGTAGTCCGTCATGCGCTGATGATTATGTCCGACTACGCCACCCGTGGATTGCGGTTATTAGGAACCGCCACTGCATGCAGACCGCTGGGGCTGATGAGGTGTGCAGCTAGGGTAGTGTGACTCCCCACGGGAAGAGTGCGGCCTCAGGGCAGTATAATGGATGGTGGGAGTGATGGTTGTGAGAGTCCCAGTACCGGTAGTGCTGGAGGCGCGAAGGAGCACACAGACAACAGGTTGCAGTCCAGGGCCTTTACTAAAACAGGTAAACTGACCCATAAACAGTCCCGGCAAGGAGGGGACCTGGATGCCTGAGAGCAATGGGGAAATTGGCCCTGGTCAGGGTGAGGGTGTAGGCTTACCGTGCTTTCTGTGCTCCTTCTGGCTATCTCCTCCTTATAGGGTAACAGCCCACGTTTCCGAGCTTTCCGTGTACTCTCGCCTGTATGGCCTGCGACGTGGGTTCCTTTCTGCTCCCGGCCTAATACGGCTTTACTGGTCCCTTCTGTTGTGGCAGAGCCTCCAGGTTTCTTAGGCCAAGGAACATACAGTCCCCTGCGGACTGGTTCTCTGCTGGGGGATGTGGAATCCTTCCAGCCTCAGACACCAAAGTCTGGTAAATTAAGTCCTTTATCTGCCAAGACAGGCTCACTTCGCCTCTTGTCTCTGGCTTGTGGCTCTCCTCCTGCCACACTTCCTCTTAGGTGCAATACAACTTTCTGTCCCTGCTCTGCTCCGGGACACGTCTCAGTGCTGAGACAGGCCATCCAGTTCTCCCTAACCCTGCCCCCAGCACCAGCTTTTATAGGGGCAGCCTGCTCCCCCTACTGGCCTGAGACAGGAGGTACTGCATGCTAATGTTCCCCTGACTAGAGAACCTCCCCCTTGCTCTCAGACACATCTTTATTACATTTTGTGGCATCCAGGCTAGGGTGACACATTCCCCCCTAGTAAAATTTAGTACTCTGGGACTAAACAGTAAACAAAGACAATATGCATACCATAAAACATTAACAGACAGACGACGCACAGATTGAGTTCTTAAGGTCACAGTGTGGTCTGTGACCGGTTGTCCATATCACCAACAGAACGGGGAGCCTTAACCTGGTGGGAGTCTGTCCTACCCCAAGTCCTTTACAGTCTTAGTTCATTCCTGGGTTAGGCTCCGAACGCAGTCCATACAAGGTCCCGGTTATAAAAAGTCCATAACCTGTGAGTCCTTACGGTAGCTGCAAGAAACTGAAACACAGAATTACCAAACATGCAGGTAACTTGGCAAACATTTCAACATTTGGCAACAGGGTTATTTACAATTTTAGTGCACTCTATATTCTCCAGCGAGCGGGTATCTGTCCCTTTGTGCTCCTGGTTGACCTCCTTAACCCACTGTCTGGTGGTGGACTGACTCGGCTTTCCCCACTAGCGTTAGGGGTGCAGCTACCAGCTGGGTGTACAGGTAGGGCAGGCAGCTGTCTGCGGGTTCTTTGGCTTACAACAGGCATGGCAGGCTCGCTGTCAGCCGAGGGTTGACTCTCCTGGGCAAATAGTACAGGCTCTTCTGCCTCTGGAACCGCTTGCTCCTCTTCACCTTCCGGCTCTGGTGTTGGTTGTTGCTGTGCCGGTTGCAGGAAATGCAGGACGGGTACCACTATGGCATCCTTTATCCGAGTCCAGGACTGAGGGAACTCTCCGAGAACGGTGCTGATCATTTTTTCCTTGTCCTCTGCGGGTTCAAGGTCACTTTGATCCTCTTCTGCACTACGGAGTTGCTCGGGGCATCTTTTGAGGTGGTCTCTGGAGACGGTGCTAGTGGTTTCTCCTCTGTCCTTGGTGATCACGCACACCTTCGGGTTGTCGTGATCAGACTGCAGTACGGTGTAGGGTTCCCTTTCCCACTGGCCGTCCAACTTATGTAGCCTTCTCTTCCGCTTCAGGACTTGCTCACCAGGTTCTAGGGGACCAGAAGGGGCGTGTTGGTTGAAGAGTTGTTCTTGCCTCTCTCTCACCTAGGCCAGGCTCTTCTCCACACTCTCCTGTACCTTCTTGTACTGCAGTTGCCTTTCCGTATCCCAGTCTGCATCCGGGGATGTGTCCTCAGGTGTCAGAACTCCCATCTCCAGGTCTACGGGCAGCTTACCTGGTCTGGCTCGCATCAGGTAAGCCGGGGTGCAGTTGGTAGCATTCACCGGGATATGATTGTATAAGTCTATCAGGTCTGGCAGTTTTTCTGGCCACAGGCTGCGTTCCTCCAGGGGCAATGTCTTCAGGAGATCAATGACTATATTGTTCATTTTCTCACACATCCCGTTGATTTGTGGGTGGTAAGGCGTTGTCCGAATCTTCTTACAGCCATAGAGATTGCAGAACTCTTGGAAGATTTCAGCCTCGAACGCTGGACCCTGGTCTGTCAGGACCTGTTCCGGATACCCGTGTGGACGGCAGAAGTATTGCTGGAAGGCTCTGGCCGCCGTTTGGGCTGTCAAATCTTTCACCGGGACCACCACTAGAAAACGGGAATAGTGGTCCACGATTGTCAGGGCGTACATGCATCCTGACCGGTTTGGAGCCAATTTGACGTGGTCCAGAGCTACCAGCTCAAGAGGCTGCGTGGTGACGATGGGCCTCAAGGGTGTCTTCTGGCTGGCACGGTCCTTCCTCCTTAGGTGACAAGGGCCACAGTCTCAGCACCACTTCTCTACAGCCCACCTCATGCCGACCCAAAAGAACCGTCCTCTTAGCAGGAACTCCAGTTTCTTCCAACCGAAGTGCCCCGCTCTGTCATGGTAAGCCCCCAGGACCATAGCTGCATCCCGCCTTGGGACCACGACTTGCCAGGTCAGCTCGTGCGTCCGGTGGTTGACAATCCTTCTGCACAGCTTGCCTTCGTAGAGGAACAGCTTGCTCTTCTCCTTCCACAGCTGCTTGGCTTCCTCTGGAGCATCCGGATCCATGAGGGCGTCCTCCTGGGTGAGCAGATCTTTCACCAGGCGGATGGCAGGGTCACTATCTTGGGTCTCGGCCCAGCTGTGGTGAGGTAGGGGATTGATCATCACGGTTGTTAGATCCTCCTCCTTCACGCGGTGGGAGTATTGAGCGGCTCCATACCGGTGAAACGCGGGGAGTTCTACCTCCTCCAGCTCTTCTGGGTCTTCGTCACCTTCAGGTAAGTGAGGCATCCTCGACAGGGCGTCAGCGTTGGCATTGGTTTTGCCGGCCCGGTACTTGATCACGAAGTCATAGTTGGAGAGACGGGCCATCCACCGCTGTTCCAGGGCACCCAGTCTCGCATTGTCCAGGTGTGTCAACGGGTTGTTGTCCGTGTACACGGTGAACTTTGCGGAGGCCAGGTAATGGTTGAAGCGTTCCGTCACGGCCCACACCACAGCCAAGAATTCTAGCTTGAAGGAGCTGTAATTCTCCGGGTTCCTCTCGGTGGGCCTCAGCTTCCGGCTGGCGTACGCGATCACCCTTTCTCTGCCCTGTTGGTTTTGGGACAGTGCGGCTCCCAGTCCCACATTACTGGCATCTGTGTGGAGAATAAAAGGCTGGCCATAGTCAGGGTAGGCCAGGATCTCATCTCCTGTGAGGGCCATCTTTAGCTGGCGGAAGGACTCCTCTTCCGGTTTATCCCACTTGAAGGGTGGCTTTTGACTTCTGGACTTAGACTGTCCAATCAGGAGGTCCTGCATAGGAGCTGCCATCTTAGTGAACCCGGGGATGAACCTTCGGTAGTAGCCTACCAACCCGAGAAACTGTCTCACCTCTTTGATGTTCGAGGGGCTTGGCCAGCTCTTGATTGCCGTGACCTTGTCAGGGTCGGGGGCCACTCCTTCCGCGCTTACCACATGCCCTAGGTACTGGACCTTTGGTTTCAACAGGTGACACTTCGATGGTTTCACCTTCAGGCCATAGCCTGCCAGGGCTTCGAACACCTCGGCCAGGTGCTTTAGATGGTCCTCGTAGGTCTTTGAATAGACGATCACGTCGTCCAGGTAAAGGAGGACCGTCTCGAAGTTTCGGTGCCCTAGACAGCATTCCATCAGCCTCTGGAAGGTCCCTGGTGCGTTGCAGAGCCCGAAGGGCATACAGTTGAACTCACTCAGTCCCATCGGGGTGGTGAAGGCGGTCTTCTCCTTGTCAGCCTCTGCCACAGGAACCTGCCAGTACCCGCTAGTAAGGTCCAAAGTAGAAAAGAAGTTAGCTGATTTTAGTGCGGCTAAAGACTCCTCTATTCTAGGCAGCGGATATGCGTCTTTGTGGGTGATACGGTTGATTTGTCTATAGTCGACGCACATTCTCATGGTGCCGTCTTTCTTCCTCACCAGAACCAAGGGGGCTGCCCAGGGGCTACAGCTGTCTCTAATGACCCCAGCTTCTTTCATTTCTCTTAGCATGCCCTTGGCGTTCTGATAATGTGCAGGGGGTACAGGTCTGTGTCTTTCTTTTATTGGTGGGTGGCTCCCTGTGGGGATATGGTGTTCTATCCCCTTTACTCTGCCGAAGTCTAGCGGGTGCTTACTAAAGAATCTCTCGTACTCCTGTACCACCCGGTAGACTCCTTGTTTTTGGTGCAGGGGAGTGGAGTCAGCACCCACATGGAGTTTCTGGCACCAGTCCTCCTTTTGTTTCTGGGAGCCATTACCCTCCGCCTGAGGAGATGGAGGCAAGGGTTCCACGGCCCTGATAGCTTTGTGTTCGACCACAAACAGCTTGGCGAGTGTAGCGTACCTGGGTAAGTGTAGCTCCCTCTCCCCAATGATGAGGATGCGGACGGGCACCCTCCCATGACGGACATCAACCACCCCCCGGGCTGTCAAAATGGTGGGCCTGCTGTCTGAGTACACGGGTTCTACCATGGCTTGGTAGTCTCTACCTCTCAACCCGATTGCAGTCCGACACCAGATCATCATTTCACTTTTGGGAGGCATGGAAATGGGGAATGGGTCACTCAGTCTTACGCTACCGATCTCACCACCAGACAGTTCTACCTGCTGCCGTCTCATCAGGGCTTTTATCTCCTTGTTGAGGACTCTCTGTTGGCTGGAACTAGCATTCACCGCCACCTGTTGTAGAATTACAATTACCTCTGAAAGACAATTTTCACTCACGTTAGTACCCACAGTTATTTTAGGGTGACTTTCACGACGGTCAATGTCCACAATAATCACTCCCTGTGCCGGCAGTTCAACTTTACCAATTTTAATGGTCATCTCCTTGAACCCCATCTGCGGCAGGGGTAAGCCATTACTGGCGATGATGCTCAAGTTACTGTCTGGATACCGTGTGATATCAGCATCAGTCCAATACTGCTTAAAAAGTACATAAGGGATAGTGGTTACTTGTGACCCAGTATCCAGCAAAGTGCTCATGGGGATACCGTCCAGCACCACAGGTAAAACCGGGCGCCCCCCAACGTACTTATCACGCCAATTATAAGGGCCTGGTGATCTTATGCCTGGGGGTCGGCCCTCTGCCCCAGGTTGGACCCGTTTAAATTACAGTACCTGGAAATGTGTCCGGGCTGGTTGCATCGACGGCAAATGGACTGTCCATCCTCTGCGTAGCGGTCTGTGGGCCTCCCTCGGAACGACGGGATCCTCCTCTGTCGACGCCATGGGACATCCTCCGGACTTGAAGCCAGCTCGATGGGTCTTGACGGGTCCACTTGCAATGCCTGGACGGTCCTGGTCAACGCCGCGACGCTCCTGGTCAGCTCCTGGACTTGGTGGTGCAGGTCTTTCGACGGGGCTTGGTTCAGGGCCTGTGCATCAGCCCCCACAGGGTCCATAGAGGAGGGCGCCGCCTCCTGGTGGTAGGTGAGAGCAGGGCGCCGGGGGTTTATAGCGCCACTGGTTGCAAATTCACGGAGCACCCTTATGGCCCTGTCCTTAAATTGGGAAAAGGTCAGATCAGGGTTCTGAAAGAACATGAGGCGCAGTTGGGCCCTGTGGGCGCTGGACAGCAGACCTTCTATGAATTGTTCTGTTAGCAGCTTATCCGTTTCCTGCACACTGTTGAATAGCCCTCAAGGCTTCCTGCAGATTTAGGGCATAGTCTCTGATGCTGTCCTGTGCCCGCTGCTTACATCCATAGAACCTCATTTTAATCTCAGCGGAGGTACGTGTGTCAAAGTTACCCCGCAGCCGGGCCAGAATACCCTTCACAGTCCTTTTCTCCTCAGTGGGCCATGATTTTACCTCCCTTTGGGCTGCGCCAGTTAACTGCCCTGTTAGTATGCTGACCTTCTGTTCCTCTGTCAGGGGGTAAACCTGGAACAAACTGTACAGCCTTTCCTTAAAGTCAGTTAGGGCATGGGGCTCCCCTGAGTACTTGGGCAGCCAGGCCGCTCCAGGGATGTAGGGCAGGGAAAAGGGCATCACCGCTGCTGCAGCTACTTTGGTGGTAGTGGGCGCCTCTGTGTCCGACATCTTCTTCCCCCCTAGTTAAGCGGGACCTACCTTTCGACGATCCTCTTCTGTAGGCCGCGGCTCCGCTGCTGCTGCTCCGGACGAGGACCTTGCGTCGCGTCCTGATGACGTCAGCGTCGCTCTCTCTCCCTTCCAGGACCTTGCGCAGCGTCGGTGCGTGGGACGGAGCTTCGGATCTCGCGCGGTTTGGACGTCCACGCCCCTCTTCTTCCCGCGCGGCGTTCTGAAGATGGCGTCCGATGGCGGGAAAGCGGCTGAAGATGGCGGGAACCGATGGAAGATGGAGGGAGACGGCTGGAAATGACGGGAAACGGCTCCGGATGGCGGGAAACCTCTTTTCAGGTAAGTGCAAAGTCTTTTCTAGGCACGCAATACCCGTTTGTGGCGGGTTGCTTGCAATCCTGCCGACTACGCCAAAGCTGACTCGCCCCCTGGGCCGTGGGGCACTTGGATCCGGGCAGTAGGGGAACGATGGGCGTAGTAGTGGCAACCCGGGTCCGTGGCTCAGGGTGGTCAGGCCAGTGGTAGTCCGTTATGCGCTGATGATTATGTCGGACTACGCCACCCGTGGATTGCGGTTATTAGGAACCGCCTCTGCATGCAGACCGCTGGGGCTGATGAGGTGTGCAGCTAGGGTAGTGTGACTCCCCACGGGAAGAGTGCGGCCCCAGGGCAGTATAATGGATGGTGGGAGTGATGGTGGTGAGAGTCCCAGTACCGGTAGTGCTGGAGGCGCGAAGGAGCACACAGACAACAGGTTGCAGTCCAGGGCCTTTACTAAAACAGGTAAACTGACCCATAAACAGTCCCGGCTAGGAGGGGACCTGGATGTCTGAGAGCAATGGGAAAATTGGCCCTGGTCAGGGTGAGGGTGTAGGCCTACCGTGCTTTCTGCACTCCTTCTGGCTATCTCCTCGTTATAGGGTAACAGCCCACGTTTCCGAGCTTTCCGTGTACTCTCGCCTGTATGGCCTGCGACGTGGGTTCCTTTCTGCTCCCAGCCTTGTACGGCTTTACTGGTCCCTTCTGTTGTGGCAGAGCCTCCAGGCTTCTTAGGCCAAGGAATATACAGTCCCCTGCGGACTGGTTATCTGCTGTGGGATGTGGAATCCTTCCAGCCTCAGACACCAAAGTCTGGTGAATTAAGTCCTTTATCTGCCAAGACAGGCTTGCTTCGCCTCTTGTCTCTGGCTTGTGGCTCTCCTCCTGCCACACTTCCTCTTAGGTGCAATACAACTTTCTGTCCCTGTTCTGCTCTGGGACAAGTCTCAGTCCTGAGACAGGCCTTCAAGTTCTCTCTAACCCTGCCCCCAGTACCAGCTTTTATAGGGGCAGCCAGCTCCCCCTACTGGCCTGAGACAGGAGGTACTGCATGCTAATGTTCCCCTGACTAGAGAAACTCCCCCTTGCTCTCAGACACAGCTTTATTACATTTTGTGGCATCCAGGCCAGGATGACACAAGTGCTGTACATAGAAGAGGGGAGAGGGGCCAATATGGATAGAGTGCACAGAGTGTGTGTAAGGATGGTGGATGTGAGTGAATGCAGCAGCCAATATATAAAGGATACAAATACATATGGTGCTTACCTGTTGCAATGCTAATGTTGTGCAAGTAGTTTTCTTTGAATGTCTTACCTGTCTCCTGCCCTGGCTAACTGCCATGATTAACTGCAGGGACTTTGATAAAAGGACTTTTATAAAATGGACATAAATGCCCACCTACACATCTATCGCAGCATATGTTTGGAGCCCAACTCTTGTCCTGATCTCCTACTCTGCGGCCAAAATACAAGTCATAGGCTTTCCTTATCATGGTAGTCATGGTCGCCTTTGTGATGCAAAAGTGACTTCTCCGCATACGTAGCAAAAACTATCTGCTTTGTTAATGCAAGAACGAGGAATATTGGAAAAAACAGAAACATGTCAATATGTGAAGAAATCCTAAAACTGTATACCTTACACAGAGAGCATTTATAAAAGTAGGTGATGCAACTGTGATTAGGATTAAGCCATTGGAGCTAAGTTGGCTTTTTTCATTGGTCGCCCTAAGATGATAGAAGACTGAAGGCTCAATAGACTAAATAGATGATGTAATAGACTAGCTACTAACAATGCAATACTAATGATGAAATAATAAAGACGCAATTTTTCTATAATCCTGGATGAAAGGTGTAATAAGTACTGTATTTTTCGGACTAGAAGACACACTTTTTCCCCCCTGCCTCTTTGTAACGTCACTGCAGCGCACGATCTGCACGGGAGACCGCCCGCTAACCCCTGTCTAACGCGGCCGTAGTGAATTGATGGCGACTCCGCTCCCTGCCTAGTATGGGTCCACAACCAGCATGCCATAGGAGCTGCAGGACATGCTAGGAGTTATAGTTCTCCTCAGGGCAACCACATGACTTAAATGTGGTGAACTATAACTTCCAGCATGTTATAGAAGCTGCAGGATATGCTGGGAGTTATAGATCCCCTCAAAGGCAACCACATGACTTAAATGTGGTGAACTATAACTTCCAGCATGTTATAGGAGCTGCAGGATATGCTGGGAGTTATAGATCCCCTCAAAGGCAACCACTTGACATAAATGGTACCTATGGAATCTTAAAGAGGACATACCGTACGTGGCTAAAGTCACACAGCCAGTACATGATGCAAGCTGTCAGTGGATCGGGAGCATGTATCAGGTACTGGCTGTATGACTTCAGCCACGTATGTTTTTTGGCATCTCAAAAAAAACCAAAAAACATACAATACGGTACTTTAAAAGCCACAGGGACCGGGCCGCACTGGAAACTAGTCGGCCAGGTGGGTCCCCGGTGGCTTCTCCCCATCCGCTCCCATTGAGTAGCAATTTTCTGACTGCGTCCAGGAACAGGAAGAGACTTGTCAGTCATTGACAGCAGGAGAGGACAAGCCAAAGCATGGTATGTTTTCCGCTGGCGCAGCATTTCGGAGTGAAACATACCGTATTTGCATCCAGTGTCTGATACATACTGGCAGATCCGCGGGCAGAATGTATCAGCTGCCACATTCCCTATAAAGTGTTGCTTAGGGTACTTCCACTTTGGGAGGTGAGCAGTGCTGAGGACATCACGTCTACAGATACCTGACGGGACAGATGCATGATTGCTATCTATCATGCAGGATATCGACACCATTCACTTCCCAATCCAAAAGCAAACGGTGCCAGAAAAACCTTTTCAGTCATCAAAAAAAAAAAAAAAAAAGTGATTGAAAAATCGTAAGTCCCGCAACTTGGTAACAACAAAAACTCCAGTTTGTTTCATTCAAAAACCTTTCAACTCTAAATGGAAAAATTACAGTTAGTGGTCAGTAAGTACCATATTTATTATGCATTCCTTACAGTATACAGCGCTACCATATTCCATAGTGCTTTACAGACATCATCATCATCACTCTCCCCATTGGGGCTCAATCTACATTCCCTATCAGTACATGGAGTGTGGGAGGAAACCGGAGAACCCGGAGGAAAGCCCCGCAAACACGGGGAGAACATACAAACCCCTTGCAGATGTCGTCCTTGGTGGGAATTGAACCCAGGACTGCTGTCACCATACAAGAGGGCACAACCTGTGGCCCTCCAGCAGCAGATCTCCGCCATAAGTGTCAGCAGCTGATCCCCCCCCATAACTATGAAGGACAAAGTGCTGATAATTCTGTGTTTTGTTGCAGAAAGATACGATAGCGTTCCGTAGTCTCCTGTACCGTAATTGTGGAAAGATGTCAAAGCAGAAAAGGATTTCATATAAAATCCCTTTTAAACTGGAGGTAGTGAAGTACGGCAAAGAACATGGGAACAGAGCCGCGGAGAGACACTTTAGACCACGGAATGGAGGATACAGGAGGATCAGCTGCAAAAAATGGGCAAAACGAAACACTGTGTTTGTGGTCGTGCCGCAAAATGGCAAAGCGGATATGAAAGAGTGGATCACGCGTCACAGGACAATGGCTTTTCAGTATCAACGAAAAGGATCATATATGAAGCCAAACGTCTTGCTGCCGAGAAAAGCATTGAGGACTTCAGTGGGTCACCGTCATGGTGCCACAGATTTATGAAGAGATGCGGCCTTGCCGAAAGAGACAATTCCAAGAGGAGTTATTGTTCATGACAAAGGATGGATGGACGAAAATGGCAGGAAGATATGGATAGAAAAAGTGTGGTCCAAACGTTCTGGAGGGTTTCTGAAAAAAACTGCTTGACCATTTTAGGGCACATATCACTGAAGCTACAAAACAGAGATCCATCAAGAACAGAAAATCCATCAAGCCGTAATTCCTGGGGGGCCGTAATTCCTGGGGGGCCGTAATTCCTGGGGGGCCGTAGTTCCTGGGAGCTTACCAGCCAGTTGCAACCGTTTGAGTTTCCATCAACAAGCCATTTAAAGTTTTCATGAGAGAAGAGTGGAACAAATGGATGGCTGCTGGAAATCATGATGACACCAACTGGCGGAATGAAGAGGCCCACTATCACCCAAGTTTGTGAATGGGTGAAAACCTCATGGCAGTCCATTAAGGATGAAACCGTTGTGAAGTCCTTCAAAAAAATGTGGCATCAGCAATGAGTTAAATGGCTCCGAAGATGACATCCTCTATGAACAGAGTGAAGACAGTGATACTAGTCATTCTGAAAATACCCCATAATAAGGACCCTATTATTAGTTGGTGTTTTTTATATTTGTTGCAGCATTTCATCCTCTACCTGTTCAACTATATTAGGTGGCTTGTAACAAACTCCAATTAAAAGCTTTTCATCATTGCCATCCCCATGTACATTTACCCAGACCGACTCTACATTGTTGCAGCTTCTCCCAATCTCGTCATTGAGCACAGGTCTTAAGTTGAATTTAATGAACATACACACCCCTCCATCTTTTTGTCTTTCATTTCCTTTCTGAATGTAGTGTAACCCTCTACGTTTGTCACCCAATCATGGCTTTTGTCCAGTTAGGTTTCCGTAATGCCCACCACATCGTAATCCGTGGCTGACAAAAGTCTCCAATTCATTCATTTTCTTTACAAGGCTTCTTGCATTTGCCAGCAGACATTTAATACTATTAGCATATTTATTACTACTGCTTACCTCCCTACTTTCCTTGTATGACCCAGCTCCCCCTAAATCCTCAATGACCCCTACTGTCTCACTCCCTCTGTCTTATGGTCTACTCTATCTATCCCCTTATTTGCACAACTACCCTCCTTCCCCTCAGATCCTAGTTTAAAAGCTCCTACAGCCATCTGACCATTTTTCCCCCAGCACAGCTGCACCCTCCCCATTGTGGTGCAGTCCCGTCTCTACCGTAGAGCCTGTAGCTGACAGAGAAGTCGACCCAGTTCTCCATAAACCCAAACCCTTATATAGTATATAGAGGATCTGTTGCCTGCGTGTTGACATAGCAGAGATGATGGTGTTTTGGTACAAGCACTGATTCTGACTCAGGTGTGATGCACACTTATTGCTGGAAAAACAGAGCTGAATTCCTTCATGGTCTTGCAAACTTATGCATTTGACTTCTAAAATGGCTTATAACTGCCTGTCATTTGCATCTAAGAGATCAGGTGTCAGCAGTTATAAATCACAAAGGAAAGGAGCCGGTGTCATTAGTGTCACACCCTCTACACTATCATCAAGGTGTAACACAATCACTTAAGACCCTGGAAACAGAAGACAATTAGTTACAAGTAAACCACTGAGAAGATACACGCAGCTTAGACGACCAGTGATGTCACCGCCGACCTCTAGTGACTGATGGGCGGCATTCTCAGTGATGTCACCGCCGACCTCTAGTGACTGATGGGCGGCATTCTCAGTGATGTCACCACCAACCTCTAGTGACTGATGGGCTGCATTCTCAGTGATGTCACCGCCGACCTCTAGTGACTGGTGGGCGGCATTCTCAGTGATGTCACCACCAACCTCTAGTGACTGATGGGCTGCATTCTCAGTGATGTCACCGCTGATCTCTAGTGATGGATAGGCGGCATTCTCAGTGATGTCACCACCGACCTCTAGTGACTGATGGGCGGCATTCTCAGTGATGTCACCACCAACCTCTAGTGACTGATGGGCGGCATTCTCAGTGATGTCACCGCTGATCTCTGGTGATGGATAGGCGGCATTCTCAGTGATGTCACTGCTGATCTCTAGTGATGGATAGGAGGCATTCTCAGTGATGTCACCGCTGATCTCTGGTGATGGATAGGAGGCATTCTCAGTGATGTCACCACCGACCTCTAGTGACTGATGGGCGGCATTCTCAGTGATGTCACCACCAACCTCTAGTGACTGATGGGCGGCATTCTCAGTGATGTCACCGCTGATCTCTGGTGATGGATAGGCGGCATTCTCAGTGATGTCACCGCTGATCTCTGGTGATGGATAGGAGGCATTCTCAGTGATGTCACCGCTGATATCTGGTGATGGATAGGAGGCATTCTCAGTGATGTCACCGCCGACCTCTAGTGACTGGTGGGCGGCATTCTCAGTGATGTCACCGCTGATCTCTGGTGATGGATAGGCGGCATTCTCAGTGATGTCACCGCTGATCTCTGGTGATGGATAGGAGGCATTCTCAGTGATGTCACTGCTGATCTCTAGTGATGGATAGGAGGCATTCTCAGTGATGTCACCGCCGACCTCTAGTGACTGGTGGGCGGCATTCTCAGTGATGTCACCGCTGATCTCTGGTGATGGATAGGCGGCATTCTCAGTGATGTCACCGCTGATCTCTGGTGATGGATAGGAGGCATTCTCAGTGATGTCACCGCTGATATCTGGTGATGGATAGGAGGCATTCTCAGTGATGTCACCGCTGATCTCTAGTGATGGATAGGCGGCATTCTCAGTGATGTCACCTCTGATCTCTAGTGATGGATAGGTGGCATTCTCAGTGATGTCACCGCTGTTCTCTGGTGATGGATAGACGGCATTCTCAGTGATGTCACCGCTGATCTCTGGTGATGGATAGGCGGCATTCTCAGTGATGTCACCGCTGATCTCTGGTGATGGATAGGCGGCATTCTCAGTGATGTCACCGCTGATCTCTGGTGATGGATAGGCGGCATTCTCAGTGATGTCACCGCTGATCTCTGGTGATGGATAGGAGGCATTCTCAGTGATGTCACCGCTGATCTCTGGTGATGGATAGGAGGCATTCTCAGTGATGTCACCGCTGATCTCTGGTGATGGATAGGAGGCATTCTCAGTGATGTCACCTCTGATCTCTAGTGATGGATAGGTGGCATTCTCAGTGATGTCACCGCTGATCTCTGGTGATGGATAGGAGGCATTCTCAGTGATGTCACCTCTGATCTCTAGTGATGGATAGGTGACATTCTCAGTGATGTCACCGCTGATCTCTGGTGATGGATAGGCGGCATTCTCAGTGATGTCACTGCTGATCTCTAGTGATGGATAGGAGGCATTCTCAGTGATGTCACCGCTGATCTCTGGTGATGGAAAGGAGGCATTCTCAGTGATGTCACCACCGACCTCTAGTGACTGATGGGCGGCATTCTCAGTGATGTCACCACCAACCTCTAGTGACTGATGGGCGGCATTCTCAGTGATGTCACTGCTGATCTCTAGTGATGGATAGGAGGCATTCTCAGTGATGTCACCGCTGATCTCTGGTGATGGATAAGAGGCATTCTCAGTGATGTCACTGCTGATCTCTAGTGATGGATAGGAGGCATTCTCAGTGATGTCACCGCTGATCTCTGGTGATGGATAGGAGGCATTCTCAGTGATGTCACCGCTGATCTCTGGTGATGGATAGGAGGCATTCTCAGTGATGTCACCGCTGATCTCTGGTGATGGATAGGAGGCATTCTCAGTGATGTCACCGCTGATCTCTAGTGATGGATAGGCGGCATTCTCAGTGATGTCACCGCTGATCTCTGGTGATGGATAGGAGGCATTCTCAGTGATGTCACTGCTGATCTCTGGTGATGGATAAGAGGCATTCTCAGTGATGTCACCTCTGATCTCTGGTGATGGATAGGCGGCATTCTCAGTGATGTCACCGCTGATCTCTGGTGATGGATAGGCGGCATTCTCAGTGATGTCACCGCTGATCTCTGGTGATGGATAGGAGGCATTCTCAGTGATGTCACCGCTGATCTCTGGTGATGGATAGGAGGCATTCTCAGTGATGTCACCGCTGATCTCTGGTGATGGATAGGAGGCATTCTCAGTGATGTCACCGCTGATCTCTGGTGATGGATAAGAGGCATTCTCAGTGATGTCACCGCTGATCTCTGGTGATGGATAGGCGGCATTCTCAGTGATGTCACCGCTGATCTCTGGTGATGGATAGGAGGCATTCTCAGTGATGTCACCGCTGATATCTGGTGATGGATAGGAGGCATTCTCAGTGATGTCACCGCCAACCTCTAGTGACTGGTGGGCGGCATTCTCAGTGATGTCACCTCTGATCTCTAGTGATGGATAGGTGGCATTCTCAGTGATGTCACCGCTGATCTCTGGTGATGGATAGACGGCATTCTCAGTGATGTCACCTCTGATCTCTAGTGATGGATAGGCGGCATTCTCAGTGATGTCACCTCTGATCTCTGGTGATGGATAGGTGGCATTCTCAGTGATGTCACCGCTGATCTCTGGTGATGGATAGGAGGCATTCTCAGTGATGTCACCTCTGATCTCTGGTGATGGATAGGAAGCATTCTCAGTGATGTCACCGCTGATGTCTAGTAAACGTTGTGTTCCCAGTCACGTCTGTTCCAGTCGGTCTTTTCTTTAATATGTGATGCCTGTCGTTTTAGTGATGGAGACTACAGTGTAAAATTGCGGTAAAGAAGCACTAGCAATTCAAAACCGAAACAGAACCACCAAGTGTCTGGGCAACCACAACCCGAGAATTCCCTTACAGAAAGCATGTACTGGTTAGTAACATCTCTCCTTGCATGTCACCAGCCATTTATAAACTTCCAGTTAGATTTGATAGTTTTTATGGCATTTATCATACAGTATAAAGTCTAAATTTACACAACTTCTTTTGTTTCCTGATTTTACACAAATACATTTATAATCATTTGTTTTTGTCACATTATACTATTTTTTAAGGTGATGTAACCCAACAAAAAGCACTTGTGGCCTTCTGGTGCCTTACATCTCCACTCTTGCCATTGCCTTGACAATGATGGAAATGTACATGAAGGGCAATACTGAGCAGTAGCCGCCCCTGTCAGGGTTGATTCATCTGTAGGGAATAAAGAAAAATCTCCATTCATGGCCTGTAAGAGACTGGACTGAAGGACACAACGTTATATATAATATTTTATATACAGTGGTGTGAAAAAGTGTTTGTCCCCGTTCTGATATCTTATTCATTTGCATCTTTGTCACACTTAAATGTTTCAGATACTCAAAACAAATTTAAAAAGACTGGGCAAAAATGTCAGCACGGCAGAGGTCCAAGCCGAAAACCACTGCTGAACAAAAGGCTCGTCTCAGTTTTGCCAGAAAAAAATCTTGATTGCCAAAACCTTTAGGAGAATATTCAGTGGACCGACTAGACAAAAAGTTGAACTTTTTGGAAGGTGTATGTCCCATTACATCTGGCGTAGAAGTAACACAGCATTTCAGAAAAGGATCATCATACCAACAGTAAAACATGGTGGTGGTAGTGTGATGGTCTGGGGCTTTTTTGCTGCTTCAGGACCTGGAAGACTTGCTGTGGTAAATGGAACCATGAATTCATGCGGTCTACCAAAAAATCCTGAATGAGAATGTCCGGTCATTTGTTCGTGACCTCAAGCTGAAGTGCAATGATCCAACACACCAGCAAGTCCACCTCTGAATGGCTTAAGAAAAACAAAATTAAGACTTTAGAGTGGCCTAGTCAAAGTCCTAACCTTAATCCGATTGAGATGCTGTGGCATGACCTTAAAAAGACGGTTCATGCTCGGAAACTCTCCAAGGTGGCTGAATTACAACAATTTTGTGAAGATGAGTGGCCAAAATTCCTCCAGAGAAAGACTCATTGCCAGCTATCACAAACGCTTGATTACAGTTGTTGCTGCTAAGGGACCAACCAGTTATTAGGTTTAGGGGGTAATCACTTTTTCACACAGGGCCCTGTAGGTTTGGATTTCTTTTTCCCTTATTAATAAAGACCTTCCTTTAAAAACTGCATTTTGTTTTTACTTGTGTTATTTTTTTGTCTAATATTTAAAGTTTGTTTTGTGATCTGAAACATTTAAGTGACAAACTTGCAAAAGAATAAGAAATTAGGAAGGGGGCAAAGACTTTTTCACACCACTGTATAATCTCTACAGGCTCTCTGTGAATATCATCTGGCAATCAACGTGTAGAAAATCTGCAGTCCTTTATTTCATGGTGAATTATACACAAAACAACCCTCTGACGTTAAAATCATATCCGAGTATATAAATCATTACTGTGTAGAGAAGGAAGAAGCCGGTCTTCTCAGGAACACCATGCATTCAGAGGGAACAAGACGCCCAAGAGGAGCAAAACATGCAACCCCCCACCTCCGCGCCTGGCGATATACATGTATCTCATTGATATGTCCTTGCTTCATAGATCTATATTCTATGGGAATGTGCTTACCCCATACATTGATTTTTGCCCTCTGCTGTATAACAACATGGAGTCATCCCACACGCTCCAGTACAAAATTACAAACGTGCAACACATGTGGCTCGGATAGGAAAATATAAGTACAGACAGTAGATGAGGCTCCTCTGGTCTCTACTCAATCAATAGCGCAGTGGTATTGAGGCACTCATTGGACATAGCATCTAGCACCTTAAAAGGGTCCCTACTGAGGCACAAATGGTCATATATAGGGCCAAACGCAGCTGGACGGGCTCTACAGCTGTAGAGTGCGGTTAGATAATTAGTTCCATAGACTCAGGGCTCTGGCTGCAGTGGACATACTGCCCGGAAAGGCACACTGGGCTACATTCTCCGCGGCCGTGTACAGCACAATGACAATCTGTCTGAGGTGCAGCATCACACATCAGTAGCGACCAATCTCCTTCTCCAGGAATCCACAAGGCAGCACAGCGGTTGGGGTCCCATTTAGCAGTCGAGCTGGTCTTCTGGCACATGGTTAGCACGAACTGGTCTGGAGGTTACTCTCCGTGAGAAGCGAGGCTATGGAGCTGGGATCATATGATCTATCAAAGTCCCCATCAGAGCTGAGGTCATCGTCATCTGCGGCAGGATGGACTGGCTTACGCCTGTGAAAAGTCACAGAAGTGAACATGAAACCATGATCTCTACCAGCATCTCCAACATCTACAGTTTCCACTGGCCTCGTACGTGGGGCACTAATGACCTTGGATCAGGAGGTTTCCCACTTTTTTTGGAAAATGAAACACTTGTATTTACTCAACTGAAAGACCCCAGAAACTACTTAACTACTTTTATTGAAGTGGCAGAGAAGCTGGGATGTGTATGGCTCTTACCGGGACTCCTTCTCCATGGATTTTAGGCGACTCTGGAGTTGCTCGTTAATCTCATGCTGTTCTTCCAGCTCGCGTTGAGCTTTCTTCTTCAACCCCTCCAGACGCTCTATCTCCTCCTCGGCCTCATCCACCTGTCTCTTCAGAGCCTTCACCCTCAAGTTGAGCTGAGAAGACGAAATAGAAGAAGAGAATACTTACTACTCAGTTGTTGTGAGTGAGATGATAATGTAATGGATTGTTTAGTATGGATATGTATCCTGCCTGGTCCTTCTGGTCATTGACTTGGAGTCTTTCGTCCTCCAGCTGAATATTCAGCTCTTTCAGCTTCCGCTCGAGCTTACGGTTTGAGGACATTAACGTGTTCTTCTCCCTGGGGAAAAGGATCACATTATAAATAGCAGCTAATCTAATGATTTCTACCATAACCTCATGTATCGGGAACTAAAGGGATTGACACTGCTGATGAGCAGGAGATGCTGTCCATTACAGAGCCAAACACCACAACCTGGGGCTGCCAGTACCTCTCCCCCTGCTGCAAATGCTCTTGGACCTCATGCAGTTTAGCCTCCAGCAGCGACACATTGGAGCTGGGTTTCTGCTGCCCCTCCATTTCCGACAGACGGTTCTTCAAATCTTTAATCTGAAAGACAAATGTTGGCAATTATGCATTACTACAACAGCAAAGTCATCTGATCACGTTGGCCATTCCGCAAAATGAACAATAAACGAGTCCGGCAAAATGACATTTCATCAACCTGTACTTTCACATGGTCACTGACTTCTAATATTATAGCAGGGGACACAACACCCTGGCAGCGGAGACTGATCACATGCCACTCGCTGGAATGGAGCACGGGTTGTGAGATTTCTCACTTACAGATCTAATACCACATGGAGATGTAAGAAGACCGTGCTCATAATATACTGACTACAGTCACGATGAACGCAGAACATTTCCTGAGCATTACTGCCATCTACAAGTAGAGTCCAGTGCCAACCTGTCCGGTCTAGGAAGCCCCCACCTGTCTCTCCAGGGAGATCTTATCACACTCCAGGTCCTGGCGTCTGGTCCTCTCCTGCATGAGCTCCGCTCGTAACTGCTCCATCTGTGACACGATGAAGGGGACGAAGGAGGCATCACCAACAACGAGAAAGGAAGAATTGCCAAAAACAGTAAGGCAGAAAATAAGTCGTGGTGCTTACTTTAAATAATTCTTTCGCTACAGCCTACCCCTTGCCCCTCCTGGGTGTCACCCTACTCATCACAGCCTACCCCTTGCAGCCCCCCCACCCCGGGTGTCACCCCACCCTTTGCAGCCTACCCCTTACCCGCCCCCCCCCCCGGGTGTCACCCTACTCTTCCCAGCCTACACCTTGCCCCCCCCCCCCCAGGTGTCACCCTACTCTTCCCAGCCTACACCTTGCCCCCCCCAGGTGTCACCCTACCCTTTGCAGCCTACCCGTTGCCCTCCCCACCCCCCCGGGTGTCACCCTACTCTTGAAGCCCATCTCTTGTCCCCTGTGGGCGTCACCCTACCCCTTGCCCCTTCTGGGTGTCACCCTACTCTTCGCAGCCTGCCCCTTGCCCCCCACATCCCCTGGGTGTCACCCTACTCATCACAGCCTACCCCTTGCCCCCCACATCCCCTGGGTGTAACCCTACTCATCACAGCCTACCCCTTGCCCCTCACATCCCCTGGGTGTCACCCTACCCCTTGCCCCTCCTGGGTGTCACCCTTCCCCTTGCGCCCCCCCCCTTCTGGGTGTCACCCTACTCTTCGCAGCCTACCTTTTGCCCCCCCCCGGGTGTCGCCCTACCCCTTGCCCCTCCTGGGTGTCACCCTACCCCTTGCCTCCCCTTGGGTGTCACCCTACCCCTTGCCCCCCCCTTGGGTGTCACTCTACTCTTCGCAGCCTACCCCTTGCGCCCCCCGGGTGTCGCCCTACTCTTCGCAGCCTACCTTTTGCCCTCCCCCCTGGGTGTCGCCCTACCCCTTGCCCCTCCTGGGTGTCGCCCTACTCTTCGCAGCCTACCTTTTGCCCCCCCCCCCGGGTGTCGCCCTACCCCTTGCCCCTCCTGGGTGTCGCCCTACCCCTTGCCCCTCCTGGGTGTCACCCTACTCTTCGCAGCCTACCATTTGCCCCCCCCCCCCCCTGGGTGTCACCCTACCCCTTGCCCCCCCCCTCCTGGGTGTCACCCTACTCTTCGCAGCCTACCTTTTGCCCCCCCCCGGGTGTCACCCTACCCCTTGCCCCTCTTGGGTGTCGCCCTACCCCTTGCCCCCCCTTGGGTGTCGCGCTACTCTTCGCAGCCTACCCCTTGCGCTCCCCCGGGTGTCACCCTTACACTTGCCCCTCCTGGGTGTCACCCTACCCCTTGCGCCCCCCCGGGTGTCACCCTACCCCTTGCCCCACCTGGGTGTCACCCTACCCCTTGCCCCCCCCCCCCCCTCATGGGTGTCACCCTACTCTTCGCAGCCTACCTTTTGCCCCCCCCCCGGGTGTCGCCCTACCTCTTGCCCCTCCTGGGTGTCGCCCTACCCCTTGCCCCTCCTGGGTGTCACCCTACTCTTCGCAGCCTACCATTTGCCCCCCCCCCCCCCTGGGTGTCACCCTACCCCTTGCCCCCCCCCTCCTGGGTGTCACCCTACTCTTCGCAGCCTGCCTTTTGCCCCCCCCCCCCCCCCGGGTGTCACCCTACCCCTTGCCCCTCCTGGGTGTCACCCTACCCCTTGCCTCCCCTTGGGTGTCACCCTACACCTTGCCCCCCCTTGGGTGTCACTCTACTCCTTGCCCCTCCTGGGTGTCGCCCTACCCCTTGCCCCTCCTGGGTGTCACCCTACCCCTTGCCTCCCCTTGGGTGTCACCCTACCCCTTGCCCCCCCTTGGGTGTCACTCTACTCTTCGCAGCCTACCCCTTGCGCCCCCCGGGTGTCACCCTACCCCTTGCCCCTCCTGGGTGTCGCCCTACCCCTTGCCCCTCCTGGGTGTCACCCTACCCCTTGCCCCCCCCCTCCTGGGTGTCACCCTACTCTTCGCAGCCTGCCTTTTGCCCCCCCCCCCCCCCCGGGTGTCACCCTACCCCTTGCCCCTCCTGGGTGTCACCCTACCCCTTGCGCACCCCCGGGTGTCACCCTACCCCTTGCCCCCCCTTGGGTGTCACTCTACTCTTCGCAGCCTACCCCTTGCGCCCCCCCGGGTGTCACCCTACCCCTTGCCCCTCCTGGGTGTCGCCCTACCCCTTGGGTGTCACTCTACTCTTCGCAGCCTACCCCTTGCGCTCCCCCGGGTGTCACCCTACACCTTGCCCCTCCTGGGTGTCACCCTACCCCTTGCCCCTCCTGGGTGTCACCCTACCCCTTGCGCTCCCCCGGGTGTCACCCTACACCTTGCCCCTCCTGGGTGTCACCCTACCCCTTGCCCCTCCTGGGTGTCACCCTACCCCTTGCGCTCCCCCGGGTGTCACCCTACACCTTGCCCCTCCTGGGTGTCACCCTACCCCTTGCCCCTCCTGGGTGTCACCCTACCCCTTGCGCTCCCCCGGGTGTCACCCTACACCTTGCCCCTCCTGGGTGTCACCCTACCCCTTGCCCCTCCTGGGTGTCACCCTACCCCTTGCCCCTCCTGGGTGTCACCCTACCCCTTGCCCCTCCTGGGTGTCACCCTACCCCTTGCCCCTCCTGGGTGTCACCCTACCCCTTGCCCCCCCTTGGGTGTCGCTCTACTCTTCGCAGCCTACCCCTTGCCCCCCCCCCCGGGTGTCACCCTACCCCTTGCCCCTCCTGGGTGTCGCCCTACCCCTTGCCCCTCCTGGGTGTCACCCTACCCCTTGCCCCTCCTGGGTGTCACCCTACCCCTTGCCCCTCCTGGGTGTCACCCTACCCCTTGCCTCTTCAGGGTAACGTTTTCCTCCGCAGCCCAATTCTTGCCCTCCGTGGGGGACATCTAGCACTGTAAGTGCCCACTTAATTTTCCCCTTCCCCGGGACGTCTCGCAGTACAAGCCTCATATGCACATGGATGAGAGTTACAAATCTACAAATACACCTGGTGATCCTCCGCATCTGGTATCTGACCATCTGGAGAGATCTCACATTACCAGTCAATTCTGGATTAACAGATGTAAAGGTTGTGATGGGTATACGGAGTGGAAATGGCGTTCTGTTATAGTTCTTTCGTCAGTGCACAGGACACAGACCTATTTGTTGGAGGTGAAATGTTGCCATCTTCCTGTATTTGTGATGGAAGAATAAAGGAACTATGTGTGTTTTGGATGCTGTCAGCACCCGTAGTTACTCGGAGGACTGGGAGTCTTCCTGCACATTTGGACACCCGATGACTCCTGGTGGTTTGGCGCGGTATTACATGTCTTTTACGTTTTATACCGCAGCAGCATTACCTGGTCCCGGCTGCGCTTAACCCGATCAGTGAGAAGCTCTACAGAATTCTTCTCCTCATCGAGCTCCACCTCCAGACGCTTCATCTTGTCCTATACAGAAAAACACTATTATATAGAGCTGTCATCACAATCACAAGGCCAGATCTGGGAGCGCTAGTCCCATGTGTACCAGGTACAGGAATACAGGGGTATTGAGGGACTACCGAATGGCCACTGCACTGGCTGGAAATACTATGGCACTACGTGAAATGATTGTACGGGAAGACGACACACAGCATTTAATCTTAATTATCGAAATGTCTATTTTCAATAGGCCAAGAGACATAGGCCATTGTTATATGAGCCTTTAACGTTGACTCTTGAGTTGATGTTTGCTGCAGCTTATTGTCTGCCATCTTTGGGAGGCAGGGTCATTCAACAATCAATGTTTGCTAATATGTTGATTATCCATTGTAGGAGTCCATGTAGCTTGTGGACTTGCAAAACAGAGGCGGACAAACTAACTTGCATTGTTTGATTAAATAGTCAATGTGATTAATCACATCCCACTTTCCCCCTGACCTGTGGATGATAACCTGAACCACAGATGTGGGTACAAAAAAAGGATTTTCTATCCTTCTGCCAGAAGAGACGGGACTTCACAAAACCACAGCCAGGAACACCCTACAGGACAACTGCCAGGAGACCATGGCTCCATCAAGAGGGGCACAGATTTGACATTCTACAAGATGCCAGCCTTCAGGACCACAGCCATAGCTGGAAGAATACAGATTTGCTCCATTGACCATCACTGGAGACATTTGGGAAAGCCAGGATGGGACCCTCCGGTCACCTGGCCACATGGAGACGTTTGGGGTAGTCATTTTGGAACCCTCTGGTCACCTGGCCCCATGGAGACATTTGGGGAAGTCAGCTTGGGACTATCCAGTCACCTGGCCCATGGAGACATTGGAGATAGTCAGTTTAGGACCCTACGGTCACCTGGCCCTATGGAGATGTTTGGGGAAGTCCGTTTGGGACCCTCTGGTCACCTGGCCCCATGAAGACGTTTGGGGAAGCCAGTTTGGGACTCTCCGGTCACCTGGCCACATGCCTCAATGGACTGTCAGCTTTCTAACCTTTCGTTACCTCCTCTCTGTGGGTGCCCACCAAAAGTGGGGCAACACTGGTGGGGGTAGTCAGCCCTTGAAGCCCCAAAGTCGCAGCTGCTCTAATCCCGGTGAGCCTGCGGAAGGGTGAGATGGAATTTGCACCATCTTGTGTATATGCTGGGACTGTTCTATATGTTATTGTTTGCTGGTGGTTCGGTTTTACCCTCACCCTGTGTTATCTGAGTAGTGTTATGCCCACGGGAAAGAAGAAGAAGAGCGGGAGTTCAGTGGGATGAGCCCTGGTCCATGCGGTCTCGGGCCAGCGGATAAGAGCACCCATTGACCCCCGCGTGTCTCCACATACGGTTACCGCTTTGTGACTTATAAGTGGCCAGTTCTTTTGTTAGTCAACTTCACAAAATCTAGCTAATAAAGTTACGTTACAGTTTATACAGGAGGAGAGCCAAACTAAATCTTAATTCTAGGTGCAAGTAAATCCATTCTAATGTCCAGCTAACCATCTTACCCCCTCATACTCCTCACCTCCAGCACTTTCACCTGTCGGGAACGGTCATCTTGGACTTGTTTCTTGGATTCGATGTCCTGCTCTAGGCTCTGGAGCTTCTGACTAACCAGCTCCTTGTCCAGCACTGCACTCTCCTTCTCCGCCTGGCTGTCTTGATGAGCTAGCTTCAGACGCTGCACCTGAGGATACATTATATTATGATCTCCCACCGCTGTGGACCAACATTCACAATTGTAGACTGGCAGCCCACTACCTCTTCCTGCAGTCGGTTGACATTTATCTGTAGTCTCTCTGCTTCCGCCACTTTTTCCTTGGCTTGTTTTTGCGAGTCGCTCATCTCCTTGCGAGCCTTTTCCTTATATTCTTCTAACTGCGCCTGCAAAAGCTCCAGAGAATCCCGGGACTCGTGTGACATACTGTCCAGCTGAGAGAAGAGGCAGCGGTCAGGGAAAAGTCGCTCGTATTTCACACTTACTGCACACGCATCCCATCTGCCCTTTACCTGTCTGGTCAGTTTATCCATAGACTTGTCCAGTAGCCGCTTCTGATCTTCCAGCTCATTCTTGGTCTTCTTCAGCTGGTCCTTCTGCTTTATCTCCTCCTGGTAACACTCCTGCAGCTCCTCATACTCCAACGTCAGGCGCTTCAAGTTCCTCTGAGTCTCGTCCAGCCTGTTCTCCATTTCTCTCCTCGCTGTGGCAAACTCCTGACCCTGGTCTGTGGCTTCTCCGAGAGACTCCTCCATCTTTTTACGCTCAGCCTCAATGAAAAAGAAAATATTTCACTACTATATACAAGCTTGTGGAGTTGGCTTCTACTACTTCTTCCCCTCAGCGAAGCAGGACACAAGGTAAATGAAGGCTACACTCACTTCCATCCTGCCGATTCTATCCTTAAGGCGCGTCTCTGCCCTCTGGAGATCATCACAGAACGTCTTCAGCTCCTTCACCTGAGCTTCCAGTCCTAGGATCTTTCTGCGGAGATCATCATTCTCTTCCCGGGTGTCCTGCAGAGTGGTCTCAATCACTTGGCGCATGTGATCTGTATCGGCTCGATCATCCTCTAGTTTTTTCTTAACCTGAAAATGGAACGTCTACTTTAATAACGTCCTTCAGAATCATGCTCTTCCTTGTCATTCAGTTACATATCAAATCACACAGCATGAACATGGTTGCTCACTTTGAGGAGATCCTCATAGTCTCTCTTGGTTTGTTGCAGGTCCCTATTGAATTTTTCACGCATCTTTTCTGCCTCACGGTCGTGACCAGACACTTCATCTTTTAACGCCCCTTTCAGGGCGGATAGCTCCCGGTCTCGCTGGTACAGAGAGTCCTCCAGCAGCTCCTTCTCCTGCATTAGAGGCTTTACTTGGTCCTGGAATTGCTGCAGCTCCTGTCAGATACAATGGAGACCCACCACCATAAAGCAGGTTCAGTGTTGCAGTCACCAACGCAGAAGTGAGCAGCCATGCTATGACTTACGTCCACCATGTGCACCTCTGCTTACCCTCATGTGTTCATCATACTCCTTCTTGGATTCACGCAGCTCGCGGTTGAACTGTTCGCGCAGTTGTTCTAGGTCTTGATCACGTCCAGAAACTTCGTCCTTCAGCGCCCCTTTTAAGGCAGATAGCTCCCTATCCCGCTGGTGTAGACCCTCGTCCAGCCTTTGCTTCTCCTGCATCAGCTGCTTCACCTGCTCCTGAAATCTCTGCACTTCCTGACAGGGGTAAAGGATGAATGAGAACAAAACCCCATTACAGCCAGTCCCTACCACAATTCCAAGACTGTATGGTGAAAGAACAGACCTTTCTTGTGACCTCTGCTTCCTCCGCATCCACAGAGCCTTTCTTCACTTGGTTCAGCTCTGACTGCACCAGGGAGAAACGATTTTTCATCTCGTTCAGCTCATCTTCAGACTCCTCTTTCTCAAGCTTCAACTGCAAAACCCTGAATCAAAGAAATTCATAAAGACTATAACCAGAGTAGCTAGAACCCAGAGGAAATCACTGCTAACTCTTTCCACCAGTAATCAAAGATGGAGTTATGGAGAAGTCTTTTCTGTAGCTTTGGAGCGGACCTTAAATAAACACTCGGCATCTTCTGTACTGACTCTCGAGAACCACCATTTACCACGTCAGTGGGTCGTTCTGACAAATGGATGTAATAGTACAACTTAGTGAACCATGAATGGTCAACCCATAACTGCTTGGATGCTACAATGGCCTCCATGTCGGCCTGGTGGGTGTAGTAAGACGGCAATGTCAGATAGTGAGGAGGCTCATGACTGCTTAAGTACCTAAATAAGACTTTGCTCATGACAACCTTAGATTCCATCTAACCTGCACGGTAAGAAGTGTGAAAAAAGACAATTATTTTTGGTTTATTTTGCCTATTTATTAAAAAAAAAAAAAAAAGTTGAAAACCTTTATCCACCGCAAAATGGTATCAATGAATCCTTAAACTCATCCTGCAAAAAAAAACAAAAAAACTCACTGCTAATGGAAAAATTAAAAAAGTTCTGGCTGAGTGAAGCAACAAAACCAAAATTTGTAGAAAATAAAAAAAGAATGAGTTTTAGGCCGAAAGTATACAAATTTAAAAAAGGTATCATTGTAATCGTACTGATCCCACAGAATAAAGTTACCACGTGATGACCACTACAAGGTGAACGATGCAGAATTTATATAGTGTGAAAAATGATCTGTACAGAAATAAAAATTCCAGATATTCCAAAATGGAGTTATTGAAAAATACAACTCGCCCTGTAATAAAAAGCCCTCCGAGAGCTACATCTAAGGAAGAAATAAAAAGTTATGGTTTTCAGAACGTGAAGTCGAAAAACACCAAGGTTACTTACCGGTAGCCGGTTTTTCCTGAACCCATGACAGCACACCTTGAGAGAGGGATCCGCCCCACCAAGGACAGGAAACCGTCTGAAATAAAAAGGCGGTACCTCTCCCTTACTTCAGTTGAATTACAGAGCATTGAGGAGAGGACCTCCAGAAAAGGTTAGAGATATACAACCCAAAATGTAAAGTGCTTCACCAGGGTGTGAGAAAACTACGGGTGCTGTCATGGGTTCAGGAAAAACCGGCTACCGGTAAGTAACCTTGGTGTTTTCCCCTCACCCATGACAGCACACCTTGAGAGAATTTGGAGAATATGAGCACCCTAGGGAGGGACCACCGCCTGAAGTACCCTTCTCCCAAAGGTAAGGTCAGAGGAGGATAGATCCAACCGATGGTGCTTGTAGAAGGTGGATGGTGCAGACCAAGTAGCAGCTTTACATATCTGGTCAATCGAGACGTCTGCTCTCTCTGCCCAGGTTGCGACAGCTCTGGTGGAATGAGCTTTAATACCGTCCGGTGCCGGAACACCTGTAGATGTATAAGCCAGACAAATGGCCTCCCTAAGCCACCTAGCAATAGTTCCCTTTGATACCCCGTGACCTTTCCTACTCCCCTGAAAGGCCAGAAACAAGGACTTGTCCTTCCTCCACTGACTAGTCATGTCTATGTACTGTAGTAATGCCCTTCTAACATCTAGATTGTGGAACCTAACCTCCCCGGGGTTTTTAGGGTTACTGCAGAAAGAGGGAAGTACAATCTCCTGATTACAGTGGAATCTGGATACTACTTTTGGAAGGTACGCCGGATCTGTACGCAGGAAGACCCGGTCCTCATGAATTTGGGTGTATGGGGGGGGGGGGGGGGAAATCAACAGAAAGGGCCTGCAGGTCACTCACCCTACGGGCTGACGTTAGGGCCACTAAGAGGATGGTTTTGAGGGTGAGGATCTTTGGAGAGAACCTGCAGGGGTTCAAATGGGTCGCCAGAGTGCATTTAAAACCAAATTCAGGTCCCAGGGAGGAACTCTGAGAGCCCGAACTGGCTTAGCTCTGGAACAGGATTTAATGAATCTAGAGACCCATCTGTTCCCTGCCAGGTTACAATTATAGAGCGCCCCTAGGGCAGACACCTGAACTTTAAGTGTTCCCGTAGCCAACCCCAGGTCACATCCCTTTTGTAAAAACTCTAGGACTTCTCTAACTGGAGGTTTGTCCGACAATGGGGAGTCTATAAAATCCAGAAATTTTCCCCAGACTCTGGAATAAATTTTAGTTGTTATGGGCTTTGTACTACCCAACAGGGTAGAAACTAGGCCTGGTGAAAACCCCCTATTGCTCAGTAACAAACGCTCAAATTCCAAGCCGCCAGATGGAAACCTTTGGCTTGTGCATGGAATATTGGCCCTTGGATGAGAAGGTCCGGCCTGTCCAGGGATCCGAGAACGACATTAGGTGAAGCAGGCTGAACCAGGGTCTTTTCCTCACAACTGCCGGGATCATCACTATCGGTGGAAACACGTAGGCCTTCCCAAACTTCCAGGGTATCTGGAGAGCGTCTACAGCATAGGGATTCTCTGTTGGATTTAGTGAACATAATCTCTCCACCTTCCTGTTTGCCCTGGTGGCGAACAAATCTATGTCCGGTGACCTCCATAGCTGGATAATCTGTTGGAAGACTATCAGGTTTAGAGCCCACTCTCCTTGTTTTAAAGTGTGGCGACTGAGGAAATCTACCCTTGAATTTTTTACCCCCCCGGATGTAAAGAGCACTGAGGGATGGGAGATGCTGTTCTGCTAGATGCAGGATCCTGTTTGCCACTACCATAAGGGAGCGAGATCTTGTTCCTCCCTGGTGATTTATATACGCCACTGTCGTCCGATTGTCGGACCTGATCTGGACATGGCAACCCTGTATGTGGGGAAGGAAGCCCATCAGGGATTTCTCCACTGCCAAAAGCTCCTTTAGGTTTGATGACGCTTCTTTTTCGTGACGTAGCCGGAGCCCCTGAACTGAGAGCTCTGCCAGATGACCCCCCCAGGCGGAGCCACTTGCATCTGTTGTAATTGTGTGGTCGACTGGTCTGGACCACTGTAAGCCTGCGGTCAGATTCTCCCTGTTTGTCCACCAGGAGAGGGAGTTTACTGTCTCCAAAGAAAGAGATAGTCTTTTTCCTAAATGTCCGTTGAAGGATCTCTGATCTGACAGGACCTCCCACTGAAGAAGCCTCATATGACTCTGGGCCCATTTGACTGCCGGGAGACAGGAAGTCATGGAGCCCAGTAGGAACATTGCTTCTCTCAAGGACATCACAGGAGACCTTATGGCCCTTGAGGCCAGGCTGATTATTTTGCAAACCTTGTCTTCCGGGAGGAAACAGGATTGGTGTTGGGAATCTAGGGTCAAGCCCAGAAAGATCTGAGTCCTTGAGGGGGATAGTTTTGAGTTTTGAATATTTATTAACCACCCCAGGTGATGTAAAGCTGTCCTGACCTCTAAAAGTTGAGAGGAATAGTGGTTCTCCGATTTCCCTATTATCAGAAAGTCGTCCAGATAGGGAACAATCACCACGTTCTTGATTCGGAGAAAAGCTGTTACCTCCGCTATAACCTTTGTAAACACTCTCGGTGCTATCGAGAGTCCAAAAGGTAGGGCAGTGAATTGGAAATGTCTCAATTGCCCTTGGATGAGCAGGGCCTTAGGTACTTCCGGTAGTCTGGATGGATTGGGACGTGATAGTAGGCATCTTTTAGGTCGATGACCGCCATGAAACAATTGTGGTGTAGGAGTTTTACTGCAGAGTTCACTGATTCCATCTTGAAAGTCTGGTTGATTATCAGCTGATTTAGACTTCTGAGGTTGATAATGGTCCTTAAGGACCCATTTGTTTTTTTATCACGAACAGGGGGGAATAAAATCCCTGTCCCCATTGTGAATCTGGAACTTCGTGAAGGACCTGCTTGTTGACTAAGTCTAACACTTCCGATTCTAGGGCCATCTGTTCCTCCCTGGACTTTCTCCTGGAGGTGATCATGAAGGTTCGGTGAGGGACCTGACAGAAGCGTATCTTTAGGCCGTTCTTTATGATATCCAACACCCAGGGATTTGAAGTGATGGCTTCCCAAGCTGGGATAAAATGGGAAAGCCTTCCCCCGACCTCTAGCCTCAAGTCATTCGGGAGATTTTTTGGTACTGGAGGATGGTCCTCCAAACATGTAACCAGAGTCCTTTTTAGATCTGGGCTCCCATCTTTTCCTTTCTCCCGGAGGGCGACCCCGGTTAAATCTCTTCCTCCGAAAATAGGACCTTTTTGTTTCCCCCGTGTACCCTGGGAAACCTCTCTTTCTGTCGCCAGCCTTCTCCAAAAGCTTGTCCAGTTTTTGGCCAAACAAAAGTTTACCATCACAAGGAAGAGAACAAAGCTTATGCTTAGATTTGTAGGTCTCCTGGGCGAGCCTTGAGCCACAGGGCTCGTCTGGCAGCATTAGACAAATTTGCAGACCTGGCAGCGAGTTTAACCGAATCAGCTGAGGAGTCGGCCAAAAAAGCAGATGCTGCTTGTCGCAAAGGCAGATTGGAGAGGATTTTATCTCTGGACATCTTTTTATCCTTGAGCTGGTCTCCTAATTGCTGAAGCCACACCATAAGTGACCTAGCGACACAAGTGCCTGCTACTGCTGGCTTCAGGCCCCCTGCTGCTTCCCAGGTGTGATGCAGGAAGGAATCTGCCTTCTTATCCCGAGCATCCTTTAGACTGCCCGAATCTCCCAGGGGTAGGGACGATCTTTTGGATGATCGGGCGACAGACCCGTCAACTTTAGGAATTTTGTCCCAGGACTCAGAGACACTATACTCGAAGGGGTACCTCCTTTTAGTAGAGGATGAGGGCAATACTACTGATTTCTCCGGCTTCCTCCATTCCCGGTCTATAAGGGTCTGAATTTGAGGATTCACTGGAAAGGAGAGTCTCTTTTTTTCCTCCAGGCCTGTGAACATAATATCTTCCAGGGACCTGGCTGCCTTCTCCTCCCTCAACCCCATGGTAGATCTGACGGCTCTGACCAACTTGTCAGTATCCTCAATAGGGAAACAGGGCCTACCACTGTCCGAAGAAGAGGAGGATGCTGAATCACTGAGGCAAAGATCCTCTGACTGGGAGGATAAATCATAGTCAGAGGAGATATCTTTATGGGATCTTTTTTTCCCCTTTAGTAAGTCTTTCAGGGAATCCTGCACCTCTGAACGGATTAGAAGCAAAATCCGTGGTGCTCTCCGCTATCGTTTGGTTAATACAACTAGCACAAAGCTGTTTCTGCCAATCTATGGAAAGGGGGGCCTGGCATAAGGCACAAACCCTGTGCTTCTTTTTGGCGCTACTCTTCTTAGGTTCCTAAGGAATGAAGCACATAATAACTTTCCATTACTATTAAGTGACATTCACGAAGATCACTCACCCCTGAACTCACAAAAGGGTACCGGATTTGGAGGCTGTGGCGGGACATAAGACAAATCCCTTCTGGATGGCCCTGAAGCGTCCGACACCTTACTCCTCCTGCTGCCGTTGCTGGAGTGGCCGTCCGTGTACGAGGTGTCCGACTGCTTCTTCCGCTGGCGTTGATGCGGTGGAGGGGTCAGCTGCTGCTGCTCCTGGCTGTCCTAGTCTGCCATAGTTGCTACACCCGAGCTTGAGTATAAGCAGCGCTTGTCAGGAGAACCCCCCCCACCTTAAATAGGGCACATCCGGACCTCCTCCGGTCCATGTGTCCTCTCCCCTCCTGACACCCACCGGCCGATCTTTGAAAAAAAACGCCCGGCAAGCGTTTACAGGGCGCCACCCCCGACGTCATCGGGCACGCCTCTCCCAGCGTGCACCGCGCCGTGACGTCAGGCGCGTCATACCCGGAAGACGCTGCTCCCGGAATGCGCGACCAGCCAGGAGCCTGCAGCAGGGAGAGGACAGCGCAGGGGTCAGCGGGGAGCCGGAGCCCTCCTCACCGCCTGCGCCCGCTCGGACACGGCTCCAGGGGACCACGGACGGCGCTTCTGGGACCCGGAACCCGGTGCACAGGCAGGTGCCCGCTCTTCCACACCGGAACGGGCCCAGGTACGAGGACACCTTTCTTCAGACAGGTTCCCATCAAGGATAGGAAACCAACTGAAATGAGGGAGAGGTACCGCCCTTTTATTTCAGACGGTTTCCTGTCCTTGGTGGGGCGGATCCCTCCCTCAAGGTGTGCAGTCATGGGTGAGGGGAAAAAAAAGCTAAAAATAAAGAAAAATGATGCTGGATGGACATTTAATGGTAAAAAAAAAAAAAATACACGTTTGTTTTCATGCTTCGTCAACAAGGACCTAAGTTAAAGTTATTTTCTATTGGCATACTGGAAGCCATGGATTACAGACCTTACACCGGGTCTCTCTCCACCCAACCCCTTGGGTCATACTCACTCTTCCTTGGTTTTGCGGAGGTCCTCTTTATTTTTCTGGAACATTTCCTTCCATTGGTTGATTTCCTCGCTGCTTTCCTCCAGTTCTCGCTGTAAGTTCCTAACAACCTGGTTTATTTTCTGCCGTTCAGACTCCAGGCTCAGCTGGTCCTGGGGGGGAGGGGAACAATACAGGTGACTACTCCTCCGGACAAGGGAACGGGCGATCCACACAACACAGTGCAAAAAAATCAAAAAGTAGGGAAAAGGAAGGAAAATGGAGGTAGAGGCAGAGTAAGGGTTAATGTAGAGATGGCAGGGAGCAGGGGGTGAGCAGACACATGGCTGTGGAGTGCGCATAGCCACCTGCAGCAAAACAAGCCATACATAGACTGGAAGGGGTGTCCCTGACACTTGCTGGTACCTGGGACACGTTCTCCATGTTTTTCCTTAGTTTCTGCACGTCACTCTGATACTGCTGCCTGACTCGCTCCAGCTCTTGGTCATGACTGGCCACCTCCTCTTTCAGCGCCCCCTTCAGGGCTGTCAGTTCCCGATCCTTCTGTCTCAGTAGATCATCCTGCTTGTACCGAATCTGCAGAACAGCATCCAACTCTTCCTGCATTTCTTGCAGCTCCTAAAGGGGCGGAGGGAGTTTGGTGCAATCTGACACATGCAGACGGGAATTTGATATCGATGGGCCGACGGCCCAGTCAAGGCCTGGAAAACATGGGGTTGCTCATCTTATCCACTCGGGTGATGGGGACAGTAGTTTTCAGGACGTGACCTAAGTGCTCAGCATATTACTGAAGATGGACAGGCACTGTTTTAACCAGCAATGTAAAACAGGCAGCTCAAGCAAGCCAAGTTCTGCTATAAAAACAGCCAAGATGGAAGGAGACAGACGTTACCTTGAGCAGAGAGTGCTTGTCCCCCGTGGCTCCCTTTAAACGCATTTGGTTCACCTCTTCCTTGGCATCTTGAAGTTTCCCTTCCAAGGATCTCAATTTCGTTTCCACCTGTTCTTTACTCATCCGCACTTCAATCAACCTGTGCACGAGAGCAAATTTATTATACAGCGAAATAAAGAGACAGTAGGGGAGTGCTACACCTAATGCATCAAACCCAAACTACATGCAAATAAGCCGATATGATTAGCTCATGCAATACCCAGCATGGCCTGAAGATCTGCAGTACACTTGTTGAGAGTACAGGTGGCGCCACAGACTGTATATTCAGGGACACATTTGTCCTCCTAACCACAAGCTCAGGTTTCCCCACTACATAAAATATTTACCAGGAAGTTATAAATTGGCTTGTAAAGTGAACTGAACCCAACCCGGAAGCTGTAAATGACTCTTTCCAGCCTTGGCAGGTTTATTGATGACATTACCTGAAAGTCTGAGCTATCTGGCCCCTCTGTCGCTCACTTACATACAGGAGAAGGACTACAGATTTGAGGACTTACTCCTGAGACATGGAGTTCAGTTCGCTCTTTTTCTTTTCTAGAAGTTCCTTTAGCTTCCTACATTCTTCTACAGACTCCTCCAGCTGAATCTCCAGTCTCTGAGTTGAGGCCTTTGGACGAGAAGCTTCCTGCCTCATTCTTTGCTACGAAAAGATAGATAAGAACGTTTAAGATTCGAAGAGGGATTTTCAGACTGTGTGTATTAATCTGGAAGTCTCCAGAGCCAAGACGAGTAGTCATGGCCCATCTCAACGCTCACCTTCATTTCATCGTCCAGCTGCTGCTGAAGTTCAGACACTCTCCTCTCCAAGTCTTTCTGAGACACCAGTGTCCTGGTGTCATCTTCTGGGGATGCCTACAGAGATATCACCAATGTTACCAAAAGTAGTGGCCATCAAACCTACAAAATAAAGCTACTTCTACTAAAAAATCAGCCATAATCCAAAAAGGAAAACCTCCTGGATTCTCACTAACGTACTTGGAAGGACTGAAGCTTTTCCAGGAGGAGACTGGTCTTTTTCCTCAGAAAGGCATCGCTCTCGTTAGACCTAAGTGGTTCAAGAAATGCATTTAGTATAGACACTTGTGAGACAAAGTGTCATGGGGTAAAGATAAAAGAACAGACCCATCACGAAGGATGCTGTAAACCATCTCTCGAGTGGGGTCATCTTGCTGCTGGCCCTTCAGAAGATCTGGCGTGCTCTTCAACTAGTGACAAAAAAGGAAAAAATGTCAGTAACCCGTGGACATCGATAACTATAAAAACATTGGCACAACACGCCGGGATACCTGCAGCTCTGACTGGACGGTTCTCTGCTGAGATTGAGGCAATGGCTCCTCCAGCGTCTGTGCCAACCATTCTTTCGTCAGCCGGGTCTTGTTGACACCCTCCCTTTCTAGGGAAGCTCTATCAAACGCCCGGTTTTCTAGGCGATTACTCTGTTGTACGCTTCTTTCTGTGGTCTGCACTTCTCTGTAGTCTGTGGTCTGCACTTCTCTGTAGTCTGTGGTGTCCTGCTGAGACTTCCGTCCGTCCAAGCTCTGTGATCGCTTCCGCTCATCTTTCATTGCCTGGCTCCTTCTTGCCGTCCGTCCCCTCATCTGGATCTTATTGTCAAATTTATTGATTAGAGAGTCCACAGAGGAAAGCGGCTTTGTGTCTATGTCTTCACTTGGCAGCTTTGGCGATGACGACGTCGGGAGGCCATTCCTCCTATGTAGTGAACTGGAGAAGGAGGTAGGCTGTTGACTAGTTGCCGGCTTATATTTTCCAGTTGTGACCTCCCCAATGCCAGTCTTCTTCAGACTTCCACGGCTGCCTGATGATTGGGAGTATGTAGTGTCGAGGGTGGAGGATCGTTCACTGTAGTGCCCATCATAGCCGTAGGAGTCCTCTTGTTCTGCATCTAGTAAAGAGCCATGCGACTGGGTTCTCCTGAGCTCCTCCCGGCGTGCTGGCTGTAGTGCTCGCGGCTTGCTGCGAGGTCTAGATGTTTGCTCCTCATCGGAGGTACTGCTGTACTGCGAGCCAGTTTGGTAGTATGTCCTACTGCTATAAGGGTTGTCTGGCATTTCTAACTCTGAAGTGATAGATTGGACGGTCCGGCTTGCTTTGGTGCCGAGTCCCTGGTACTCAGGCGTGGAGTTAGGAGAGACATTTCCATAGGCGCTGTTAGTTTTGATTTGAACCCCGTATGAAGATTTAGTTTTGTCTCCACTGTTGAGAACCACAAAAGGCTGTCCATCTATGCCCTGAACCCGGATTGCCACCCCGTACGAGTCTTGCTTGGACCTTATACTCCTTGGCTTCCTGTTCTCTTTCAGATCATCGATAAAACGGATCTGAACACCCTGGCCCACGGGTAAGTGCTGCTCGGCCATTTCGCCATGAACATGTCTTTCCATTCACCAAAGAACTGGAAAAGAAAAAATACAAGACAATGAGAACCTGGGAAAATACTATGAGCCCCTCTGTCCATCACAACATCTCCGTATACATCAGACTGAGGAAAATCAGGACCTTCATTAGCACAATTTTCATTTCTCGGCGGACAAGTGTTACCCGCTGCGTCTGTTCTGCGTGAGAACAAGAACCAGAGAACTCGCACCTCATCGGAAACAATAGAGGAACGTGACATATTGGAAAACGCAGAACTCCTCCAGGTGCAGGACCAAAGGCCGAGGGGGTTCAGCTTCACCCCGAGCATCATGGCTGCTGGATGTGGCAGGAGGAACCGGGTGCGCTGCATTTTTCCCTGATAGGATTTCTATGGCTTGTAACCTGGTGAGTTTTACAGGTGCATTCTCAGGATTCCTACATTGTACACAGCTATCGTCTGCACTGTGGTTCATTGCTCTTCCATCTCGTCTGCCTGGACTTTGCAGAACGGCGCTGACTGTTGTAGTAAACGAGTTCTCACCTCCAATGCCGCTACTTGGAGCATCTTGTCCGTTTTTCATTATTCAGCCCTGCAGAATACACCGCTTATCTAGCTCCCCCTATGGTTGGTGACAGGGTGAAACAACTGCAATGTCATATGACAATAGAGAAGGAGAGTGGTAACGAGTGCTGCATCACTCCAGATTCCTCAGCTCATTACACGACCCAGTTGTTTCCATGAAGCCTGATGAGTGAACGGTTCGCTGCAGCGATTTCCATATAAACGTGCAGCACGGAGGGCTGCGCGGCTGCCGGCAGGAGATAACCTTCTGGGCACTTGTCATGTGGTAATACATGAAGTCATCGTTATCTCCGCAGCTTTTCTCCTGCCATCGCGTAGCCTGGGTTATGAAATAAATGATGACTGCAGCTTAGAACGAGCAGAGCAGGCGGCACAAGGGGGACGCGCCTGCTGAGCCAGGCGGCACAAGGGGGACGCGCCTGCTGAGCCAGGCGGCACAAGGGGGACGCGCCTGCTGAGCCAGGCGGCACAAGGGGGACGCGCCTGCTGAGCCAGGCGGCACAAGGGGGACGCGCCTGCTGAGCCAGGCGGCACAAGGGGGACGCGCCTGCTGAGCCAGGCGGCACAACGGGGACACGCCTGCTGAGCCAGGCGGCACAACGGGGACGCGCCTGCTGAGCCAGGCGGCACAATGGGGACGCGCCTGCTGAGCCAGGCGGCACAATGGGGACGCGCCTGCTGAGCCAGGCGGCACAATGGGGACGCGCCTGCTGAGCCAGGCGGCACCAAACCCTGCACACAGCACGGTGCCACTGTCTAACACGAACATTTGTACGGAGAAACGCTGCAGATCTGTGGCGACAGAATAATGACGTAATACATGTCTGCAGACATACAACAGACAGGGGCGGATATTAGGCACTCGCCGCACCTACATGACCCATTTTTATACTTTTAATTACATCGTTTACCCCTAAGCTTCCTATGCATCTTGTATACAATAACCTCAGAGCCAAAGGATTCTGTATGATCGTCCCGGGCTGAAGGATACATCTTGTGTGAACAAGGCTTTTAGTGCAGGTTTCACCATGGAGTATATGAATACACATTACAGTAGCAGCATTTCCCCAAATCTCATGCACGCTCACAAATAAAATCATTGTAATGGAACAAATATCCCAGAGGAAATTACACAGCAAGTGGGGTTGATAAAGGCAGTGAAAGGCCAACTGCAGGCAAACATAAAAAAACATCCATGTGTCATATGTTTTTAGTCAATGGCTCAAATGGAAGCTGAGATTTTTTTCTTTTTACACAGTCGTCCATCAGCCCATGTGGAAGAACGCCTGCGTTTATCCTTCGCACGGACCCTTCTCAGTGAAATCCTCAGACATTTACAGGTTCACTTTCATCTCTGCTGTAAACTTACACAAACATATTTGCAGAAATCCCTTCTGAAATCTACATTGTATCTCCGTGTCATTTGCAATGCTCTGCAGCTAATCACTGATATATATATATATATATATATATATATATATATATATATATATATATATATATATATATATATATATATATATATATATATATATATATATATATATATATATATATATATATATATATATATATATATATATATATCATTCATCTACGTTGTTTAATCCATGATAAAGTAAGTGTGATGACCTTAAAGTAACAGTTTATGACTTGCCATTCTGTTTTCTTTATGCCGTTTTATTGTCTCCTGTTGTCTTAAGCTAGTTGATTGATTGCTAACGAGTTAAATCTGCGTAGATCTAAGCAGATTAGTCAACGGGCAGCATTTAAGCGGGGGCATTTATGCATAGTTCATCAAAGCGCCATAATTCATCAAAGTGCCTCAGCAGTTAGATATGGCAGTTGGACAGGGCAGGAGACAGGTAAGACATGCAAGACAATTAAACTTGCTTCCAGGTCATCTGTTTTGCAAACAGTATTCACCATTTGTATTTGTGCCATTTATTTTCTGGTTGCTACAATCATCCACATTCACCGTTCTCCCACAAATTCGGCACACTTCATCCATATTAACCCCTCTCTCCTCTCTTCTCCTATGTACAGTTGTCATGCTCTCTTCACAATGTTGTTATACCACACAGATCCATTCATTCCCACCATACAACGCAGGAAACGCTCTCACAAATCACTCAATCATCTGCTCACTCTCTGTATCTTCCTTCTATTAGTCGCAGGTGATATTTCTCCTAATCCAGGACCCTCCAGTAATAATAACACTGACCCTTTCCCTGTTACATTCAGAAACACTGCTAATCTCATTAATATTCCCTGCATATCTTCTGTCTCATTCAACTGTGCCCTTTGGAATGCACACTCCGCATGTAATAAACTCTCTTACATCCATGACTTTTTCCTCTCTAATTCCCTCAACCTTCTGGCTCTCACCGAATCCTGGATCCAACAGTCGGACACCACTGCCGCGGCAGCTCTCCTGTGGTGGCATGCCCCCGCATTCAACTGTATTGGCATCATAGATGCCGATACACTCGATAGTAAAGATGGAGGAGAGAACATCATGTGACGCTCTCTCTCCCATCGTTCCCCCTCTGACGCCATGTCATGATGTCATCGCACTCCACGCTGTGCAGGACAGTGGAGCTACATTACACTCTGTACTGGGGGGGGGGGGGCGCATTACACTCTGTACCGGGGGGGGGGGGCGCATTACACTCTGTACCGGGGGGGGGGGGGCGCATTACACTCTGTACCGGGGGGGAGGGGGGCGCATTACACTCTGTACCGGGGGGGGGGGGGGCGCATTACACTCTGTACCGGGGGGGGGGGGGGGGGGCGCATTACACTCTGTACCGGGGGGGGCGCATTACACTCTGTACCGGGGGGGGGGGGGCGCATTACACTCTGTACCGGGGGGGGGGGGGGGGGCGCATTACACTCTGTACCGGGGGGGGGGGGGGGGCGCATTACACTCTGTACCGGGGGGGGGGGGGGGGGGGGGGCGCATTACACTCTGTACCGGGGGGGGGGGGGGGGCATTACACTCTGTACCGGGGGGGGGGGGGGCGCATTATACACTGTATGGGGGGGGGGGGAGCATTATACATTGTATATGATATGTATGGGGACAGATTGATCTATTCGTGATTGTTCTGTCCCCATCATTTTTCCTGTGACATGCGGCTCGATGGGCCGAGATCTGGTGAGGACTGGACTCGGCCATTGCAGAATATTCCACTTCTTTGCTTTCAGAGGATGTTTTGGGTCGTTCTCCATCAGTCTTGCTGCATATGATTGAATGTGAGCAGACAGTCTCGCCCTGTACACACAGGATTCATCGCGCTGCTTCTGTCTTCAGTCACATCATCAATAACCACCAGTGACCCGGTGATTGGACGCCATGCCTGCCCACATCACACCTCCACCATGTGTTCTCCACACTTTCTTCCCATCTTTCTGGTACAGGTTGATCTTACTTTTGCTTTTCCAGAACTGGGCAATTTGGCAAAGTCTAATCTGGCCTTTTTAAGGCTGATTAATGCTTTGAACCTTGTGGTGATCCCTCTGTATTTGCTCTCATGAAGTCTTCTCATTATGGTAAACTTAGATACTTAAACATAGACTTCCTGGAGAGTGTTCTTGACTTGAGAGGGTGGGGGGGGGGGACTCTTTTTTTGCAGAATGTAACAAACTGTTGATTTGGCCGTGCCTAATATTATTGCCATCTGATTGATGTCTTCTTTTTTCAGCCTAATGATGGTCTGCTTTTCTTCCATTGAGAGCTCCTTTGACCACATGTTGTGGGTTCACAGCAGCAGCTTCCAAATCTACACCTGGAATCAGCTCCAGACCTTTTACCTGCTTAACTGATTATGGATTAACAAGGGAATAGCCCATGCAAGCCCGTTAAAAAGCTTATGAGATAATTGTCCAATTACTTTTGATTCCTTTAAAAATTAAGTAGCAGCATATTAAAGAGCTATAACTCTTAAACCCTATATCCAATTCTTAATCTGGTTCTACAGCTGAAGTACCGATCACATTCAACATTCTCAACACGGTCTCTGGAATGTGATATAAAAGAACTAAAACGCCCCGTAAGGAAGCAGGATGGACTTACACGTGCAATGCTGGGAGAGCGGTCGAGGGATCCTGTGCTCAGATGTCTGGAAGGAGAAGGTGCGCCGCACACACCTCGCTGACACATTCCTAGCACCAAGGCAGTCAATCATTAACCTGCTGTTCTCCACAGAAGTGCAAGCAGGCCTCACACCTCCGCCCAGGTGAAACTGCTCAGCAGGTTACATATCCCTTTCACCAGCCAAAAGCCTGAAATGTCAACAAGAGCGACTTTGCCAAACCACTGAAGACAACACAAGGAGATCAGCACCTGGAGCTTGCACCGCTCCACAATCTTCAAAAGCAGTGCGCAACATCTCAAAAATACAATCATACATTTAAAAACCTGGTCGTCCCACTATATAGTGGCTTGCGAAAGTATCCCCCCCCCCCTTTGTGTTTTGCTACCTCACAACCTAGAATTTCACTTTTTTTTATTTTTTTATTTGAGGGTTTGCATCAGTTCATGTAGAGAACATGCCTACAACAGTGAAGGTTTGGTTTTCTTTTCATTGTGAAGCAAACAACAAACTAGGTCAAAATAACTGAAAACTTCAATGTGCATAGCTATTCATCCCCCGAAAGTCAGTACTTTGTAGAACCTCCTTTTTGGCGCTACAAGTCACTTTGGATACATTTCTAGGAGCTTTACACATCTTGCCAATGAGATTTTTGCCCATTCCTCAAGGCAAAACTTCTCCAGCGCCTTCAAGTTAGATGGTTTCGTCCGGTGAACAGCGATCTTCAAGTCCAATTGCAGATTCTCAATGGAATTAAAGTCTGGGCTGTGACTCGGCCGCTCCATAAAATTTTCATGTTTCCCCTTAAACTACTCGAGTGTTGCTTTAGCAGTATGCTTTGGGTCATTGTCTTGTTGGAAGGTGAACCTCCGTCCCAGTCTCAACTCACTAACAGATTTTGCTCAAGAATATCCTATTTCGCACCATCCATCTTCCCCTCGACTCGTGCCACTTTCCTTGTCCCTGCTGACAAAAACCTGCCACAGCACGATACTGCCACCACCATGTTTCACTGTGGGGATGGTGTTCATGGGGTGATGAGCTGTGTTGGTTTAGTGCCAGATAGTTTACCTTGGTAGCCAAAAAGGTCAATTTTGGTATCATCTGACAACAGCACCTTCCTGCATACATTTGGGGAGTCTCCCACTTCTTTTAGCAAACTCAAAAACGAGCCTTACAATTTGTGTAAGAAAAGGTTTTTTTCTGCCCACTCTTCCATAAAGGCCACCTCTATGGAGTTTGTGGCTTATTGTGGTCGTATGGACAGCTCCTTCAGGGTTACCTTTGATCTCTGTGCTGCCTGATTAATGCCCTCCTTGTCTGGGCTGAGAGTTTTGGTGGGCGGTCCTCTCTTGGCAGGTTTTTTGAGGTACCATGTTCTTTTCATTTGATGATAATGAATTTGATGGGGGATCGTCAGAGATTGTGATTTTTTTTCTTTTTGCATAACCCAACCCAGACTTGTTCTTCTCAACAACATCGTCCCTGACTTGTTTGGTGATCTCCTTGGTCTTCATGGTATTGTTCGGTTAGTGATGCCTCTTGCTTAATGGTGGTGCAGCGTCTGAAGAAAGAATCCGGCACTCATTGAGTTGCAGAAAAATATCAGATTAGCAAAGCAATTCAAAAACAGTGACGTTTCGGTCGAAAGGACCTTCTTCAGACAGATAGCATATGGTACACTGAATGTAACAGTGCTAGGCTGTGAGAAATAGGGACTCCGTGCCCATAAGATTTGCACTTAAAAGGTGTTGCAGCCTTTTCGGAAAAGGTAAAGTGTATATACTGACAGACGTGACGTCCTGTCACTAAGCATGGGACTTAGCCAGATAATTGATTGCACCAGAATTTTTTTTAGGAGTCTTCATCGCAAAAGGGGTGAATACATATGCACATGCCAATTTTTAGTCTTTTGATCTCATAAATTTATGGCTATATTAGCCTCACTTCACTAACTTAGACTATTTAGTGCTGATGTATCACACACAAATCGGATTACAAAGTTATCTAGGCTGCGTACCCACGATCCGTAATAGCAGCGTTTTGGACGCAGCTCACCTGCGCGGTGTACAAAACTCTGCGTTCTACATTAGAAGCACAGTGGATGGATTTATAGAAATCTCCTGACCACTGTGCTTCTGTTTGACGCTGCGTAAACTCACAGGTGACGCTAGTCTCCGCAACAGAAATTTCCCCAAAAGAATGCATTGGATGAACACATGCGGATTTACCTGCAAGATTGGACGCAGCGAAAATGAGCTGCATCCAAATCGCTGCTACAGCCTGATCGTGGGCACAAACCCTTAAACACAAGTTGAAATGTAACAAAATAGGTAAAAAGCCAGGGTGGCGAATACTTTCGCAAGCCACTGTATACCAACAGAGACGGCAGTAGAAACCAGGAAGGGTGCAAGATACAGATTCACTTTATCAGTCATACAACCCTCGGCAAGATCAGTCCAGTACAGTCACCTAGAAACAGCTGTCACCAGAGGAGCGGCCCCAACGTCTCAGCTGTGTAAACCTGCAGCGAGGTGGAGTAGATGATGTCACAACGTGGCACCGAAGCCCCTCCAATATCAGCCAGAGCTTTAGAAATCTCTATCCGGGTGCCCACACTTCCACGCACACTTACCTGGCACACTTCTAGCACATGTGGAAGCTGCAGCTACTCTACCAGCCTGGCGCACAACCCAGCTCTGCAGGTATTATTTACCTGCTCTTATTGACAGAGCCCAGCCGAGCATTTAACCCTCACATAACAGCTCAGACTGCTCCGCTTACTCCAGCACCAGGTAGAGACCACACAACGTGGCAAAGTGCAAGCTCTTGGGCCCCAACGTATATCACTCACTGTAGAGGAAGAACTTCATGGTAAAATCAATGAGCAAAGTGCAGGTAACTTCATTCCAATCACTGATTAACCATACAATTCAAGTCCATCACTCCCTACACCCGACAGGCCTAGGTGCCAATCAATGATTAAACCCGCCGCTGGCCCTGCCAAACAAAGACTCAATGACAGAAAGTGAACGACAAAGCCTGTTGTGGTTTGTAGACGTTGGCAGAAGATGAATAGAGCAAGCAGCCTGGACCGGGTGCTATGGACAGGGGCATCGTGCGTAGGGAGAAATTACATGGAGAACTTCACATACAGTGTGGACTATAGGATCTAAGCACTAGCCATATTTCTAGAAGCCAATGTATAGGAAATTAGAGAACCAAATAATGAATCCAATCTACAGGAGATGCTAACAATGCACCAGATCTACAGGTGGTTACCCAACTACCAAGAAGAGCAAAAAGTGCTCCCGACCACCAGAAGAAGTCAACAATGCACAGGATCTACAGGTGGTTACCCAACTACCAGGAAAAGCAAAAAGTGCTCCCGACCACCAGAAGAAGTCAACAATGCACCGGACCTACAGGTGGTTACCCAGCAACCAAGAAGAGCAAAAAGTGCTCCCGACAACCAGAAGAAGTCAACAATGCACCGGATCTACAGGTGGTTACCCAACTACCAGGAAAAGCAAAAAGTGCTCCCGACCACCAGAAGTCAACAATGCACCAGATCTACAGGTGGTTACCCAACTACCAGAAGAAGTCAACAATGCACCAGATCTACAGGTGGTTACCCAACTACCAAGAAGAGCAAAAAGTGCTCCCGACAACCAGAAGAAGTCAACAATGCACCGGATCTACAGGTGGTTACCCAACTACCAGAAGAAGTCAACAATGCACCGGATCTACAGGTGGTTACCCAACTACCAAGAAGAGCAAAAAGTGCTCCCGACAACCAGAAGAAGTCAACAATGCACCGGATCTACAGGTGGTTACCCAACTACCAGAAGAAGTCAACAATGCACCGGATCTACAGGTGGTTACCCAACTACCAAGAAGAGCAAAAAGTGCTCCCGACAACCAGAAGAAGTCAACAATGCACCAGATCTACAGGTGGTTACCCAACTACCAGAAGAAGTCAACAATGCACCGGATCTACAGGTGGTTACCCAACTACCAGAAGAAGTCAACAATGCACCAGATCTACAGGTGGTTACCCAACTACCAAGAAGAGCAAAAAGTGCTCCCGACAACCAGAAGAAGTCAACAATGCACCGGATCTACAGGTGGTTACCCAACTACCAGAAGAAGTCAACAATGCACCGGATCTACAGGTGGTTACCCAACTACCAAGAAGAGCAAAAAGTGCTCCCGACAACCAGAAGAAGTCAACAATGCACCGGATCTACAGGTGGTTACCCAACTACCAGAAGAAGTCAACAATGCACCGGATCTACAGGTGGTTACCCAACTACCAAGAAGAGCAAAAAGTGCTCCCGACAACCAGAAGAAGTCAACAATGCACCAGATCTACAGGTGGTTACCCAACTACCAGGAAAAGCAAAAAGTGCTCCCGACCACCAGAAGTCAACAATGCACCAGATCTACAGGTGGTTACCCAACTACCAAGAAGAGCAAAAAGTGCTCCCGACAACCAGAAGAAGTCAACAATGCACCAGATCTACAGGTGGTTACCCAACTACCAGAAGAAGTCAACAATGCACCGGATCTACAGGTGGTTACCCAACTACCAGGAAAAGCAAAAAGTGCTCCCGACCACCAGAAGTCAACAATGCACTGGATCTACAGGTGATCACATGACAGGATCCAAACAGAATCTACTGATATCATGACATATCTGACCAGTCAGCCACTTATTGAAGACAGAAAAAGTGTACACAAAGTGTAAGTCACTGGAGTGAGCTGACATACGAACCACAACATTATACATGAGGGTCTTTAAGCTATAGATTGAGAAGAGTTGGTGGGGTCCCTGATATAGTGTATATAGGAGGGGCTCACAGAAATACTTTCACTCCCTATTTGGAGACTGGTCATGAGTCACCATGAATGTTTAATGTGTAAGGAATTTGCGCTCTCTGCTCTTATCCAGACCTTGCTGATAAAAGGACTGGAGTAACACTATCTATACTCCACCCCAAACCCTGCAACATGAGAACAGGGGAAGGAAGGAATACTCCACATTGCTGTACATCAGCACACAATGCATTCCTCCAACACAGGCAGCTCAGGGGTTAAACTAAACTCCCCTCCACCTGCAGAACACAATAGCTCCACCGCTGCCAAGTAGGGCTGGCAATCAGAGGGCAAAGCTGGGCTCCTGGCCTAATATTACCGTCTATTCCTATGAGACATTACTGTTTACACATCAGACTGAAGACATCTTATGTGCGACTCCCAACGTTAACACAGGGAACCCCTGAACATGGTGTCAACTGACAAGGACCCTGGCCCCCCCCAGTACATGGTCACAGACGCTAGGCGTAGGGGCTGGTGGTTCTTACCCAATGAGATATGGTGGTCTCTAACGCTGGCAATGATGGAAATCCAGAATATGGTTGGAATAAGTCCTAACCATACATCTCTGAACACCACTTATCTCTAATGGCCACAAAAGATTGGGCATATCGAAGGCCAGCATCTGCCACTGGTGGAGAGTAGGGACACCCATATTCACACTACAATGTCGACAGAGCTTGACAAAATGGCCAACTTCCATCTTATGGTCATAAGGGCCTTCTTTACCATTGGAGTATTTGGGGGAACTCCTGATCGGCATGACCAAGAACAAAGTGCAGGAAGTACAATAGTTCTCGTAGGAATGACACCCCGCACCCCCTCTTTATATAGGAGCGTGCAGTGGGTGAGGCACCCTGTGATTATATATCCACCCATGACACACGGGAAGACATCCGGTCAGACTGCGGAGTGTACGCCTGCCTTATAAAATACTTCCAATGTGCACAGGCTCTCCTTGTTCTGACTACCTCTCCTGGAAACCTGCAATGGGCGGTTATCTGCTGCTAATCTATCATTACAGGAGGTATAATAAACCAGCAGATGAACAGCAAACAGCCAGGACGGAGCAGAGCTGAGCTTCCGTGCCTATAGCAGCAAAGTGATCGCCCCCCACAGATCATCTGATCACATGGGGTCCCATCAGATGAACCCCTGACTATCCAACCTGGCAATGCTAACAATGGTAACGAGAGAAGATCAATAATATCATGTGCACATATTTATGGGATGAGCGGTAGAACGAGTGCCCACACAAAGTCTTCAAATATTAAGGTGGCTGCCGCTAGTCTCACTGCCGTCAATCACCGCGAATGAGGAAACTGTACGGGAAGAACAATCACAGTATGATCATTCGCTCGTGCAGCTCGCATAGCATCGGTAGCAGCAGGTCCTGCGTAAACGATAGGTCGCACTGCTCGCCGGCATGCTAACACGGGTGATGATCAGGATGAGCGATCCCATAAACTTCTGTTCTGCTGATCGTCGTCTTTACGTGATACCGATAATAGAAACCGTATACTACGATCTTCACTCGTCCCATAAAGTTTGTGACAACCGCACTTAATCCAAGTGCAGATCGACACTTTGTAAACAGGATTCACGCTGCCGAGAACAGAACATTTGACCAATGAAGCATTTGCACGTTCTGCAGCTTTGCCTTGAAACTGTAATCTTGCAGTGTGGACTGACATTTAGCCTTTTTTATTCTTTTATATGGCATTCATTTTATGGGCTCAGGTATTGTTTTATGGTTTTTACAATTTAATTCCTTTTTGTATCCCCTAGTTGGCCACATACAGTGATTTTTTTTCTTACAATTTCCACCCTATAGTAATTCTGACCAACTTCTTATAGTAGTGGCCCCCATCCCGGACCCCATCTTGTAGTAATGGCCATGCTGGTCCCTAACTTGTAGAACATTCAACTGAAAAGAATCACTGACTGTCAGCCCTCAGGACCAGGCCGCAATCATTACGGGGGGGGGGGGGGGGGCTACGGTGCCTGCGGGCCGCATTAAGCTGCCACGTGTTTGGTCTACGGCATGGCTCATCGCAACTAAGTAACCTATTTATATGCAGTGCACAGAAGCCGGTCCTCCCACCATTCACCTCATCAGACTGGACCTGCTGCTCCATACATGGAAGGTGACGGCGCCCTGAGGACCTCATCAGACTGGACCTGCTGCTCCATACATGGAAGGTGACTGCACCCTGATGACCTCATCAGACTGGAACTCCTGCTGCTCCATACATGGAAGGTGACTGCAACCTGAGGACCTCATCAGACTGGACCTCCTGCTGCTCCCTACATGGAAGGTGACTGCACCCTGAGGACCTCATCAGACTGGACCTCCTGCTGCTCCCTACATGGAAGGTGACTGCGTCCTGAGGACCTCATCAGACTGGACCTGCTGCTCCATACATGGAAGGTGACTGCACCCCGAGGACCTCATCAGACTGGACCTGCTGCTCCATACATGGAAGGTGACTGCACCCCGAGGACCTCATCAGACTGGACCTGCTACTCCATACATGGAAAGTGACTGCGCACCGAGGACCTCATCAGACTGGACCTCCTGCTGCTCCATACATGGAAGGTGACTGCGCCCTGAGGACCCCATCAGACTGGACCTGCTGCTCCATACATGGAAGGTGACTGCGCCCTGAGGACCTCATCAGACTGGACCTCCTGCTGCTCCATACATAGAAGATGACTGCAACCTGGGGACCTCATCAGACTGGACCTGCTGCTCCATACATGGAAGGTGACTGCGCCCTGGGGTCCTCAGACTGGACATGCTGCTCCATACATGGAAAGTGACTGCGCCCTGGGGACCTCATCAGACTGGACCTGCTGCTCCATACATGGAAAGTGACTGCGCCCTGGGGACCTCATCAGACTGGACCTGCTGCTCCATACATGGAAGGTGACTGCACCCTGAGGACCTCATCAGACTGGACCTCCTGCTGTTCCATACATGGAAGGTGACTGCACCCTGAGGACCTCATCAGACTGGACCTCCTGCTGCTCCATACATGGAAGGTGACTGCGCCCTGAGGACCTCATCAGACTGGACCTGATGCTCCATACATGGAAGTTGACTGCGCCTTGAGGACCTCATCAGACTGGACCTCCTGCTGCTCCATACATGGAAGGTGACTGCGCCCTGAGGACCTCATCAGACTGGACCTGCTGCTCCATACAGGGAAGGTGACTGCGCCCTGAGGACCTCATCAGACTGGACCTGCTACTCCATACATGGAAGGTGACTGCGCCCTGAGGACCTCATCAGACTGGACCTGCTGCTCCATACATGGAAGGTGACTGCGCCCTGAGGACCTCATCAGACTGGACCTCCTGCTGCTCCATACACGGAAGGTGACTGCGCCCTGAGGACCTCATCAGACTGGACCTTCTGCTGCTCCATACATGGAAGGTGACTGCACCCCGAGGACCTCATCAGACCGGACCTGCTACTCCATACATGGAAGGTGACTGCGCCCTGAGGACCTCATCAGACTGGACCTCCTGCTGCTCCATACACGGAAGGTGACTGCACCCTGAGGACCCCATCAGACTGGACCTCCTGCTCCATACATGGAAGGTGACTGCGCCCCGAGGACCTCATCAGACTGGACCTGCTGCTCCATACATGGAAGGTGACTGCGCCCTGAGGACCTCATCAGACTGGACCTGCTGCTCCATACATGGAAGGTGACTGCACCCTGAGGACCTCATCAGACTGGACCTGCTGCTCCATACATAGAAGGTACTGCGCCCTGAGGACCTCATCAGACTGGACCTCCTGCTGCTCCATACATGGAAGGTGGCTGCACCCTGAGGACCTCATCAGACTGGACCTGCTGCTCCATACATGGAAGGTGACTGCACCCTGAGGAATACTCCCAGGATCATCACCGTCACGGGATGGGCCAGTTTCACTGAACTGCAATTAGTTTCAGTTAGGAGATGCAACAGAGGAAGAGCCTGATCCGTAGCGGCTCTTAACCTCTTGCTCACCAGAATGTACCCAATAGTTTACTGCTCTATGGTATCAACCATTTCATTCTGGAGAGGGTCTGACTGCAGTGCTAATCAATAGGCTGAGTGGCAGGAAGGGTAGCACCATCCCTGACCCCACATCTCCAATGCTCACAACCTCATACATCTGGCGCACAAAAAACTCCCATACAGTTATAGGCTGGATACTGTGAGGATCACAGGCCCTTTAAATGTAGCAGAATCATTCCTTAGTGTGAATGGCATGACGTATGACTGTACTCCGCATACCTGGCTGTCTACACAAGAGTGACACGGTCTCTATGATGTCATCAGCCAGGTATAGGGGGCAGCAGAGAGCTCGGTGCAGTGACACATCCTGCAGAGGGGGGAGGGATGCGCTGACCCTTGTCTTGCTCACTGTAATTCATTCCTGATGCTTGGATCTATAGCGCCAACATACTCTATAGCGTCTTATAGATGGCACAACGCCGTCCTCCAGCCTCTTGTGTCCTGGCCGGCGGAGGCTTCGTGGCGTCTGCACAGGGTCCATTATAAAGCATCATGGTGGGTGTGTTACCTCATTGATGAGAGGCAGTACGAAAACCTGACTAAATCTGCAGCGAGGCACCTGCACGGACAGGTGGGGGCGCTGCAGACACTGCCATATACAGCGTCACATACCGATAACCAACACATAGGCCCTGAACAATGCAATATACATCAGAGGCGCAAGACAGGAAACCTGACTGCTAGGGGGATGGAGGGATATGTCATAATACATGAGGACAGGCGTCACACACAGAGGACGGGGGTCTAACGCCACATAGGACAGGCGTCACACACACACAGAGGACGGGGGTCTAACGCCACATAGGACAGGCGTCACACACACACACAGAGGACGGGGGTCTAACGCCACATAGGACAGGCGTCACACACACACACAGAGGACGGGGGTCTAACGCCACATAGGACAGGCGTCACACACACACAGGACGGGGGTCTAACGCCACATAGGACAGGCGTCACACACACAGAGGACGGGGGTCTAACGCCATATAGGACAGGCGTCACACACACACACACAGAGGACGGGGGTCTAACGCCACATAGGACAGGCGTCACACACACAGAGGACGGGGGTCTAACGCCACATAGGACAGGCGTCACACACACAGAGGACGGGGGTCTAACGCCACATAGGACAGGCGTCGCACACACACACAGAGGACGGGGGTCTAACGCCACATAGGACAGGCGTCGCACACACACACACAGGACGGGGGTCTAACACCACATAGGACAGGCGTCACACACACACACAGGACGGGGGTCTAACGCCACATAGGACAGGCGTCACACACACGCACAGGACGGGGGTCTAACGCCACATAGGACAGGAGTCACACACACGCACAGGACGGGGGTCTAACGCCACATAGGACAGGCGTCACACACACGCACAGGACGGGGGTCTAACGCCACATAGGACAGGCGTCACACACACGCACAGGACGGGGGTCTAACGCCACATAGGACAGGCGTCACACACACACACAGAGGACGGGGGTCTAACGCCACATAGGACAGGCGTCACACACACACACAGAGGACGGGGGTCTAACGCCACATAGGACAGGCGTCACACACACACACAGAGGACGGGGGTCTAACGCCACATAGGACAGGCGTCACACACACACACAGAGGACGGGGGTCTAAGCCACATAGGACAGGCGTCACACACACACACAGAGGACGGGGGTCTAACGCCACATAGGACAGGCGTCACACACACACACAGGACAGGGGTCTAACGCCACATAGGACAGGCGTCTCACACACACACACACACAGGACGGGGGTCTAACGCCACATAGGACAGGCGTCACACACACGCACAGGACGGGGGTCTAACGCCACATAGGACAGGCGTCACACACACGCACAGGACGGGGGTCTAACGCCACATAGGACAGGCGTCACACACACGCACAGGACGGGGGTCTAACGCCACGTAGGACAGGCGTCACACACACAGGACGGGGGTCTAACGCCACGTAGGACAGGCGTCACACACACAGGACGGGGGTCTAACGCCACGTAGGACAGGCGTCACACACACAGGACGGGGGTCTAACGCCACGTAGGACAGGCGTCACACACACAGGACGGGGGTCTAACGCCACGTAGGACAGGCGTCACACACACAGGACGGGGGTCTAACGCCACGTAGGACAGGCGTCACACACACACAGGACGGGGGTCTAACGCCACGTAGGACAGGCGTCACACACACACAGGACGGGGGGTCTAACGCCACGTAGGACAGGCGTCACACACACACAGGACGGGGGGTCTAACGCCACGTAGGACAGGCGTCACACACACACAGGACGGGGGGTCTAACGCCACGTAGGACAGGCGTCACACACACACAGGACGGGGGGTCTAACGCCACGTAGGACAGGCGTCACACACACAGGACGGGGGTCTAACGCCACGTAGGACAGGCGTCACACACACAGGACGGGGGTCTAACGCCACGTAGGACAGGCGTCACACACACAGGACGGGGGTCTAACGCCACGTAGGACAGGCGTCACACACACAGGACGGGGGTCTAACGCCACGTAGGACAGGCGTCACACACACAGGACGGGGGTCTAACGCCACGTAGGACAGGCGTCACACACACAGGACGGGGGTCTAACGCCACGTAGGACAGGCGTCACACACACAGGACGGGGGTCTAACGCCACGTAGGACAGGCGTCACACACACAGGACGGGGGTCTAACGCCACGTAGGACAGGCGTCACACACACAGGACGGGGGTCTAACGCCACGTAGGACAGGCGTCACACACACAGGACGGGGGTCTAACGCCACGTAGGACAGGCGTCACACACACAGGACGGGGGTCTAACGCCACGTAGGACAGGCGTCACACACACAGGACGGGGGTCTAACGCCACGTAGGACAGGCGTCACACACACAGGACGGGGGTCTAACGCCACGTAGGACAGGCGTCACACACACAGGACGGGGGTCTAACGCCACATAGGACAGGCTTCACACACACAGGACGGGGGTCTAACGCCACATAGCACAGGCTTCACACACACAGGACGAGGGTCTAACGCCACATAGGACAGGCGCGTCACACACACACACAGGACGGGGGTCTAACGCCATATAGGACAGGCGTCACACACACACACACAGGACGGGGGTCTAACGCCATATAGGACAGGCGTCACACACACACACAGGACGGGGGTCTAACGCCATATAGGACAGGCGTCACACACACACACAGGACGGGGGTCTAACGCCATATAGGACAGGCGTCACACACACACACACACACACAGGACGGGGGTCTAACGCCATATAGGACAGGCGTCACACACACACACAAGACGGGGGTCTAACGCCATATAGGACAGGCGTCACACACACACAGGACGGGGGTCTAACGCCATATAGGACAGGCGTCACACACACACACAGGACAGGGGTCTAACGCCATATAGGACAGGCGTCACACACACGACGGGGGTCTAACGCCATATAGGAATGGCATCACACACACGACGGGGGTCTAACGCCATATAGGACAGGCATCACACACACAGAACGGGGGTCTAACGCCACATAGGACAAGCGTCACACACACACAGGACGGGGGTCTAACGCCACATAGGACAGGCGTCACACACACAGGACGGGGGTCTAACGCCACATAGGACAGGCGTCACACACACAGGACGGGGGTCTAACGCCATATAGAACAGGCGGCACACACACACAGGACGGGGGTCTAACGCCATATAGGACAGGCGGCACACACACACACAGGACGGGGGTCTAACGACATATAGGACAGGCGTCACACACACAGGACGGGGGTCTAACGCCACATAGGACAAGCGTCACACACACAGGACGGCGGTCTAACGCCACATAGGACAGGCGTCACACACACACACAGGGCGGGGGTCTAACGCCATATAGGACAAGCGTCACACACAGGACGGGGGTCTAACGCCATATAGGACAAGCGTCACACACACACACAGGGCGGGGGTCTAACGCCATATAGGACAGGCGTCACACACACACACACACACACACAGGACGGGGGTCTAACGCCATATAGGACAGGCGTCACACACACACAGGACGGGGGTCTAACGCCATATAGGACAGGCGTCACACACACACACAGGACGGGGGTCTAACGCCATATAGGACAGGCGTCACACACACACAGGAAGGGGGTCTAAAGCCATATAGGACAGGCGTCACACACACACACAGGACGGGGGTCTAACGCCACATAGGACAAGAGTCACACACACACAGGACGGGGGTCTAACGCCACATAGGACAAGCGTCACACACACACAGGACGGGGGTCTAACGCCACATAGGACAGGCGTCACACACACACACACAGGACGGGGGTCTAACGCCACATAGGACAGGCGTCACACACACACACACACAGGACGGGGGTCTAACGCCACATAGGACAGGCGTCACACACACAGGACGGGGGTCTAACGCCACATAGGACAAGCGTCACACACACAGGACAGGCATCACACACACACACACACACACACACACAGGACGGGGGTTTAACGCCACATAGGACAGGCGTCACACACACACACAGGACGGCGGTCTAACGCCACATAGGACAGGCGGCACACACACACAAGAAGGGGGTCTAACGCCATATAGGACAAGCGTCACACACAGGACGGGGGTCTAACGCCATATAGGACAAGCGTCACACACAGGACGGGGGTCTAACGCCATATAGGACAAGCGTCACACACACACACAGGACGGGGGTCTAACGCCATATAGGACAGGCGTCACACACACAGGACGGGGGTGTAACGCCATATAGGACAGGCGTCACACACACACACAGGACGGGGGTCTAACGCCATATAGGACAGGCGTCACACACACACACAGGACGGGGGTCTAAAGCCATATAGGACAGGCGTCACACACACACACACACAGGACGGGGGTCTAACGACACATAGGACAGGCGTCACACACACAGGACGGGGGTCTAACGCCACATAGGACAAGCGTCACACACACACACAGGACGGGGGTTTAACGCCACATAGGACAGGCGTCACACACACACACACACAGGACGGGGGTCTAACGCCACATAGGACAGGCGTCACACACACACACAGGACGGGGGTCTAACGCCATATAGGACAGGCGTCACACAGAGGACGGGGGTCTAACGCCATATACGACAGGCGTCACACAGAGGACGGGGGTCTAACGCCATATACGACAGGCGTCACACAGAGGACGGGGGTCTAACGCCATATACGACAGGCGTCACACAGAGGACGGGGGTCTAACGCCATATACGACAGGCGTCACACAGAGGACGGGGGTCTAACGCCATATACGACAGGCGTCACACAGAGGACGGGGGTCTAACGCCATATACGACAGGCGTCACACAGAGGACGGGGGTCTAACGCCATATACGACAGGCGTCACACAGAGGACGGGGGTCTAACGCCATATACGACAGGCGTCACACAGAGGACGGGGGTCTAACGCCATATACGACAGGCGTCACACACAGGACGGGGGTCTAACGCCATATACGACAGGCGTCACACACAGGACGGGGGTCTAACGCCATATACGACAGGCGTCACACACAGGACAGGGGTCTAACGCCATATACGACAGGCGTCACACACAGGACGGGGGTCTAACGCCATATACGACAGGCGTCACACACAGGACGGGGGTCCAACGCCATATACGACAGGCGTCACACACAGGACGGGGGTCTAACGCCATATACGACAGGCGTCACACACAGGACGGGGGTCTAACGCCATATACGACAGGCGTCACACACAGGACAGGGGTCTAACGCCATATACGACAGGCGTCACACACAGGACGGGGGTCTAACGCCATATACGACAGGCGTCACACACAGGACGGGGGTCTAACGCCATATACGACAGGCGTCACACACAGGACGGGGGTCTAACGCCATATACGACAGGCGTCACACACAGGACGGGGGTCTAACGCCATATACGACAGGCGTCACACACAGGACGGGGGACTAACGCCATATACGACAGGCGTCACACACAGGACGGGGGTCTAACGCCATATACGACAGGCGTCACACACAGGACGGGGGTCTAACGCCATATACGACAGGCGTCACACACACACACAGGACGGGGGTCTAACGCCATATACGACAGGCGTCACACACACACACACACACAGGACGGGGGTCTAACGCCATATACGACAGGCGTCACACACACACACACACAGGACGGGGGTCTAACGCCATATAGGACAGGCGTCACACACACACACACAGGACGGGGGTCTAACGCCATATAGGACAGGCGTCACACAGAGGACGGGGGTCTAACGCCATATAGGACAGGCGTCACACAGAGGACGGGGGTCTAACGCCATATACGACAGGCGTCACAGAGGACGGGGGTCTAACGCCATATACGACAGGCGTCACACAGAGGACGGGGGTCTAACGCCATATACGACAGGCGTCACACAGAGGACGGGGGTCTAACGCCATATACGACAGGCGTCACACAGAGGACGGGGGTCTAACGCCATATACGACAGGCGTCACACACAGGACGGGGGTCTAACGCCATATACGACAGGCGTCACACACAGGACAGGGGTCTAACGCCATATACGACAGGCGTCACACACAGGACGGGGGTCTAACGCCATATACGACAGGCGTCACACACAGGACGGGGGTCTAACGCCATATACGACAGGCGTCACACACAGGACGGGGGTCTAACGCCATATACGACAGGCGTCACACACAGGACGGGGGTCTAACGCCATATACGACAGGCGTCACACACAGGACGGGGGTCTAACGCCATATACGACAGGCGTCACACACAGGACGGGGGTCTAACGCCATATACGACAGGCGTCACACACAGGACGGGGGACTAACGCCATATACGACAGGCGTCACACACAGGACGGGGGTCTAACGCCATATACGACAGGCGTCACACACAGGACGGGGGTCTAACGCCATATACGACAGGCGTCACACACACACACAGGACGGGGGTCTAACGCCATATACGACAGGCGTCACACACACACACACAGGACGGGGGTCTAACGCCATATAGGACAGGCGTCACACACACACACACAGGACGGGGGTCTAACGTCATATAGGACAGGCGTCACACACACACAGGACGGGGGTCTAACGCCATATAGGACAGGCATCACACACACGACGGGGGTCTAACGCCATATAGGACAGGCATCACACACACGACGGGGGTCTAACGCCATATAGGACAGGCATCACACACACAGAACGGGGGTCTAACGCCACATACGACAAGCGTCACACACACACACAGGACGGGGGTCTAACGCCACATAGGACAGGCGTCACACACACAGGACGGGGGTCTAACGCCATATAGGACAGGCGGCACACACACACAGGACGGGGGTCTAACGCCATATAGGACAGGCGGCACACACACACAGGACGGGGGTCTAACGACATATAGGACAGGCGTCACACACACAGGAAGGGGGTCTAACGACATAGGACAGGGGTCTAACGCCATATAGGACAGGCGTCACACACACAGGACGGGGGTCTAACGCCACATAGGACAGGCGGCACACACACACAGGACGGGGGTCTAACGCCACATAGGACAAGCGTCACACACACAGGACGGGGGTCTAACGCCACATAGGACAAGCGTCACACACACAGGACGGGGGTCTAACGCCACATAGGACAAGCGTCACACACACAGGACGGGGGTCTAACGCCATATAGGACAAGCGTCACACACAGGACGGGGGTCTAACGCCATATAGGACAAGCGTCACACACAGGACGGGGGTCTAACGCCATATAGGACAAGCGTCACACACAGGACGGGGGTCTAACGCCATATAGGACAAGCGTCACACACAGGACGGGGGTCTAACGCCATATAGGACAAGCGTCACACACAGGACGGGGGTCTAACGCCATATAGGACAAGCGTCACACACACACACAGGAGGGGGTCTAACGCCATATAGGACAGGCGTCACACACACACACAGGACGGGGGTCTAACGCCATATAGGACAGGCGTCACACACACACACAGGACGGGGGTCTAACGCCATATAGGACAGGCGTCACACACACACACAGGAAGGGGGTCTAAAGCCATATAGGACAGGCGTCACACACACACACACACACACACACAGGACGGGGGTCTAACGACACATTGGACAGGCGTCACACACAGGACGGGAGTCTAACGCCACATAGGACAAGCGTCATACACACACAGGATGGGGGTTTAACGCCACATAGGACAGGCGTCACACACACACACACACAGGACGGGGGTCTAACGCCATATAGGACAGGCGTCACACACACAGGACGGGGGTCTAACGCCATATACGACAGGCGTCACACACAGGACGGGGGTCTAACGCCATATACGACAGGCGTCACACACACACAGAGGACGGGGGTCTAACGCCATATAGGACAGGCGTCACACACACACAGAGGACGGGGGTCTAACGCCACATAGGACAGGCGTCACACACACACAGAGGACGGGGGTCTAACGCCACATAGGACAGGCGTCACACACACACAGAGGACGGGGGTCTAACACCACATAGGACAGGCGTCACACACACACACACACTCACACACACACAGGACGGGGGTCTAACGCCACGTAGGACAGGCGTCACACACACAGGACGGGGGTCTAACGCCACGTAGGACAGGCGTCACACACACAGGACGGGGGTCTAACGCCACGTAGGTGTCACGGGTGTGTTGCCACGAAGATCGTCACGAGTACACAGCCTGACTTCTCGCAGCTGACTTGTTGGTGCTTTGTGTCTCTCGGCAGTGAGGGAGTTAATTCTCTCTCTCTCTGGGCTAGATGAGGTCCAGCCTCGCCCAGCTGCAATCAATACTTCTGTAGTGAGACTCCTTCATATACCTGCTGGTCTGTTTGGGAGGTGTCGGTGAAAGCATTTCATTCAGACTGACAGAGCGGATCGTGGTGTTTGGAGTTGCTGAGATAAGTGTATTTGGAAGTGTTTTTCCCTTTCCTCGCTTTATCATTTATCTCCTTTCCCGTTGGTTTTCCCTCTGTTGTAGTTGAGTAGTTGTTTGTATGCAAGGTGGTTTTGGTTTTTCCCTTGTACTGTCTCGTTCGTCTAAGTATTGTGTTTGGGCATATTAGGTCTTGTTCCCTTTGGTTGTGATCGGGGTCCTTCTCAGGACTAGATTACTGTGGTGCAGGGATCTTCAGGAGATAGGGGTTACGCTGGCGGCCTGGACCTCTGTACCTTTAACAGTACCTCCAGGTTGAGGGATTAGTCAGGGCCCCAGCTTAGGGTCAGCTTAGGCCCCCTACCTCCAGTATACGGAGACAGCGTGACATTTTCACCGACCCAACTTAGTTTTTCTCCAGCTACCATGGATCCAGTAGCCGGTCTAGCTCGGCAATTGCAGAGTTTGTCCATGGAGCTGGCGGACGTTAGGTCCAAGGTTTGGCATCCTCAGGAGCAAGCCGGACCAGAACCTAAAGTAGCTCTCCCTGATAGGTTCACTGGGGGGCGGGACAAGTTTTTTGTTTTCCGGGAGGCATGCAAATTGTACTTTCGGCTGCGGCCTCGGTCATCGGGGAGTGAAGAACAAAGGGTGGGAATTGTCATCTCGCTCCTACAAGGGGACCCACAATCCTGGGCGTTCTCTCTTTCCCCGGGTTCCCCGGCTCTCCAGTCAGTGGATAGGTTTTTCGCTGCTCTGGGACTCGTATATGATGACCCAGATCGGATCTCCCTTGCTGAGTCTAAGTTACGTAGGATCCAGCAGGGAGATCGTCCGGCGGAGGAATTCTGTTCGGAGTTCCGTAGGTGGGCCACGGACACCCAGTGGAATGACCCGGCTCTTAGGAGCCAGTTTTGTCATGGTTTATCCGACAAATTACAGGATGTGTTGGCACAGTATGACTCTCCCGTGTCACTGGAAGCCGCTATGGCCCTTGCTATTCGCGTGGACAGACGGCTTCGGGAGAGGTGCGGGATAATTCTACCCCCTGTGATGACTCCACCTCCTACAAGGTCCCCTCATATGGTGGTTCCCCTGGTCAGTCCAGAGGAGCCTATGCAATTAGGAGGGACATCATTTCGGGGGAGGGGACCGGTGGTGCGCCATAAGGCAGGAAGGTGTTTCTTCTGCGGGAGAAAGGGACATTTTATTGGGGGGTGTCCATCCCGTCCCTTGCAGAGTGAAGAGTCGTCGGAAAACTGTTAATCCCAGGTTGTGTGGTGGACGGCAATCTGGGAGTAGGTATTTCGTCCCTAGGTTCGTCTCAGTTTCTCGTACCGGCGGAGGTGGTGGTGGGTACGAGAACTGAGAGGATATCTGTTCTTCTGGATAGTGGGGCCGGGGCTAATCTGGTTGATGCTCGGTTTGCCCGGGTCCAAGGTATGCGGTTGAGTGAGTTGGCTAAACCCATCCCCATATTCTCGATCGATGCCAGGCCTCTCGGTCAGGGAAGTTTTTTGCAAGCTGTGCATGACGTAAAACTTCAAGTGGGGGCAATACATAAAGAACTGTTGTCTTGCTACGTGTTGGAGGGTCTTCCCACTCCTATTGTGTTGGGCCTTCCTTGGTTAGCTAAGCATAACCCGGTTATTAATTGGCAAACCAGGGAGATAAGCCAATGGAGTAAATTCTGTAATAAAAACTGCATGAACACGGTCATTGGTGCGGTTACTCCTTGGGTCTTACCTCCATTTCTGGCGGACTTTGAGGATGTATTCTCGGAGAAAGGGTGTCAGGAACTACCTCCTCATCGCGTGTATGACTGTTCTGTAAAACTGCTCCCTGAGGCCAAGTTACCTAAAGCTAGGTTGTATAACCTTTCTGGTCCTGAGAGGCAGGCCATGAAGGATTATATCTCAGAAAGTCTGGCTAAGGGGCATATTAGACCTTCATCTTCACCGGTGGCTGCGGGGTTCTTCTTTGTTAAGAAGAAAGATGGAGGCCTACGCCCTTGCCTGGATTTCCGTGAACTTAATCGGATTACGGTCCGAGATCCGTATCCGCTCCCACTTATTCCCGATCTCTTTAATCAGATCGTGGGCGCCAAATGGTTCTCTAAGTTGGATCTCAGGGGGGCGTACAATCTGATTAGGATGAAAGAGGGGGATGAGTGGAAGACGGCGTTTAACACTCCGGAGGGGCATTATGAGAACCTTGTCATGCCATTCGGTCTGACTAATGCCCCGGCGGTGTTTCAACACTTTGTTAATGACATCTTTCGCCGCCTGGTGGGACAGTTTGTTGTCATATATCTGGATGATATCTTAATTTACTCGCCGGATCTGGTGTCTCATCAGGAGCACGTTAGGCAGGTGTTACAGATCTTGCGGGATAATAAACTGTATGCCAAGTGGGAAAAGTGTGTGTTCGCCGTACAGGAACTCCAGTTTTTAGGCTTCCTGGTTTCAGCGTCCGGTTTTCGTATGGACCCTGGGAAAGTGCGGGCAGTTCTTGAGTGGGATCGGCCAGAGAACCTTAAGGCACTACAACGTTTCCTGGGGTTTGCTAATTATTACCGGAAGTTCATTCGTAATTTCTCGTCCATGGTTAAGCCTCTCACAGACATGACTAAAAAGGGGACGGATTTTTCTAGGTGGTCTGACAAGGCTTGTCAAGCATTCTCCTCTTTGAAAAAATGTTTTGCCTCGGCGCCCATACTCATTCAACCTGATGCGTCTCAGCCATTCATTGTAGAGGTAGACGCTTCCGAGGTAGGGGTGGGAGCAGTATTGTCACAGGGTTCGTCCCCTGGTAAGTGGCATCCGTGCGCCTTTTTCTCTAAAAAATTGTCGTCCGCTGAGAGGAATTACGATGTCGGCAATAGGGAACTCTTGGCCATTAAGTTAGCTTTTGAGGAGTGGCGCCATTTTTTGGAGGGGGCAGTTCATCCGGTCACCGTCATCACCGATCACAAGAACCTGCTATATCTGGAGTCCGCGAAACGTCTGAATCCCAGACAAGCTAGGTGGTCATTGTTTTTTACCAGGTTTAATTTTGTCGTTACATATCGTCCTGGGTCAAAAAATGTAAAGGCGGATGCCTTATCTCGTAGTTTCCCGGGGGCCGGGAATACGGACGACCCGATTCCTATCCTTCAGGAGGGGGTGGTGGTTTCGGCAGTATGCTCTGAGCTGGAGGAGGAGGTATTGGAGGCTCAGGGGGACGCCCCTGTTGGACCTCCAGGGAGACTGTTTGTTCCAGATCAGTTGCGACAAAAGGTGATCGAGGCACACCATAACTCTGTTTTTGCAGGACACCCGGGGAGTAAAGCAACTGTGGATCTCCTCTCGCGTCGGTTTTGGTGGCCCAACTTACATAAGGAGGTGGTAACTTTTGTCGCGTCCTGTGGGGTTTGTGCGCGCTCTAAGACCTCACATACCCGTCCGTCTGGGGCCCTCTTACCTTTGAAGATCCCGGAGCGTCCTTGGACTCATCTGTCTATGGACTTTATTACGGACCTCCCTCCGTCTTCGGGTAAAACAGTCATACTCGTTGTAGTGGACAGGTTCAGCAAGATGGCACATTTTATCGCTCTTCCGGCTCTCCCTAATGCTAAAACTCTTGCGCAGGTGTTCATTGGGGAGATTGTGAGGCTTCACGGGGTACCCTCCGAGGTGGTGTCTGATCGGGGGTCTCAGTTTGTGTCTAAGTTCTGGAAGGCGTTTTGTGCACGGCGGGGGATGCAGTTGTCATTCTCTTCGGCTTTTCAACCTCAGACCAATGGTCAGACGGAACGTATGAACCAGAGCTTGGAGACATATCTCCGGTGTTTTGTGTCAGAGAACCAGGAGGACTGGGCTTCTTTCTTACCTCTGGCAGAGTTTGCTCTTAATAATAGGCGGAGCGAGTCCACTGGTAAGTCCCCGTTTTTTGGGGCATATGGTTTTCACCCCCAGTTTTGTACTTTCAGTAGGGGGGGCTCTTCAGGGGTTCCTGAGGAGGAACGATTTTCCTCATCACTCGCTTCAGTATGGAGAGGGGTGCTGAAGAATCTGAATACTATGGGGAACCGATACAAACGTATGGCTGATAGGAGGAGAGTGTCTGGTCCGGACCTAAGTGTGAACGATCGGGTATGGTTGTCTACCAGGAATATTAAACTTAAGGTTCCCTCCTGGAAATTGGGTCCCAGGTTCATTGGGCCGTACAGAATCAGTTCTATTATTAATCCGGTGGCATTCCGTCTTGATCTCCCCCCTACGTTTAAAATTCACAACGTGTTTCACAGATCATTGCTTAAGAGGTATGTGGCGCCGGTGGTACCGTCACCTTTACCTCCCCCTCCAGTGGTTGTCAATGGTAACTTGGAGTTCCAGGTATCGAGGGTCATTGATTCACGCTTTAATCGCCGGTCCCTTCAGTACCTGGTTCATTGGAAGGGGTATGGTCCTGAGGAGAGGATGTGGGTTCCTGCGTCGGATATTAACGCAGACCGATTAGTTCAGGCCTTCCACACGACTCACCCGGATAAACCTAGCCCTGAGGGTCCGGAGGCCCCTCGTAGAAGGGGGGGTACTGTCACGGGTGTGTTGCCACGAAGATCGTCACGAGTACACAGCCTGACTTCTCGCAGCTGACTTGTTGGTGCTTTGTGTCTCTCGGCAGTGAGGGAGTTAATTCTCTCTCTCTCTGGGCTAGATGAGGTCCAGCCTCGCCCAGCTGCAATCAATACTTCTGTAGTGAGACTCCTTCATATACCTGCTGGTCTGTTTGGGAGGTGTCGGTGAAAGCATTTCATTCAGACTGACAGAGCGGATCGTGGTGTTTGGAGTTGCTGAGATAAGTGTATTTGGAAGTGTTTTTCCCTTTCCTCGCTTTATCATTTATCTCCTTTCCCGTTGGTTTTCCCTCTGTTGTAGTTGAGTAGTTGTTTGTATGCAAGGTGGTTTTGGTTTTTCCCTTGTACTGTCTCGTTCGTCTAAGTATTGTGTTTGGGCATATTATGTCTTGTTCCCTTTGGTTGTGATCGGGGTCCTTCTCAGGACTAGATTACTGTGGTGCAGGGATCTTCAGGAGATAGGGGTTACGCTGGCGGCCTGGACCTCTGTACCTTTAACAGTACCTCCAGGTTGAGGGATTAGTCAGGGCCCCAGGTTAGGGTCAGCTTAGGCCCCCTACCTCCAGTATACGGAGACAGCGTGACAGTAGGACAGGCGTCACACACACAGGACGGGGGTCTAACGCCACGTAGGACAGGTGTCACACACACAGGACGGGGGTCTAACGCCACGTAGGACAGGCGTCACACACACAGGACGGGGTCTAACGCCACGTAGGACAGGCGTCACACACACAGGACGGGGGTCTAACGCCACGTAGGACAGGCGTCACACACACAGGACGGGGGTCTAACGCCACGTAGGACAGGCGTCACACACACAGGACGGGGGTCTAACGCCACGTAGGACAGGCGTCACACACACAGGACGGGGGTCTAACGCCACGTAGGACAGGCGTCACACACACAGGTCGGGGGTCTAACGCCACGTAGGACAGGCGTCACACACACAGGACGGGGGTCTAACGCCACGTAGGACAGGCGTCACACACACAGGACGGGGGTCTAACGCCACGTAGGACAGGCGTCACACACACAGGACGGGGGTCTAACGCCACGTAGGACAGGCGTCACACACACAGGACGGGGGTCTAACGCCACGTAGGACAGGCGTCACACACACAGGACGGGGGTCTAACGCCACGTAGGACAGGCGTCACACACACAGGACGGGGGTCTAACGCCACATAGGACAGGCGTCACAAACACAGGACGGGGGTCTAACGCCACATAGGACAAGCGTCACACACACACAGGACGGGGGTCTAACGCCACATAGGACAGGCGTCACACACACAAGACGGGGGTCTAACGCCACATAGGACAGGCTTCACACACACAGGACGGGGGTCTAACGCCACATAGGACAGGCGTCACACACACAGGACGGGGGTCTAACGCCACATAGGACAAGCGTCACACACACAGGACGGGGGTCTAACGCCACATAGGACAGGCGTCACACACACAGGACCGGGGTCTAACGCCACATAGGACAGGCGTCACACACACAGGACCGGGGTCTAACGCCACATAGGACAGGCGTCACACACACAGGACGGGGGTCTAACGCCACATAGGACAGGCGTCACACACACAGGACGGGGGTCTAACGCCACATAGGACAGGCGTCACACACACAGGACGGGGGTCTAACGCCATATAGGACAGGCGTCACACACACACACAGGACGGGGGTCTAACGCCATATAGGACAGGCGTCACACACACACAGGACGGGGGTCTAACGCCATATAGGACAGGCGTCACACACACACACAGGACGGGGGTCTAACGCCATATACGACAGGCGTCACACACACAGGAAGGGGGTCTAACGCCATATAGGACAGGCGTCACACACAGGACGGGGGTCTAACGCCATATAGGACAGGCATCACACACACACGACGGGGGTCTAACGCCATATAGGACAGGCATCACACACACAGAACGGGGGTCTAACGCCACATACGACAAGCGTCACACACACACAGGACGGGGGTCTAACGCCACATAGGACAGGCGTCACACACACAGGACGGGGGTCTAACGCCATATAGGACAGGCGGCACACACACACAGGACGGGGGTCTAACGCCATATAGGACAAGCGGAACACACACACAGGACGGGGGTTTAACGACATAGGACAGGCGTCACACACACAGGAAGGGGGTCTAACGACATATAGGACAGGGGTCTAACGCCACATAGGACAGGCGTCACACACACAGGACGGGGGTCTAACGCCACATAGGACAAGCGTCACACACACAGGACGGGGGTCTAACGCCACATAGGACAAGCGTCACACACTCAGGACGGGGGTTTAACGCCACATAGGACAGGCGTCACACACACACACACACACAAACACACACAAGAAGGGGGTCTAACGCCATATAGGACAAGCGTCACACACAGGACGGGGGTCTAACGCCATATGGGACAGGCGTCACACACACACACAGGACGGGGGTCTAACGCCATATGGGACAGGCGTCACACACACAGAGGACGGGGGTCTAACGCCATATAGGACAGGCGTCACACACACACACAGGACGGGGGTCTAACGCCATATGGGACAGGCGTCACACACACACACAGGACGGGGGTCTAACGCCATATGGGACAGGCGTCACACACACAGGACGGGGGTCTAACACCACGTAGGACAGGCGTCACACACACAGGACGGGGGTCTAACGCCACGTAGGACAGGCGTCACACACACAGGACGGGGGTCTAACGCCACATAGGACAGGCTTCACACACACAGGACGGGGGTCTAACGCCACATAGGACAGGCGTCACACACACAGGACGGGGGTCTAACGCCACATAGGACAGGCGTGTCACACACACACACAGGACGGGGGTCTAACGCCACATAGGACAGGCGTGTCACACACACACACAGGACGGGGGTCTAACGCCATATAGGACAGGCGTCACACACACACACAGGACGGGGGTCTAACGCCATATAGGACAGGCGTCACACACACACACACAGGACGGGGGTCTAACGCCATATAGGACAGGCGTCACACACACACACAGGACGGGGGTCTAACGCCATATAGGACAGGTGTCACACACACACAGGACGGGGGTCTAACGCCATATAGGACAGGCGTCACACACACACACACAGGACGGGGGTCTAACGCCATATAGGACAGGCGTCACACACAGGACGGGGGTCTAACGCCATATAGGACAGGCATCACACACACGACGGGGGTCTAACGCCATATAGGACAGGCGTCACACACAGGACGGGGGTCTAACGCCATATAGGACAGGCATCACACACACGACGGGGGTCTAACGCCATATAGGACAGGCATCACACACACAGAACGGGGGTCTAACGCCACATACGACAAGCGTCACACACACACAGGACGGGGGTCTAACGCCACATAGGACAGGCGTCACACACACAGGACGGGGGTCTAACGCCACATAGGACAGGCGTCACACACACAGGACGGGGGTCTAACGCCATATAGGACAGGCGGCACACACACACACAGGACGGGGGTCTAACGACATATAGGACAGGCATCACACACACAGGAAGGGGGTCTAACGCCACATAGGACAGGCGTCACACACACAGGAAGGGGGTCTAACGCCACATAGGACAAGCGTCACACACACAGGACGGGGGTCTAACGCCACATAGGACAGGCATCACACACACACACACACACACACACAGGACGGGGGTTTAACGCCACATAGGACAGGCGTCAAACACACACAGGACGGGGGTCTAACGCCATATAGGACAGGCATCACACACACGACGGGGGTCTAACGCCATATAGGACAGGCATCACACACACGACGGGGGTCTAACGCCATATAGGACAGGCATCACACACACAGGACGGGGGTCTAACGCCACATAGGACAGGCGTCACACACACAGGACGGGGGTCTAACGCCATATAGGACAGGCGGCACACACACACAGGACGGGGGTCTAACGCCATATAGGACAGGCGGCACACACACACAGGACGGGGGTCTAACGACATATAGGACAGGCGTCACACACACAGGAAGGGGGTCTAACGCCATATAGGACAGGCGTCACACACACAGGACGGGGGTCTAACGCCACATAGGACAGGCGGCACACACACACAGGACGGGGGTCTAACGCCACATAGGACAAGCGTCACACACACAGGACGGGGGTCTAACGCCACATAGGACAAGCGTCACACACACAGGACGGGGGTCTAACGCCACATAGGACAAGCGTCTCACACACAGGACGGGGGTCTAACGCCATATAGGACAAGCGTCACACACAGGACGGGGGTCTAACGCCATATAGGACAAGCGTCACACACAGGACGGGGGTCTAACGCCATATAGGACAAGCGTCACACACACACACAGGAGGGGGTCTAACGCCATATAGGACAGGCGTCACACACACACACAGGAAGGGGGTCTAAAGCCATATAGGACAGGCGTCACACACACACAGGACGGGGGTCTAACGACACATTGGACAGGCGTCACACACAGGACGGGGGTCTAACGCCACATAGGACAAGCGTCACACACACACACAGGACGGGGGTTTAACGCCACATAGGACAGGCGTCACACACACACACAGGACGGGGGTCTAACGCCATATAGGACAGGCGTCACACACACACAGGACGGGGGTCTAACGCCATATACGACAGGCGTCACACACACACAGGACGGGGGTCTAACGCCATATACGACAGGCGTCACACACACACAGGACGGGGGTCTAACGCCATATACGACAGGCGTCACACACACACAGGACGGGGGTCTAACGCCATATACGACAGGCGTCACACACACACAGAGGACGGGGGTCTAACGCCATATAGGACAGGCGTCACACACACACAGAGGACGGGGGTCTAACGCCACATAGGACAGGCGTCACACACACACAGAGGACGGGGGTCTAACACCACATAGGACAGGCGTCACACACACACAGAGGACGGGGGTCTAACGCCACATAGGACAGGCGTCACACACACACACAGAGGACGGGGGTCTAACACCACATAGGACAGGCGTCACACACACACAGAGGACGGGGGGGTCTCACGCCACGTAGGACAGGCGTCACACACACAGGACGGGGGTCTAACGCCACGTAGGACAGGCGTCACACACACAGGACGGGGGTCTAACACCACGTAGGACAGGCGTCACACACACAGGACGGGGGTCTAACGCCACGTAGGACAGGCGTCACACACACAGGACGGGGGTCTAACGCCACGTAGGACAGGCGTCACACACACAGGACGGGGGTCTAACGCCACGTAGGACAGGCGTCACACACACAGGACGGGGGTCTAACGCCACGTAGGACAAGCGTCACACACACAGGACGGGGGTCTAACGCCACATAGGACAAGCGTCTCACACACAGGACGGGGGTCTAACGCCATATAGGACAAGCGTCACACACAGGACGGGGGTCTAACGCCATATAGGACAAGCGTCACACACAGGACGGGGGTCTAACGCCATATAGGACAAGCGTCACACACACACACAGGAGGGGGTCTAACGCCATATAGGACAGGCGTCACACACACACACAGGAAGGGGGTCTAAAGCCATATAGGACAGGCGTCACACACACACACACACAGGACGGGGGTCTAACGACACATTGGACAGGCGTCACACACAGGACGGGGGTCTAACGCCACATAGGACAAGCGTCACACACACACACAGGACGGGGGTTTAACGCCACATAGGACAGGCGTCACACACACACACACACACAGGACGGGGGTCTAACGCCATATAGGACAGGCGTCACACACACACAGGACGGGGGTCTAACGCCATATACGACAGGCGTCACACACACACAGGACGGGGGTCTAACGCCATATACGACAGGCGTCACACACACACAGGACGGGGGTCTAACGCCATATACGACAGGCGTCACACACACACAGGACGGGGGTCTAACGCCATATACGACAGGCGTCACACACACACAGAGGACGGGGGTCTAACGCCATATAGGACAGGCGTCACACACACAGAGGACGGGGGTCTAACGCCACATAGGACAGGCGTCACACACACACAGAGGACGGGGGTCTAACACCACATAGGACAGGCGTCACACACACACAGAGGACGGGGGTCTAACGCCACATAGGACAGGCGTCACACACACACACAGAGGACGGGGGTCTAACACCACATAGGACAGGCGTCACACACACACAGAGGACGGGGGGGTCTCACGCCACGTAGGACAGGCGTCACACACACAGGACGGGGGTCTAACGCCACGTAGGACAGGCGTCACACACACAGGACGGGGGTCTAACGCCACGTAGGACAGGCGTCACACACACAGGACGGGGGTCTAACGCCACGTAGGACAGGCGTCACACACACAGGACGGGGGTCTAACGCCACGTAGGACAGGCGTCACACACACAGGACGGGGGTCTAACGCCACGTAGGACAGGCGTCACACACACAGGACGGGGGTCTAACGCCACGTAGGACAGGCGTCACACACACAGGACGGGGGTCTAACGCCACGTAGGACAGGCGTCACACACACAGGACGGGGGTCTAACGCCACGTAGGACAGGCGTCACACACACAGGACGGGGGTCTAACGCCACGTAGGACAGGCGTCACACACACAGGACGGGGGTCTAACGCCACGTAGGACAGGCGTCACACACACAGGACGGGGGTCTAACGCCACGTAGGACAGGCGTCACACACACAGGACGGGGGTCTAACGCCACGTAGGACAGGCGTCACACACACAGGACGGGGGTCTAACGCCACGTAGGACAGGCGTCACACACACAGGACGGGGGTCTAACGCCACGTAGGACAGGCGTCACACACACAGGACGGGGGTCTAACGCCACGTAGGACAGGCGTCACACACACAGGACGGGGGTCTAACGCCACGTAGGACAGGCGTCACACACACAGGACGGGGGTCTAACGCCACGTAGGACAGGCGTCACACACACAGGACGGGGGTCTAACGCCACGTAGGACAGGCGTCACACACACAGGACGGGGGTCTAACGCCACGTAGGACAGGCGTCACACACACAGGACGGGGGTCTAACGCCACGTAGGACAGGCGTCACACACACAGGACGGGGGTCTAACGCCACATAGGACAGGCTTCACACACACAGGACGGGGGTCTAACGCCACATAGGACAGGCGTCACACACACAGGACGGGGGTCTAACGCCACATAGGACAGGCGTCACACACACAGGACGGGGGTCTAACGCCACATAGGACAGGCGTCACACACACAGGACGGGGGTCTAACGCCACATAGGACAGGCGTCACACACACAGGACGGGGGTCTAACGCCACATAGGACAGGCGTCACACACACAGGACGGGGGTCTAACGCCACATAGGACAGGCGTCACACACACAGGACGGGGGTCTAACGCCACATAGGACAGGCGTCACACACACAGGACGGGGGTCTAACGCCACATAGGACAGGCGTCACACACACAGGACGGGGGTCTAACGCCATATAGGACAGGCGTCACACACACACACAGGACGGGGGTCTAACGCCATATAGGACAGGCGTCACACACACACAGGACGGGGGTCTAACGCCATATAGGACAGGCGTCACACACACACACAGGACGGGGGTCTAACGCCATATACGACAGGCGTCACACACACAGGAAGGGGGTCTAACGCCATATAGGACAGGCGTCACACACAGGACGGGGGTCTAACGCCATATAGGACAGGCATCACACACACACGACGGGGGTCTAACGCCATATAGGACAGGCATCACACACACAGAACGGGGGTCTAACGCCACATACGACAAGCGTCACACACACACAGGACGGGGGTCTAACGCCACATAGGACAGGCGTCACACACACAGGACGGGGGTCTAACGCCATATAGGACAGGCGGCACACACACACAGGACGGGGGTCTAACGCCATATAGGACAAGCGGCACACACACACAGGACGGGGGTTTAACGACATAGGACAGGCGTCACACACACAGGAAGGGGGTCTAACGACATATAGGACAGGGGTCTAACGCCACATAGGACAGGCGTCACACACACAGGACGGGGGTCTAACGCCACATAGGACAAGCGTCACACACACAGGACGGGGGTCTAACGCCACATAGGACAGGCGTCACACACACAGGACGGGGGTCTAACGCCATATAGGACAGGCGGCACACACACACACAGGACGGGGGTCTAACGACATATAGGACAGGCGTCACACACACAGGAAGGGGGTCTAACGCCACATAGGACAGGCGTCACACACACAGGAAGGGGGTCTAACGCCACATAGGACAAGCGTCACACACACAGGACGGGGGTCTAACGCCACATAGGACAGGCATCACACACACACACACACACACACAGGACGGGGGTTTAACGCCACATAGGACAGGCGTCAAACACACACAGGACGGGGGTCTAACGCCATATAGGACAGGCATCACACACACGACGGGGGTCTAACGCCATATAGGACAGGCATCACACACACGACGGGGGTCTAACGCCATATAGGACAGGCATCACACACACAGGACGGGGGTCTAACGCCACATAGGACAGGCGTCACACACACAGGACGGGGGTCTAACGCCATATAGGACAGGCGGCACACACACACAGGACGGGGGTCTAACGCCATATAGGACAGGCGGCACACACACACAGGACGGGGGTCTAACGCCATATAGGACAGGCGTCACACACACAGGAAGGGGGTCTAACGCCATATAGGACAGGCGTCACACACACAGGACGGGGGTCTAACGCCACATAGGACAGGCGGCACACACACAGAGGACGGGGGTCTAACGCCATATAGGACAGGCGTCACACACACAGAGGACGGGGGTCTAACGCCACATAGGACAGGCGTCACACACACACAGAGGACGGGGGTCTAACACCACATAGGACAGGCGTCACACACACACAGAGGACGGGGGTCTAACGCCACATAGGACAGGCGTCACACACACACACAGAGGACGGGGGTCTAACACCACATAGGACAGGCGTCACACACACACAGAGGACGGGGGGGTCTCACGCCACGTAGGACAGGCGTCACACACACAGGACGGGGGTCTAACGCCACGTAGGACAGGCGTCACACACACAGGACGGGGGTCTAACACCACGTAGGACAGGCGTCACACACACAGGACGGGGGTCTAACGCCACGTAGGACAGGCGTCACACACACAGGACGGGGGTCTAACGCCACGTAGGACAGGCGTCACACACACAGGACGGGGGTCTAACGCCACGTAGGACAGGCGTCACACACACAGGACGGGGGTCTAACGCCACGTAGGACAGGCGTCACACACACAGGACGGGGGTCTAACGCCACGTAGGACAGGCGTCACACACACAGGACGGGGGTCTAACGCCACGTAGGACAGGCGTCACACACACAGGACGGGGGTCTAACGCCACGTAGGACAGGCGTCACACACACAGGACGGGGGTCTAACGCCACGTAGGACAGGCGTCACACACACAGGACGGGGGTCTAACGCCACGTAGGACAGGCGTCACACACACAGGACGGGGGTCTAACGCCACGTAGGACAGGCGTCACACACACAGGACGGGGGTCTAACGCCACGTAGGACAGGCGTCACACACACAGGACGGGGGTCTAACGCCACGTAGGACAGGCGTCACACACACAGGACGGGGGTCTAACGCCACGTAGGACAGGCGTCACACACACAGGACGGGGGTCTAACGCCACGTAGGACAGGCGTCACACACACAGGACGGGGGTCTAACGCCACGTAGGACAGGCGTCACACACACAGGACGGGGGTCTAACGCCACGTAGGACAGGCGTCACACACACAGGACGGGGGTCTAACGCCACGTAGGACAGGCTTCACACACACAGGACGGGGGTCTAACGCCACATAGGACAGGCGTCACACACACAGGACGGGGGTCTAACGCCACATAGGACAGGCGTCACACACACAGGACGGGGGTCTAACGCCACATAGGACAGGCGTCACACACACAGGACGGGGGTCTAACGCCACATAGGACAGGCGTCACACACACAGGACGGGGGTCTAACGCCACATAGGACAGGCGTCACACACACAGGACGGGGGTCTAACGCCACATAGGACAGGCGTCACACACACAGGACGGGGGTCTAACGCCACATAGGACAGGCGTCACACACACAGGACGGGGGTCTAACGCCACATAGGACAGGCGTCACACACACAGGACGGGGGTCTAACGCCACATAGGACAGGCGTCACACACACAGGACGGGGGTCTAACGCCACATAGGACAGGCGTCACACACACAGGACGGGGGTCTAACGCCATATAGGACAGGCGTCACACACACACACAGGACGGGGGTCTAACGCCATATAGGACAGGCGTCACACACACACAGGACGGGGGTCTAACGCCATATAGGACAGGCGTCACACACACACACAGGACGGGGGTCTAACGCCATATACGACAGGCGTCACACACACAGGAAGGGGGTCTAACGCCATATAGGACAGGCGTCACACACAGGACGGGGGTCTAACGCCATATAGGACAGGCATCACACACACACGACGGGGGTCTAACGCCATATAGGACAGGCATCACACACACAGAACGGGGGTCTAACGCCACATACGACAAGCGTCACACACACACAGGACGGGGGTCTAACGCCACATAGGACAGGCGTCACACACACAGGACGGGGGTCTAACGCCATATAGGACAGGCGGCACACACACACAGAGGACGGGGGGGTCTCACGCCACGTAGGACAGGCGTCACACACACAGGACGGGGGTCTAACGCCACGTAGGACAGGCGTCACACACACAGGACGGGGGTCTAACACCACGTAGGACAGGCGTCACACACACAGGACGGGGGTCTAACGCCATATAGGACAGGCGTCACACACACACAGGACGGGGGTCTAACGCCATATAGGACAGGCGTCACACACACACACAGGACGGGGGTCTAACGCCATATACGACAGGCGTCACACACACAGGAAGGGGGTCTAACGCCATATAGGACAGGCGTCACACACAGGACGGGGGTCTAACGCCATATAGGACAGGCATCACACACACACGACGGGGGTCTAACGCCATATAGGACAGGCATCACACACACAGAACGGGGGTCTAACGCCACATACGACAAGCGTCACACACACACAGGACGGGGGTCTAACGCCACATAGGACAGGCGTCACACACACAGGACGGGGGTCTAACGCCATATAGGACAGGCGGCACACACACACAGAGGACGGGGGGGTCTCACGCCACGTAGGACAGGCGTCACACACACAGGACGGGGGTCTAACGCCACGTAGGACAGGCGTCACACACACAGGACGGGGGTCTAACACCACGTAGGACAGGCGTCACACACACAGGACGGGGGTCTAACGCCACGTAGGACAGGCGTCACACACACAGGACGGGGGTCTAACGCCACGTAGGACAGGCGTCACACACACAGGACGGGGGTCTAACGCCACGTAGGACAGGCGTCACACACACAGGACGGGGGTCTAACGCCACGTAGGACAGGCGTCACACACACAGGACGGGGGTCTAACGCCACGTAGGACAGGCGTCACACACACAGGACGGGGGTCTAACGCCACGTAGGACAGGCGTCACACACACAGGACGGGGGTCTAACGCCACGTAGGACAGGCGTCACACACACAGGACGGGGGTCTAACGCCACGTAGGACAGGCGTCACACACACAGGACGGGGGTCTAACGCCACGTAGGACAGGCGTCACACACACAGGACGGGGGTCTAACGCCACGTAGGACAGGCGTCACACACACAGGACGGGGGTCTAACGCCACGTAGGACAGGCGTCACACACACAGGACGGGGGTCTAACGCCACGTAGGACAGGCGTCACACACACAGGACGGGGGTCTAACGCCACGTAGGACAGGCGTCACACACACAGGACGGGGGTCTAACGCCACGTAGGACAGGCGTCACACACACAGGACGGGGGTCTAACGCCACGTAGGACAGGCGTCACACACACAGGACGGGGGTCTAACGCCACGTAGGACAGGCGTCACACACACAGGACGGGGGTCTAACGCCACGTAGGACAGGCTTCACACACACAGGACGGGGGTCTAACGCCACATAGGACAGGCGTCACACACACAGGACGGGGGTCTAACGCCACATAGGACAGGCGTCACACACACAGGACGGGGGTCTAACGCCACATAGGACAGGCGTCACACACACAGGACGGTGGTCTAACGCCACATAGGACAGGCGTCACACACACAGGACGGGGGTCTAACGCCACATAGGACAGGCGTCACACACACAGGACGGGGGTCTAACGCCACATAGGACAGGCGTCACACACACAGGACGGGGGTCTAACGCCACATAGGACAGGCGTCACACACACAGGACGGGGGTCTAACGCCACATAGGACAGGCGTCACACACACAGGACGGGGGTCTAACGCCACATAGGACAGGCGTCACACACACAGGACGGGGGTCTAACGCCACATAGGACAGGCGTCACACACACAGGACGGGGGTCTAACGCCATATAGGACAGGCGTCACACACACACACAGGACGGGGGTCTAACGCCATATAGGACAGGCGTCACACACACACAGGACGGGGGTCTAACGCCATATAGGACAGGCGTCACACACACACACAGGACGGGGGTCTAACGCCATATACGACAGGCGTCACACACACAGGAAGGGGGTCTAACGCCATATAGGACAGGCGTCACACACAGGACGGGGGTCTAACGCCATATAGGACAGGCATCACACACACACGACGGGGGTCTAACGCCATATAGGACAGGCATCACACACACAGAACGGGGGTCTAACGCCACATACGACAAGCGTCACACACACACAGGACGGGGGTCTAACGCCACATAGGACAGGCGTCACACACACAGGACGGGGGTCTAACGCCATATAGGACAGGCGGCACACACACACAGGACGGGGGTCTAACGCCATATAGGACAAGCGGCACACACACACAGGACGGGGGTTTAACGACATAGGACAGGCGTCACACACACAGGAAGGGGGTCTAACGACATATAGGACAGGGGTCTAACGCCACATAGGACAGGCGTCACACACACAGGACGGGGGTCTAACGCCACATAGGACAAGCGTCACACACACAGGACGGGGGTCTAACGCCACATAGGACAGGCGTCACACACACAGGACGGGGGTCTAACGCCATATAGGACAGGCGGCACACACACACACAGGACGGGGGTCTAACGACATATAGGACAGGCGTCACACACACAGGAAGGGGGTCTAACGCCACATAGGACAGGCGTCACACACACAGGAAGGGGGTCTAACGCCACATAGGACAAGCGTCACACACACAGGACGGGGGTCTAACGCCACATAGGACAGGCATCACACACACGACGGGGGTCTAACGCCATATAGGACAGGCATCACACACACAGGACGGGGGTCTAACGCCACATAGGACAGGCGTCACACACACAGGACGGGGGTCTAACGCCATATAGGACAGGCGGCACACACACACAGGACGGGGGTCTAACGCCATATAGGACAGGCGGCACACACACACAGGACGGGGGTCTAACGCCATATAGGACAGGCGTCACACACACAGGAAGGGGGTCTAACGCCATATAGGACAGGCGTCACACACACAGGACGGGGGTCTAACGCCACATAGGACAGGCGGCACACACACACAGGACGGGGGTCTAACGCCACATAGGACAAGCGTCACACACACAGGACGGGGGTCTAACGCCACATAGGACAAGCGTCTCACACACAGGACGGGGGTCTAACGCCATATAGGACAAGCGTCACACACAGGACGGGGGTCTAACGCCATATAGGACAAGCGTCACACACAGGACGGGGGTCTAACGCCATATAGGACAAGCGTCACACACACACACAGGAGGGGGTCTAACGCCATATAGGACAGGCGTCACACACACACACAGGAAGGGGGTCTAAAGCCATATAGGACAGGCGTCACACACACACACACACACACACACACACACACAGGACGGGGGTCTAACGACACATTGGACAGGCGTCACACACAGGACGGGGGTCTAACGCCACATAGGACAAGCGTCACACACACACAGGACGGGGGCTTAACGCCATATAGGACAGGCGTCACACACACACAGGACGGGGGTCTAACGCCATATACGACAGGCGTCACACACACACACACACACAGGACGGGGGTCTAACGCCATATAGGACAGGCGTCACACACACACAGGACGGGGGTCTAACGCCATATACGACAGGCGTCACACACACACAGGACGGGGGTCTAACGCCATATACGACAGGCGTCACACACACACAGGACGGGGGTCTAACGCCATATACGACAGGCGTCACACACACACAGGACGGGGGTCTAACGCCATATACGACAGGCGTCACACACACACAGAGGACGGGGGTCTAACGCCACATAGGACAGGCGTCACATACACACAGAGGACGGGGGTCTAACGCCACATAGGACAGGCGTCACACACACACAGAGGACGGGGGTCTAACGCCACATAGGACAGGCGTCACACACACACAGAGGACGGGGGTCTAACGCCACATAGGACAGGCGTCACACACACACACAGAGGACGGGGGTCTAACGCCACATAGGACAGGCGTCACACACACAGGACGGGGGTCTAACGCCACATAGGACAGGCTTCACACACACAGGACGGGGGTCTAACGCCACATAGGACAGGCGTCACACACACAGGACGGGGGTCTAACGCCACATAGGACAGGCGTCACACACACAGGACGGGGGTCTAACGCCACATAGGACAGGCGTCACACACACAGGACGGGGGTCTAACGCCACATAGGACAGGCGTCACACACACAGGACGGGGGTCTAACGCCACATAGGACAGGCGTCACACACACAGGACGGGGGTCTAACGCCACATAGGACAGGCGTCACACACACAGGACGGGGGTCTAACGCCATATAGGACAGGCGTCACACACACACACAGGACGGGGGTCTAACGCCATATAGGACAGGCGTCACACACACACAGGACGGGGGTCTAACGCCATATAGGACAGGCGTCACACACACACACAGGACGGGGGTCTAACGCCATATACGACAGGCGTCACACACACAGGAAGGGGGTCTAACGCCATATAGGACAGGCGTCACACACAGGACGGGGGTCTAACGCCATATAGGACAGGCATCACACACACACGACGGGGGTCTAACGCCATATAGGACAGGCATCACACACACAGAACGGGGGTCTAACGCCACATACGACAAGCGTCACACACACACAGGACGGGGGTCTAACGCCACATAGGACAGGCGTCACACACACAGGACGGGGGTCTAACGCCATATAGGACAGGCGGCACACACACACAGGACGGGGGTCTAACGCCATATAGGACAAGCGGCACACACACACAGGACGGGGGTTTAACGACATAGGACAGGCGTCACACACACAGGAAGGGGGTCTAACGACATATAGGACAGGGGTCTAACGCCACATAGGACAGGCGTCACACACACAGGACGGGGGTCTAACGCCACATAGGACAAGCGTCACACACACAGGACGGGGGTCTAACGCCACATAGGACAAGCGTCACACACTCAGGACGGGGGTTTAACGCCACATAGGACAGGCGTCACACACACAGGACGGCGGTCTAACGCCACATAGGACAGGCGTCACACACACACACACACACAAGAAGGGGGTCTAACGCCATATAGGACAAGCGTCACACACAGGACGGGGGTCTAACGCCATATAGGACAAGCGTCACACACAGGACGGGGGTCTAACGCCATATAGGACAGGCGTCACACACACACACAGGACGGGGGTCTAACGCCATATGGGACAGGCGTCACACACACACACAGGACGGGGGTCTAACGCCATATGGGACAGGCGTCACACACACACACAGGACGGGGGTCTAACGCCATATGGGACAGGCGTCACACACACAGAGGACGGGGGTCTAACGCCATATAGGACAGGCGTCACACACACAGGACGGGGGTCTAACGCCACGTAGGACAGGCGTCACACACACAGGACGGGGGTCTAACGCCACGTAGGACAGGCGTCACACACACAGGACGGGGGTCTAACGCCACGTAGGACAGGCGTCACACACACAGGACGGGGGTCTAACGCCACGTAGGACAGGCGTCACACACACAGGACGGGGGTCTAACGCCACGTAGGACAGGCGTCACACACACAGGACGGGGGTCTAACGCCACATAGGACAGGCTTCACACACACAGGACGGGGGTCTAACGCCACATAGGACAGGCGTCACACACACAGGACGGGGGTCTAACGCCACATAGGACAGGCGTGTCACACACACACACAGGACGGGGGTCTAACGCCATATAGGACAGGCGTCACACACACACACAGGACGGGGGTCTAACGCCATATAGGACAGGCGTCACACACACACACAGGACGGGGGTCTAACGCCATATAGGACAGGCGTCACACACACACACAGGACGGGGGTCTAACGCCATATAGGACAGGCGTCACACACACACACACAGGACGGGGGTCTAACGCCATATAGGACAGGCGTCACACACACACACACAGGACGGGGGTCTAACGCCATATAGGACAGGCGTCACACACAGGACGGGGGTCTAACGCCATATAGGACAGGCATCACACACACGACGGGGGTCTAACGCCATATAGGACAGGCATCACACACAGGACGGGGGTCTAACGCCATATAGGACAGGCATCACACACACGACGGGGGTCTAACGCCATATAGGACAGGCATCACACACACAGAACGGGGGTCTAACGCCACATACGACAAGCGTCACACACACACAGGACGGGGGTCTAACGCCACATAGGACAGGCGTCACACACACAGGACGGGGGTCTAACGCCACCTAGGACAGGCGTCACACACACAGGGGAGGGGTCTAACGCCACCTAGGACAGGCGTCACACACACACAGGACGGGGGTCTAACGCCATATAGGACAGGCGGCACACACACACACAGGACGGGGGTCTAACGCCACATAGGACAGGCGTCACACACACAGGAAGGGGGTCTAACGCCACATAGGACAGGCGTCACACACACAGGAAGGGGGTCTAACGCCACATAGGACAGGCATCACACACACACACACACAGGACGGGGGTTTAACGCCACATAGGACAGGCGTCACACACACAGGACGGCGGTCTAACGCCACATAGGACATGCGTCACACACACACACACACACACACACACACAAGAATGGGGTCTAACGCCATATAGGACAAGCGTCACACACAGGACGGGGGTCTAACGCCATATAGGACAAGCGTCACACACAGGACGGGGGTCTAACGCCATATAGGACAGGCGGCACACACACACACAGGACGGGGGTCTAACGACATATAGGACAGGCGTCACACACACAGGAAGGGGGTCTAACGCCACATAGGACAGGCGTCACACACACAGGAAGGGGGTCTAACGCCACATAGGACAAGCGTCACACACACAGGACGGGGGTCTAACGCCACATAGGACAGGCATCACACACACAGGACGGGGGTTTAACGCCACATAGGACAGGCGTCACACACACAGGACGGCGGTCTAACGCCACATAGGACAGGCGTCACACACACACACACACACACACACACACAAGAATGGGGTCTAACGCCATATAGGACAAGCGTCACACACAGGACGGGGGTCTAACGCCATATAGGACAAGCGTCACACACAGGACGGGGGTCTAACGCCATATAGGACAAGCGTCACACACACAGGACGGGGGTCTAACGCCATATAGGACAGGCGTCACACACACACACACAGGACGGGGGTCTAACGCCATATAGGACAGGCGTCACACACACAGGACGGGGGTCTAACGCCATGTAGGACAGGCGTCACACACACAGGAAGGGGGTCTAAAGCCATATAGGACAGGCGTCACACACACACACACACAGGACGGGGGTCTAACGACACATAGGACAGGCGTCACACACACAGGACGGCGGTCTAACGCCACATAGGACAAGCGTCACACACACACACAGGACGGGGGTCTAACGCCATATAGGACAGGCGTCACACAGAGGACGGGGGTCTAACGCCATATAGGACAGGCGTCACACACAGGACGGGGGTCTAACGCCATATAGGACAGGCGTCACACACAGGACGGGGGTCTAACGCCATATACGACAGGCGTCACACACAGGACGGGGGTCTAACGCCATATACGACAGGCGTCACACACAGGACGGGGGTCTAACGCCATATACGACAGGCGTCACACACAGGACGGGGGTCTAACGCCATATACGACAGGCGTCACACACAGGACGGGGGTCTAACGCCATATACGACAGGCGTCACACACAGGACGGGGGTCTAACGCCATATACGACAGGCGTCACACACACACACAGGACGGGGGTCTAACGCCATATACGACAGGCGTCACACACAGGACGGGGGTCTAACGCCATATACGACAGGCGTCACACACAGGACGGGGGTCTAACGCCATATACGACAGGCGTCACACACACACACAGGACGGGGGTCTAACGCCATATACGACAGGCGTCACACACACACACAGGACGGGGGTCTAACGCCATATACGACAGGCGTCACACACACACACAGGACGGGGGTCTAACGCCATATACGACAGGCGTCACACACACACACAGGACGGGGGTCTAACGCCATATACGACAGGCGTCACACACACACACAGGACGGGGGTCTAACGCCATATACGACAGGCGTCACACACACACACAGGACGGGGGTCTAACGCCATATACGACAGGCGTCACACACACACACAGGACGGGGGTCTAACGCCATATACGACAGGCGTCACACACACACACAGGACGGGGGTCTAACGCCATATACGACAGGCGTCACACACACACACAGGACGGGGGTCTAACGCCATATACGACAGGCGTCACACACACACACAGGACGGGGGTCTAACGCCATATACGACAGGCGTCACACACACACACAGGACGGGGGTCTAACGCCATATACGACAGGCGTCACACACACACACAGGACGGGGGTCTAACGCCATATACGACAGGCGTCACACACACACACAGGACGGGGGTCTAACGCCATATACGACAGGCGTCACACACACACACAGGACGGGGGTCTAACGCCATATACGACAGGCGTCACACACACACACAGGACGGGGGTCTAACGCCATATACGACAGGCGTCACACACACACACAGGACGGGGGTCTAACGCCATATACGACAGGCGTCACACACACACACAGGACGGGGGTCTAACGCCATATACGACAGGCGTCACACACACACACAGGACGGGGGTCTAACGCCATATACGACAGGCGTCACACACACACACAGGACGGGGGTCTAACGCCATATACGACAGGCGTCACACACACACACAGGACGGGGGTCTAACGCCATATACGACAGGCGTCACACACACACACAGGACGGGGGTCTAACGCCATATACGACAGGCGTCACACACACACACAGGACGGGGGTCTAACGCCATATACGACAGGCGTCACACACACACACAGGACGGGGGTCTAACGCCATATACGACAGGCGTCACACACACACACAGGACGGGGGTCTAACGCCATATACGACAGGCGTCACACACACACACAGGACGGGGGTCTAACGCCATATACGACAGGCGTCACACACACACACAGGACGGGGGTCTAACGCCATATACGACAGGCGTCACACACACACACAGGACGGGGGTCTAACGCCATATACGACAGGCGTCACACACACACACAGGACGGGGGTCTAACGCCATATACGACAGGCGTCACACACACACACAGGACGGGGGTCTAACGCCATATACGACAGGCGTCACACACACACACAGGACGGGGGTCTAACGCCATATACGACAGGCGTCACACACACACACAGGACGGGGGTCTAACGCCATATACGACAGGCGTCACACACACACACAGGACGGGGGTCTAACGCCATATACGACAGGCGTCACACACACACACAGGACGGGGGTCTAACGCCATATACGACAGGCGTCACACACACACACACAGGACGGGGGTCTAACGCCATATACGACAGGCGTCACACACACACACACAGGACGGGGGTCTAACGCCATATACGACAGGCGTCACACACACACACAGGACGGGGGTCTAACGCCATATACGACAGGCGTCACACACACACACACACAGGACGGGGGTCTAACGCCACATACGACAGGCGTCACACACACACACACACAGGACGGGGGTCTAACGCCACATACGACAGGCGTCACACACACACACACACAGGACGGGGGTCTAACGCCATATACGACAGGCGTCACACACACACACACAGGACGGGGGTCTAACGCCATATACGACAGGCGTCACACACACACACAGGACGGGGGTCTAACGCCATATACGACAGGCGTCACACACACACACAGGACGGGGGTCTAACGCCATATACGACAGGCGTCACACACACACACAGGACGGGGGTCTAACGCCATATACGACAGGCGTCACACACACACACAGGACGGGGGTCTAACGCCATATACGACAGGCGTCACACACACACACAGGACGGGGGTCTAACGCCATATACGACAGGCGTCACACACACACACAGGACGGGGGTCTAACGCCATATACGACAGGCGTCACACACACACACAGGACGGGGGTCTAACGCCATATACGACAGGCGTCACACACACACACAGGACGGGGGTCTAACGCCATATACGACAGGCGTCACACACACACAGGACGGGGGTCTAACGCCATATACGACAGGCGTCACACACACACACACAGGACGGGGGTCTAACGCCATATAGGACAGGCGTCACACAGAGGACGGGGGTCTAACGCCATATAGGACAGGCGTCACACAGAGGACGGGGGTCTAACGCCATATAGGACAGGCGTCACACACAGGACGGGGGTCTAACGCCATATACGACAGGCGTCACACATAGGACGGCGGTCTAACGCCATATACGACAGGCGTCACACACAGGACGGCGGTCTAACGCCATATACGACAGGCGTCACACACACACACAGGACGGCGGTCTAACGCCATATACGACAGGCGTCACACACACACACAGGACGGGGGTCTAACGCCATATAGGCCAGGCGTCACACACACACACAGGACGGGGGTCTAACGCCATATAGGCCAGGCGTCACACACACACACAGGACGGGGGTCTAACGCCATATAGGCCAGGCGTCACACACACACACAGGACGGGGGTCTAACGCCATATAGGCCAGGCGTCACACACACACAGGACGGGGGTCTAACGCCATATAGGCCAGGCGTCACACACACACAGGACGGGGGTCTAACGCCATATAGGCCAGGCGTCACACACACACAGGACGGGGGTCTAACGCCATATAGGCCAGGCGTCACACACACACAGGACGGGGGTCTAACGCCATATAGGCCAGGCGTCACACACACAGGAAGGGGGTCTAACGCCACATAGGACAGGCGTCACACACACAGGAAGGGGGTCTAACGCCACATAGGACAAGCGTCACACACACAGGACGGGGGTCTAACGCCACATAGGACAGGCGTCACACACACAGGACGGCGGTCTAACGCCACATAGGACATGCGTCACACACACACACACACACAAGAATGGGGTCTAACGCCATATAGGACAAGCGTCACACACAGGACGGGGGTCTATCGCCATATAGGACAAGCGTCACACACAGGACGGGGGTCTAACGCCATATAGGACAAGCGTCACACACACAGGACGGGGGTCTAACGCCATATAGGACAGGCGTCACACACAGGACGGGGGTCTAACGCCATATAGGACAGGCGTCACACACAGGACGGGGGTCTAACGCCATATAGGACAGGCATCACACACACGACGGGGGTCTAACGCCATATAGGACAGGCGTCACACACAGGACGGGGGTCTAACGCCATATAGGACAGGCATCACACACACGACGGGGGTCTAACGCCATATAGGACAGGCATCACACACACAGAACGGGGGTCTAACGCCACATACGACAAGCGTCACACACACACAGGACGGGGGTCTAACGCCACATAGGACAGGCGTCACACACACAGGACGGGGGTCTAACGCCACATAGGACAGGCGTCACACACACACAGGACGGGGGTCTAACGCCATATAGGACAGGCGGCACACACACACACAGGACGGGGGTCTAACGACATATAGGACAGGCGTCACACACACAGGAAGGGGGTCTAACGCCACATAGGACAGGCGTCACACACACAGGAAGGGGGTCTAACGCCACATAGGACAAGCGTCACACACACAGGACGGGGGTCTAACGCCACATAGGACAGGCATCACACACACACACACACACAGGACGGGGGTTTAACGCCACATAGGACAGGCGTCACACACACAGGACGGCGGTCTAACGCCACATAGGACAGGCGTCACACACACACACACACACAAGAATGGGGTCTAACGCCATATAGGACAAGCGTCACACACAGGACGGGGGTCTAACGCCATATAGGACAAGCGTCACACACAGGACGGGGGTCTAACGCCATATAGGACAAGCGTCACACACACAGGACGGGGGTCTAACGCCATATAGGACAGGCGTCACACACACAGGACGGGGGTCTAACGCCATATAGGACAGGCGTCACACACACAGGAAGGGGGTCTAAAGCCATATAGGACAGGCGTCACACACACACACACACACACACACACACACACGACGGGGGTCTAACGACACATAGGACAGGCGTCACACACACAGGACGGCGGTCTAACGCCACATAGGACAAGCGTCACACACACACACACAGGACGGGGGTTTAACGCCACATAGGACAGGCGTCACACACACACACAGGACGGGGGTCTAACGCCATATAGGACAGGCGTCACACAGAGGACGGGGGTCTAACGCCATATAGGACAGGCGTCAAACACACACACACAGAGGACGGGGGTCTAACGCCATATAGGACAGGCGTCACACAGAGGACGGGGGTCTAACGCCATATAGGACAGGCGTCACACACAGGACGGGGGTCTAACGCCATATAGGACAGGCGTCACACACAGGACGGGGGTCTAACGCCATATAGGACAGGCGTCACACACAGGACGGGGGTCTAACGCCATATACGACAGGCGTCACACACACACACAGGACGGGGGTCTAACGCCATATACGACAGGCGTCACACACACACACAGGACGGGGGTCTAACGCCATATACGACAGGCGTCACACACACACACACAGGACGGGGGTCTAACGCCATATACGACAGGCGTCACACACACAGGACGGGGGTCTAACGCCATATACGACAGGCGTCACACACACACACACACAGGACGGGGGTCTAACGCCATATACGACAGGCGTCACACACACACACAGGACGGGGGTCTAACGCCATATACGACAGGCGTCACACACACAGGACGGGGGTCTAACGCCATATAGGACAGGCGTCACACACAGGACGGGGGTCTAACGCCATATAGGACAGGCATCACACACACGACGGGGGTCTAACGCCATATAGGACAGGCATCACACACACAGAACGGGGGTCTAACGCCACATACGACAAGCGTCACACACACACAGGACGGGGGTCTAACGCCACATAGGACAGGCGTCACACACACAGGACAGGCGTCACACACACACAGGACGGGGGTCTAACGCCATATAGGACAGGCGGCACACACACACACAGGACGGGGGTCTAACGACATATAGGACAGGCGTCACACACACAGGAAGGGGGTCTAACGCCACATAGGACAGGCGTCACACACACAGGACGGGGGTCTAACGCCACATAGGACAGGCATCACACACACACACACAGGACGGGGGTTTAACGCCACATAGGACAGGCGTCACACACACAGGACGGCGGTCTAACGCCACATAGGACAGGCATCACACACACACACACACACAGGACGGGGGTTTAACGCCACATAGGACAGGCGTCACACACACAGGACGGCGGTCTAACGCCACATAGGACAAGCGTCACACACAGGACGGGGGTCTAACGCCACATAGGACAAGCGTCACACACAGGACGGGGGTCTAACGCCATATAGGACAAGCGTCACACACACAGGACGGGGGTCTAACGCCATATAGGACAAGCGTCACACACACAGGACGGGGGTCTAACGCCATATAGGACAAGCGTCACACACACAGGACGGGGGTCTAACGCCATATAGGACAGGCGTCACACACACAGGAAGGGGGTCTAAAGCCATATAGGACAGGCGTCACACACACACACACAGGACGGGGGTCTAACGACACATAGGACAGGCGTCACACACACAGGACGGCGGTCTAACGCCACATAGGACAAGCGTCACACACACACACAGGACGGGGGTTTAACGCCACATAGGACAGGCGTCACACACACACACAGGACGGGGGTCTAACGCCATATAGGACAGGCGTCACACAGAGGACGGGGGTCTAACGCCATATAGGACAGGCGTCACACACACAGGACGGGGGTCTAACGCCATATAGGACAGGCGTCAAACACACACACACAGAGGACGGGGGTCTAACGCCATATAGGACAGGCGTCACACAGAGGACGGGGGTCTAACGCCATATAGGACAGGCGTCACACACAGGACGGGGGTCTAACGCCATATAGGACAGGCGTCACACACAGGACGGGGGTCTAACGCCATATAGGACAGGCGTCACACACAGGACGGGGGTCTAACGCCATATACGACAGGCGTCACACACAGGACGGGGGTCTAACGCCATATACGACAGGCGTCACACACACACACAGGACGGGGGTCTAACGCCATATACGACAGGCGTCACACACACACACAGGACGGGGGTCTAACGCCATATACGACAGGCGTCACACACACACACACACACACAGGACGGGGGTCTAACGCCATATACGACAGGCGTCACACACACACACAGGACGGGGGTCTAACGCCATATACGACAGGCGTCACACACACACACAGGACGGGGGTCTAACGCCATATACGACAGGCGTCACACACACACACAGGACGGGGGTCTAACGCCATATACGACAGGCGTCACACACACAGGACGGGGGTCTAACGCCATATACGACAGGCGTCACACACACACACAGGACGGGGGTCTAACGCCATATACGACAGGCGTCACACACACACACAGGACGGGGGTCTAACGCCATATACGACAGGCGTCACACACACACACAGGACGGGGGTCTAACGCCATATACGACAGGCGTCACACACACAGGACGGGGGTCTAACGCCATATAGGACAGGCGTCACACACAGGACGGGGGTCTAACGCCATATAGGACAGGCATCACACACACGACGGGGGTCTAACGCCATATAGGACAGGCATCACACACACAGAACGGGGGTCTAACGCCACATACGACAAGCGTCACACACACACAGGACGGGGGTCTAACGCCACATAGGACAGGCGTCACACACACAGGACGGGGGTCTAACGCCACATAGGACAGGCGTCACACACACACAGGACGGGGGTCTAACGCCATATAGGACAGGCGGCACACACACACACAGGACGGGGGTCTAACGACATATAGGACAGGCGTCACACACACAGGAAGGGGGTCTAACGCCACATAGGACAGGCGTCACACACACAGGAAGGGGGTCTAACGCCACATAGGACAAGCGTCACACACACAGGACGGGGGTCTAACGCCACATAGGACAGGCATCACACACACACACACACACACACACACACACACACACACACACACACACAGGACGGGGGTTTAACGCCACATAGGACAGGCGTCACACACACAGGACGGCGGTCTAACGCCACATAGGACAGGCGTCACACACACACACACACACAAGAATGGGGTCTAACGCCATATAGGACAAGCGTCACACACAGGACGGGGGTCTAACGCCATATAGGACAAGCGTCACACACAGGACGGGGGTCTAACGCCATATAGGACAAGCGTCACACACACAGGACGGGGGTCTAACGCCATGTAGGACAGGCGTCACACACACAGGAAGGGGGTCTAAAGCCATATAGGACAGGCGTCACACACACACACACACACAGGACGGGGGTCTAACGACACATAGGACAGGCGTCACACACACAGGACGGCGGTCTAACGCCACATAGGACAAGCGTCACACACACACACAGGACGGGGGTTTAACGCCACATAGGACAGGCGTCACACACACACACAGGACGGGGGTCTAACGCCATATAGGACAGGCGTCACACAGAGGACGGGGGTCTAACGCCATATAGGACAGGCGTCACACACACAGGACGGGGGTCTAACGCCATATAGGACAGGCGTCAAACACACACACACAGAGGACGGGGGTCTAACGCCATATACGACAGGCGTCACACAGAGGACGGGGGTCTAACGCCATATAGGACAGGCGTCACACACAGGACGGGGGTCTAACGCCATATAGGACAGGCGTCACACACAGGACGGGGGTCTAACGCCATATACGACAGGCGTCACACACAGGACGGGGGTCTAACGCCATATACGACAGGCGTCACACACAGGACGGGGGTCTAACGCCATATACGACAGGCGTCACACACACACACACAGGACGGGGGTCTAACGCCATATACGACAGGCGTCACACACACACACAGGACGGGGGTCTAACGCCATATACGACAGGCGTCACACACACACACACACAGGACGGGGGTCTAACGCCATATACGACAGGCGTCACACACACACACAGGACGGGGGTCTAACGCCATATACGACAGGCGTCACACACACACACAGGACGGGGGTCTAACGCCATATACGACAGGCGTCACACACACACACAGGACGGGGGTCTAACGCCATATACGACAGGCGTCATACACACAGGACGGGGGTCTAACGCCATATACGACAGGCGTCACACACACACACACAGGACGGGGGTCTAACGCCATATACGACAGGCGTCACACACACACACAGGACGGGGGTCTAACGCCATATACGACAGGCGTCACACACACACACAGGACGGGGGTCTAACGCCATATACGACAGGCGTCACACACACACACAGGACGGGGGTCTAACGCCATATACGACAGGCGTCACACACACACACAGGACGGGGGTCTAACGCCATATACGACAGGCGTCACACACACACAGGACGGGGGTCTAACGCCATATACGACAGGCGTCACACACACACAGGACGGGGGTCTAACGCCATATACGACAGGCGTCACACACACACACAGGACGGCGGTCTAACGCCATATACGACAGGCGTCACACACACACACAGGACGGCGGTCTAACGCCATATACGACAGGCGTCACACACACACACAGGACGGCGGTCTAACGCCATATACGACAGGCGTCACACACACACACAGGACGGGGGTCTAACGCCATATAGGCCAGGCGTCACACACACACACAGGACGGGGGTCTAACGCCATATAGGCCAGGCGTCACACACACACACAGGACGGGGGTCTAACGCCATATAGGCCAGGCGTCACACACACACACAGGACGGGGGTCTAACGCCATATAGGCCAGGCGTCACACACACACACAGGACGGGGGTCTAACGCCATATAGGCCAGGCGTCACACACACACACAGGACGGGGGTCTAACGCCATATAGGCCAGGCGTCACACACACACACAGGACGGGGGTCTAACGCCATATAGGCCAGGCGTCACACACACACACAGGACGGGGGTCTAACGCCATATAGGCCAGGCGTCACACACACACACAGGACGGGGGTCTAACGCCATATAGGCCAGGCGTCACACACACACAGGACGGGGGTCTAACGCCATATAGGCCAGGCGTCACACACACACAGGACGGGGGTCTAACGCCATATAGGCCAGGCGTCACACACACACAGGACGGGGGTCTAACGCCATATAGGCCAGGCGTCACACACACACAGGACGGGGGTCTAACGCCATATAGGCCAGGCGTCACACACAGGACGGGGGTCTAACGCCATATAGGCCAGGCGTCACACACAGGACGGGGGTCTAACGCCATATAGGCCAGGCGTCACACACAGGACGGGGGTCTAACGCCATATAGGCCAGGCGTCACACACAGGACGGGGGTCTAACGCCATATAGGCCAGGCGTCACACAGAGGACGGGGGTCTAACGCCATATAGGCCAGGCGTCACACAGAGGACGGGGGTCTAACGCCATATAGGCCAGGCGTCACACAGAGGACGGGGGTCTAACGCCATATAGGCCAGGCGTCACACACACACACAGAGGACGGGGGTCTAACGCCATATAGGCCAGGCGTCACACACACACACACAGAGGACGGGGGTCTAACGCCATATAGGACAGGCGTCACACACACACAGAGGACGGGGGTCTAACGCCATATAGGACAGGCGTCACACACACAGGACGGGGGTCTAACGCCATATAGGACAGGTGTCACACACACACAGGACGGGGGTCTAACGCCATATAGGACAGGCGTCACACACACACAGAGGACGGGGGTCTAACGCCATATAGGACAGGCGTCACACACACACAGAGGACGGGGGTCTAACGCCATATAGGACAGGCGTCACACACACACAGAGGACGGGGGTCTAACGCCATATAGGACAGGCGTCACACACACACAGAGGACGGGGGTCTAACGCCATATAGGACAGGCGTCACACACACACACAGGACGGGGGTCTAACGCCATATAGGACAGGCGTCACACACACACACAGAGGACGGGGGTCTAACGCCATATAGGACAGGCGTCACACACACACAGGACGGGGGTATAATAATAATAATATAATATTACAGAATATTCTGCACATGACAGTCTTTACACGCGCAGCCCCGGTCCCCTCTCTCCGCTCCTCCATCCCCGCAGCCCCGGTCCCCTCTCTCCGCTCCTCCATCCCCGCAGCCCCGGTCCCCTCTGTCCGCTCCTCCATCCCGCAGCCCCGGTCCCCTCTCTCCGCTCCTCCATCCCCGCAGCCCCGGTCCCCTCTGTCCGCTCCTCCATCCCGCAGCCCCGGTCCCCTCTCACCTCCTGCGCTCCTGCTCCGGTCTTCTCCAACCTGCTACTGAGCTTCACCTCCAGCCGCACAGCACCCTCCCTCTAGCCCCGCCCCTCAAAACACCGGTACCAATTACAACCCTCCATCCTCTGTCCTTACTCCCTTCCCTTCTTCCCTTCCTCTCATTGGTGGAAAGCAGAAGAAGGCGGAGGCAGAAGGTGAGCTCATGCACAACCTGAGGCAGAGTGGCTTCAAGTCACGTGATGAGCGCCATGTTTCTGGTTGTCAAGCAACCATCGTTTGCTGCCACCGCACTGAGCTTTGCTCCAGCGGACGCCGCACGCCGAGCTCTGCCCCAGCAGACACCGCACGCCGAGCTCTGCCCCAGCAGACACCGCACGCCGAGCTCTGCCCCAGCAGACACCGCACGCCGAGCTCTGCCCCAGCAGACACCGCACGCCGAGCTCTGCCCCAGCAGACACCGCACGCCGAGCTCTGCCCCAGCGGACGCCGCACGCCGAGCTCTGCTCCAGCGGACACCGCACGCCGAGCTCTGCCCCAGCGGACACCGCACGCCGAGCTCTGCCCCAGCGGACACCGCACGCCGAGCTCTGCCCCAGCGGACACCGCATGCCGAGCTTTGCTCCAGCGGACACCGCACGCCGAGCTCTGCCCCAGCGGACACCGCACGCCGAGCTCTGCCCCAGCGGACACCGCACGCCGAGCTCTGCCCCAGCGGACATCGCACGCCGAGCTCTGCCCCAGCAGACACCGCACGCCGAGCTCTGCCCCAGCAGACACCGCATGCCGAGCTTTGCTCCAGCGGACACCGCACGCCGAGCTCTGCCCCAGCAGACACCGCACGCCGAGCTCTGCCCCAGCGGACACCGCACGCCGAGCTCTGCTCCAGCGGACACCGCACGCCGAGCTCTGCCCCAGCGGACGCCGCACGCCGAGCTCTGCCCCAGCGGACACCGCACGCCGAGCTCTGCCCCAGCGGACACCGCACGCCGAGCTCTGCCCCAGCGGACGCCGCACGCCGAGCTCTGCCCCAGCGGACACCGCACGCCGAGCTCTGCCCCAGCGGACACCGCACGCCGAGCTCTGCTCCAGCGGACACCGCACGCCGAGCTCTGCCCCAGCGGACACCGCACGCCGAGCTCTGCCCCAGCGGACATCGCACGCCGAGCTCTGCCCCAGCGGACACCGCACGCCGAGCTCTGCCCCAGCGGACATCGCACGCCGAGCTCTGCCCCAGCGGACGACGCCGAGCTCTGCCCCAGCGGACACCGCACGCCGAGCTCTGCCCCAGCGGACGCCGCACGCCGAGCTCTGCCCCAGCGGACGACGCCGAGCTCTGCCCCAGCAGACACCGCACGCCGAGCTCTGCCCCAGCGGACACCGCACGCCGAGCTCTGCCCCAGCGGACATCGCACGCCGAGCTCTGCCCCAGCGGACACCGCACGCCGAGCTCTGCCCCAGCGGGCACCGCACGCCGAGCTCTGCTCCAGCGGACACCGCACGCCGAGCTCTGCCCCAGCGGACACCGCACGCCGAGCTCTGCCCCAGCGGACATCGCACGCCGAGCTCTGCCCCAGCGGACATCGCACGCCGAGCTCTGCCCCAGCGGACGCCGCACGCCGAGCTCTGCCCCAGCGGGCACGACACGCAGCACTGCTACTCCCAGTGTATACACCCTTCCGTCGTATACCGGGAACACCCCACAGGACCCTCGGTATAATAGGAACACCCCACAGGACCCTCGTTATAAAGGGTATACTTCGGGTCACCTCTTGCTTGTAACCTGCAGTCTCCTCCACGATCCATTACTGTCGTCTTTCTGTTATACTGAGGACGTGGAAAAAACTGGCACAAAGGAGAATAGGAGCATCTGCCGCCATTACTCTCGGCTCAGTCTGATCGGACAGGTGTTCTCTCATTCATCATGACCCTCATCCTGGGAACCAGTGCAGACGAGGCGACCTGTCCACAGCCGCTATCACTGCGCTATAAAACCAGAAATCCACTGCCATCACCACATGACGGCTGATATCCGATATATATGACGGCTGATATCCGGTATATGACGGCCGATATCCGGTACATGACGGACGATATCCGGTACATGGCGGCCAATATCCGGTACATGGCGGCCGATATCCGGTACATGACGGCCGATATCCGGTACATGACAGCCGATATCCGGTACATGGCGGCCAATATCCGGTACATGACGGCCGATATCCGGTATATGACCCTCATCCTGGGAACCAGTGCCGACGAGGCGACGTGTCCACAGCCGCCATCACTGCGCTATAAAACCAGAAATCCGCTGCCGTCACCACATGATGGCTGATATCCGGTATATGGCGGCCGATATCCGGTATATGACGGCCGATATCCGGTACATGACCGCCGATATCCTTTACATGACGGCCGATATCCGGTATATGACGGCCGATATCCGGTATATGACAGCCGATATCCGGTATATGACGGCCGATATTCGGTATATGACGGCCGATATCCGATACATGACGGCCGATATCCGATACATGACGGCTGATATCCGATATATATGACGGCTGATATCCGGTATATGGCGGCTGATATCCGGTATATGACGGCTGATATCCGGTACATGACAGCTGATATCCGGTATATGGCGGCTGATATCCGGTATATGACGGCTGATATACGGTACATGACGGCTGATATACGGTACATGACGGCTGATATCCGGTACATGACGGCTGATATCCGGTATATGACGGCTGATATCCGGTACATGACGGCTGATATCCGGTACATGACGGCTGATATCCGGTATATGACGGCTGATATCCGGTATATGACGGCTGATATCCGGTATATGACGGCTGATATCCGGTACATGACGGCTGATATCCGGTACATAGCGGCTGATATCCGGTACATGACGGCTGATATCCGGTACATGACGGCTGATGTCCGGTACATGACGGCTGATATCCGGTACATGACGGCTGATATCCGGTACATAGCGGCTGATATCCGGTACATGGCGGCTGATCTCCGGTATATGGCGGCTGATCTCCGGTATATGGCGGCTGATCTCCGGTATATGGCGGCTGATGTCCGGTATATGACGGCCGATGTCCGGTATATGACGGCCGATATCCGGTATATGGCGGCTGATCTCCGGTATATGGCGGCTGATCTCCGGTATATGGCGGCTGATGTCCGGTATATGACGGCTGATATCCGGTATATGGCGGCTGATATCCGGTATATGGCTGCACGGTGCGTGTGGAGCATCAGTCCGCACCGCTCACCTTCATATCGTGCTGCACCTTCCCTGATTGTGTTTGTGGCGTAGAACGCCGGGGCCTGGTAATCCAGACATAAATCGTTATCTGCAGCGCACTATAACATGATGACCGCCATAAAATCATTCCAAGAGTCAAAATCCAGAATTCAGAGCGGGAAATAGGCAGCCAGGCTCACTATATATCTGTCAGGCGCTAGAGCAATGTCCCGTATATATCACTGTGTATCTGGCAGGAGCGAGGTCCTGCCGATGTGTAGAGAGGTCAGGGGTGCAATAATCTGCAGGATATATCAGCACATATCTGTCCGGAGATGATGGCAGCCTGCTCCTGCAGATCTAGGCTGACAGTCCGCTTCATGCCTCATCATCTAGCAAACATGTAAGGATCCCCTATAAACATAACTAGCTGTCAGGAAGGATTAGCACGCCGTCAGGAATCCTGGTGTAATGGCTGCAGTGTCACATCAGCTCCATATAATTATCGTTATTATACAATAGGAAACATATGATGCCATTAAGCATAATAACCTATAACAATACAACAATAGTTCTATAATCCAGCCATTCATCCATACCCGACAAAACGCTTAGATGATCCTCTTGTACAGGAGCAGCTGCAGCATCTGTAGGGGCAGCCGTAGCGTGCACAGAGAACAGCTGCTGCATGTACAGGAGCAGCTGCAGCATCTGTAGGGGCAGCCGCAGCGTGTACAGAGAACAGCCGCTGCATGTACAGGAGCAGCTGCAGCATCTGTAGGGGCAGCCGTAGCGTGTACAGAGAACAGCCGCTGCATGTACAGGAGCAGCTGCAGCATCTGTAGGGGCAGCCGCAGCGTGCACAGAGAACAGCCGCTGCATGTATAGGAGCAGCTGCAGCATCTGTAGGGGCAGGCGTAGCGTGCACAGAGAACAGCTGCTGCATGTACAGGAGCAGCTGCAGCATCTGTAGGGGCAGCCGTAGCGTGCACAGAGAACAGCTGCTGCATGTACAGGAGCAGCTGCAGCATCTGTAGGGGCAGCCGCAGCGTGCACAGAGAACAGCCGCTGCATGTACAGGAGCAGCTGCAGCATCTGTAGGGGCAGCCGCAGCGTGCACAGAGAACAGCCGCTGCATGTACAGGAGCAGCTGCAGCATCTGTAGGGGCAGCCGTAGCGTGCACAGAGAACAGCTGCTGCATGTACAGGAGCAGCTGCAGCATCTGTAGGGGCAGCCGTAGCGTGCACAGAGAACAGCTGCTGCATGTACAGGAGCAGCTGCAGCATCTGTAGGGGCAGCCGTAGCGTGCACAGAGAACAGCCGCTGCATGTACAGGAGCAGCTGCAGCATCTGTAGGGGCAGCCATAGCGTGTACAGAGAACAGCCGCTGCATGTACAGGAGCAGCTGCAGCATCTGTAGGGGCAGCTGCAGCATGCACAGAGAACAGCCGCTGCATGTACAGGAGCAGCTGCAGCATCTGTAGGGGCAGCCGCAGCGTGTACAGAGAACAGCCGCTGCATTAACAGGAGCAGCTGCAGCATCTGTAGGGGCAGCCGCAGCGTGTACAGAGAACAGCCGCTGCATGTACAGGAGCAGCTGCAGCATCTGTAGGGGGAGCCGCAGCATGCACAGAGAACAGCCGCTGCATGTACAGGAGCAGCTGCAGCATCTGTAGGGACAGCCGCAGCGTGTACAGAGAACAGCCGCTGCATGTACAAGAGCAGCTGCAGCATCTGTAGGGGCAGCCGCAGCGTGCACAGAGAACAGCCGCTGCATGTACAGGAGCAGCTGCAGCATCTGTAGGGGCATCCGCAGCGTGTACAGAGAACAGCCGCTGCATGTACAGGAGCAGCTGCAGCATCTGTAGGGGCAGCCGCAGCGTGTACAGAGAACAGCCGCTGCATTAACAGGAGCAGCTGCAGCATCTGTAGGGACAGCCGCAGCGTGTACAGAGAACAGCCGCTGCATGTACAGGAGCAGCTGCAGCATCTGTAGGGGCAGCCGCAGCGTGCACAGAGAACAGCCGCTGCATGTACAGGAGCAGCTGCAGCATCTGTAGGGGCAGCCGCAGCGTGTACAGAGAACAGCCGCTGCATGTACAGGAGCAGCTGCACCGTGTACAGGGAGCAGCCGCAGCGTGTACAGAGAACAGCCGCTGCATGTACAGGAGCAGCTGCAGCATCTGTAGGGGCAGCCGCAGCGTGTACAGAGAACAGCCGCTGCATGTACAGGAGCAGCTGCAGCATCTGTAGGGGCAGCCGCAGCGTGCACAGAGAACAGCCGCTGCATGTACAGGAGCAGCTGCACTGTGTACAGGGAGCAGCTGCAGCATCTGTAGGGGCAGCCGCAGCGTGTACAGAGAACAACCGCTGCATGTACAGGAGCTGCTGCACCGTGTACAGGGAGCAGCCGCAGCATGTACAGAGAACAGCTGCTGCATGTACAGGAGCAGCTGCAGCATCTGTAGGGGCAGCCGCAGCGTGTGCAGAGAACAGCCGCTGCATGTACAGGAGCAGCTGCAGCATCTGTAGGGGCAGCCGCAGCGTGTACAGAGAACAGCTGCTGCATGTACAGGGAGCAGCCGCAGCATGTACAGGAGCAGCTGCTGCATCTGTAGGGGCAGCCGCAGTGTGTACAGAGAACAGGCGCTGCATGTACAGGAGCAGCTGCAGCATGTACAGGAGCAGCTGCAGCATCTGTAGGGACAGCCGCAGCGTGTGCAGAGAACAGCCGCTGCATGTACAGGAGCAGCTGCACCTTGTATAGGGAGCAGCCGCAGCATGCACGGGAGCAGCCGCTGCATGTACAGGAGCAGCTGCCGCATCTGTAGGGGCAGCCGCAGCGTGTACAGAGAACAGCTGCTGCATGTACAGGGAGCAGCCGCAGCCTGTACAGGAGCAGCTGCACCGTGTACAGGGAGCAGCCGCAGCATGCACGGGAGCAGCCGCAGTGTGTATAGGGAGCAGCCGCAGCATGAACAGAGAACAGCCTCTGCGTGTACAGGGAGCAGCCGCAGTGTGTACAGGGAGCAACCGCAGTGTGTACAGGGAGCAGCTTCAGCATGTACAAGAAGCAGCTGCAACGTGATCAGGAGCAGCTTCACTGGGTACATGGAGCAGCCGCAGCATATACAGAATCAGTTGCAGCGTGTACAAGAAGCAGCTGCAGCATGTACATGGAGCAGCCGCAGCATGTACAATATCAGTTGCAGCATGTACAGGAGCTGCCGTATTGTGTACAGAAAGGAGCCGCAACGTGTGCAAGAAACAGCCGCAGCGTGTATTGGAGCAACCACAGCGTGTACATGGAGCAGTCGCAGCGTGTACATGGAGCAGTCGCAGTGTGTACAGGAGCAGCCGCAATATTTGTATACAGGATGAACTGGAAGAGCCATAGTGTTTATAGGAGCAGACACAGCATATGTGTGTGGACACCATAACTAGTCTGACAGTTCTGGATCATCCTCTGTATATCAGGAACACACTGTAAGACCCTCTGTATATCGCGAACACCTCACAAGACTGTCCATATACCGGGAACACCCCACAAGACCCTCCGTATACCGGGAACACCCCACGAGACCCTCCGTATACCGGGAACACCCCACAAGACCCACCGTATACCGGGGACACAACACAAGACCCGCCGTATACCGGGAACACCTCACAAGACCTGCCGTATACCGGGAACACCCCACAAGACCTGCCATATATTGGAAACACCTCACAAGACCCTTTATATACCACAAACACCCCACAAGACCGTCTGTATACCGGGACCACCCCACAAGACCTGCCGTGTATCGGGAACACTCCACAAGAACCTCCGTACACCGGGAACACCTCACAAGATGCTCTGTATACCAGGAACACCCCACAAGAACTGCTGTATACCGGGAACACCTCACAAGACCTGCCGTATACCAGGAACTCCCCACAAGACCTGCCGTATACCGGGAACACCCCACAAGACCCGCCGTATACCGGGAACACCCCACAAGACCCGCCGTATACCGGGAACACCCCACAAGACCCGCCGTATACCGGGAACACCCCACAAGACCCGCCGTATACCGGGAACAAACCACAAGACCTGCCATATACCGGGAACACCTCACAAGACCTGCCGTATACCAGGAACTCCCCACAAGACCTGCCGTATACCGGGAACACCCCACAAGACCCGCCGTATACCGGGAACACCCCACAAGACCCGCCGTATACCGGGAACACCCCACAAGACCCGCCGTATACCGGGAACACCCCACAAGACCCGCCGTATACCGGGAACAAACCACAAGACCTGCCGTATACCGGGAACAAACCACAAGACCTGCCGTATACCGGGAACACCCCACAAGACCTGCCGTATACTGGGAACAAACCACAAGACCTGCCGTATACCGGGAACACCTTACAAGACCTGCCGTATACTGGGAACACCTTACAAGACCTGCTGTATACCGGGAACACCTTACAAGACCTGCTGTATGCCGGGAACAAACCACAAGACCCGCCGTATACCGGGAACAAACCACAAGACCTGCCGTATACCGGGAACACCCCACAAGACCTGCCGTATACCGGGAACAAACCACAAGACCTGCCGTATACCGGGAACAACCCACAAGACCCGCCGTAAACTGGGAACAAACCACAAGACCTGCCGTATACCGGGAACACCTCACAAGACCTGCCGTATACCGGGAACACCTCACAAGACCTGCCGTATACCGAGAACACCTCACAAGACCCTCTGTATGCTGGGAACACCCCACAAGACCCTCTGTGTACCGGGAACACCTCACAAGACTGTTCATATACCAGGAACACCCCACAAGACCATCTGTAGAACACCCCACAAGACCCTCCATATACCAGGAACACCTCACAAGACCCGCTATATACTGGGAACACCCCACAAGACCTGCCATTTACCGGTAACACCCCACAAGACCCTCCGTGTACAGGGACCACCTCACAAAACCCTCTGTATACCGGGAACACCCCATAAGACCCTACGTATACCAGGAAGACCCTACATATATTGTGAACACCACACAAGACCCTATGTATACCAGGAAAACCCCACAAGACCCTCTGTGTACCGGGAACACCTCACAAGACCCTCTGTATACCAGGAACACCCCACAAGACCCTCTTTATACCGGGAACACCCCACAAGACCTGCCGTATACCAGGAACACCTCACAAGACCCTCTATATACTGAGAAAACCTCACAAAACCTGCCATATACCAGGAACACCTCACAAGACCCTCTGTATACTGAGAAAACCTCACAAGACCTGCCGTATACCGAGAACACCTCACAAGACCCTCTGTATACTGAGAAAACCTCACAAAACCTGCCATATACCAGGAACACCTCACAAGACCCTCTGTATACTGAGAAAACCTCACAAGACCTGCCGTATACCGAGAACACCTCACAAAACCTGCCGTATACCAGGAACACCCCACAAGACCCTCTGTATACCACAAACACCTCACAAGACCTGCTGTATACTGGGAACACCCCACAAGACCCGCCATTTACCGGTAACACACCACAAGACCCTCCGTGTACCGGGACCACCTCACAAAACCCTCTATACCGGGAACACCCCACAAGACCTGCCGTGTACCGGGAACACCTCACAAGACCCTCCGTATACTGGGAACACCCCACAAGACCCTCCGTATACCGGGAAGACCCTACATATACCAGGAACACCCCACAAGACCCTCTGTGTACTGGGAGCACCCCACAAGACCCTTCGTATACCAGGAAGACCCTACGTATATCGTGAACACCCCACGAGACCCTACGTATACCAGGAACACCCCACAAGACTCTCTATGTACTGGGAACACTCCACAAGACCCTCTGTGTACTGGGAACACCCCACAAGACCCTCTGTGTACCAGGAACACCCCATAAGACCCTCTGTGTACCGGGAATACCTCACAAGACCCTCTGTATACCGGGAATACCTCACAAGACCTGTTGTGTACTGGGAACACCCCACAAAACCCTCTGTATACCGGGAACACCTCACAAGACCTGCCATATATTGGAAACACCTCACAAGACCCTTTGTATACCACAAACACCCCACAAGACCCTCTGTATACCGGGACCACCCCACAAGACCTGCCGTGTATCGGGAACACTCCACAAGAACCTCCGTACACCGGGAACACCTCACAAGATGCTCTGTATACCAGGAACACCCCACAAGAACTGCTGTATACCGGGAACACCTCACAAGACCTGCCGTATACCAGGAACTCCCCACAAGACCTGCCGTATACCGGGAACACCCCACAAGACCCGCCGTATACCGGGAACACCCCACAAGACCCACCGTATACCGGGAACACCCCACAAGACCCGCCGTATACCGGGAACAAACCACAAGACCTGCCGTATACCGGGAACACCCCACAAGACCTGCCGTATACTGGGAACAAACCACAAGACCTGCCGTATACCGGGAACACCTTACAAGACCTGCCGTATACTGGGAACACCTTACAAGACCTGCCGTATACTGGGAACACCCCACAAGACCTGCCATTTACCGGTAACACCCCCTCCGTGTACAGGGACCACCTCACAAAACCCTCTGTATACCGGGAACACCCCATAAGACCCTACGTATACCGGGAAGACCCTACATATATTGTGAACACCACACAAGACCCTATGTATACCAGGAAAACCCCACAAGACCCTCTGTGTACCGGGAACACCTCCAAGACCCTCTGTGTCCCGGGAACACCTCACAAGACCCTCTGTATACCGGGAACACCCCACAAGACCCTCTTTATACCGGGAACACCCCATAAGACCCTCTTTATACCGGGAACACCCCACAAGACCTGCCGTATACCAGGAACACCTCACAAGACCCTCTGTATACTGAGAAAACCTCACAAAACCTGCCATATACCAGGAACACCTCACAAGACCCTCTGTATACTGAGAAAACCTCACAAGACCTGCCGTATACCGAGAACACCTCATAAAACCTGCCGTATACCAGGAACTCCCCACAAGACCTGCCGTATACCGGGAACACCCCACAAGACCCGCCGTATACCGGGAACACCCCACAAGACCCGCCGTATACCGGGAACACCCCACAAGACCCGCCGTATACCGGGAACAAACCACAAGACCTGCCGTATACCGGGAACAAACCACAAGACCTGCCGTATACCGGGAACACCCCACAAGACCTGCCGTATACTGGGAACAAACCACAAGACCTGCCGTATACCGGGAACACCTTACAAGACCTGCCGTATACTGGGAACACCTTACAAGACCTGCCGTATACCGGGAACACCCCACAAGACCTGCCGTATACTGGGAACACCTTACAAGATCTGCCGTATACCGGGAACACCTTACAAGACCTGCCGTATACCGGGAACACCTTACAAGACCCTCTGTATACTGAGAACACCTTACAAGACCTGCTATATACTGGGAACAAACCACAAGACCCGCCGTATACCGGGAACAAGCCACAAGACCTGCCGTATACCGGGAACACCCCACAAGACCTGCCGTATACCGGGAACAAACCACAAGACCTGCCGTATACCGGGAACACCCCACAAGACCCGCCGTAAACTGGGAACAAACCACAAGACCTGCCATATACCGGGAACACCTTACAAGACCTGCCGTATACTGGGAACACCTTAAAAGACCTGCCGTATACTGCGAACACCTTACAAGACCTGCCGTATACTGGGAACACCCCACAAGACCCGCCGTAAACTGGGAACAAACCACAAGACCTGCCATATACCGGGAACACCTTACAAGACCTGCCGTATACTGGGAACACCTTAAAAGACCTGCCGTATACTGGGAACACCTTACAAGACCTGCCGTATACTGGGAACACCTTAGAAGACCTGCCGTATACTGGGAACACCTTACAAGACCCTCTGTATACCGAGAACACCTTACAAGACCTGCCGTATACCGGGAACACCTTACAAGACCCTCTGTATACCGATAACACCTTACAAGACTTGAAGTAAACTGGGAACACTTTACAAGACCTGCCGTATACTGGGAACACCTTAGAAGACCTGCCGTATACTGGGAACACCTTACAAGACCCTCTGTATACCGAGAGCACCTTACAAGACCTGAAGTATACCGGGAACACCTTAGAAGACCTGCCGTATACTGGGAACACCTTACAAGACTTGAAGTATACTGGGAACACCTTACAAGACCTGCCGTATACCGGGAACACCCCACAAGATCTGCCGTATACCGGGAACACCTTACAAGACCTGCCGTATACCGGGAACACCTTACAAGATCTGCCGTATACTGGGAACACCTTACAAGACCTGCCGTATACCGGGAACACCTTACAAGACCCTCTGTATACTGAGAACACCTTACAAGACCTGCTGTATACCGGGAACAAACCACAAGACCCGCCGTATACCGGGAACAAACCACAAGACCTGCCGTATACCGGGAACACCCCACAAGACCTGCCGTATACCGGGAACAAACCACAAGACCTGCCGTATACCGGGAACACCCCACAAGACCCGCCGTAAACTGGGAACAAACCACAAGACCTGCCATATACCGGGAACACCTTACAAGACCTGCCGTATACTGGGAACACCTTACAAGACCTGCCGTATACTGGGAACACCTTAGAAGACCTGCCATATACTGGGAACACCTTACAAGACCCTCTGTATACCGAGAACACCTTACAAGACCTGCCGTATACCGGGAACACCTTACAAGACCCTCTGTATACCGAGAACGCCTTACAAGACTTGAAGTATACTGGGAACACTTTACAAGACCTGCCGTATACTGGGAACACCTTCCAAGACTTGAACTATACTGGGAACACCTTACAAGACCTGCCGTATACCGGGAACACCTTACAAGACCTGCCGTATACTGGGAACACCTTACAAGATCTGCCGTATACTGGGAACACCTTACAAGACCTGCCGTATACCGGGAACACCTTACAAGACCCTCTGTATACTGAGAACACCTTACAAGACCTGCTGTATACCGGGAACAAACCACAAGACCCGCCGTATACTGGGAACAAACCACAAGACCCGCCGTATACCGGGAACAAACCACAAGACCTGCCGTATACCGGGAACACCCCACAAGACCTGCCGTATACCGGGAACACCCCACAAGACCCACCGTAAACTGGGAACAAACCACAAGACCTGCCATATACAGGGAACACCTTACAAGACCTGCCGTATACCGGGAACACCTTACAAGACCCACCATTTTGCAAGTGACCTAGTTGTCTAGCCATCCCTCTTTAGAAGCTTTCTCATTTTCCCTGCTTCCACCATCTTAAGGACTGAATGATCTCTGCTGGTAATAGACCCCCAGACAAACGCTATTATTAACAAATAATTCATGCCATCACACTTTATGTTACCGCTGTTGTATAACATGTACCAACTTATTCTGCCAATTGGTTGTCATAAAGGAATATTTTTTTGCTTTTAACATAAACTGTTTGTGCCTCAGGAATATGGTCTGATCATACCATATCTCCTGGGCCGGGGAGGAAGCAAGAGAGGATACAGACAGGACGAGCGGGGAGCGCCTGGGCCGGGGAGGAAGCAAGAGAGGATACAGACAGGACGAGCGGGGAACGCCTGGGCAGGGGAGGAAGCAAGAGAGGATACAGACAGGACGAGCGGGGAGCGCCTGGGCAGGGGAGGAAGCAAGAGAGGATACAGACAGGACGAGCGGGGAGCGCCTGGGCAGGGGAGGAAGCAAGAGAGGATACAGACAGGACGAGCGGGGAGCGCCTGGGCAGGGGAAGAAGCAAGAGAGGATACAGACAGGACGGCCGGGGATCGCCTGGGCAGGGGAGGAAGCAAGAGAGGATACAGACAGGACGAGCGGGGAGCGCCTGGGCAGGGGAGGAAGCAAGAGAGGATACAGACAGGACGAGCGGGGAGCGCCTGGACAGGGGAGGAAGCAAGAGAGGATACAGACAGGACGAGCGGGGAGCGCCTGGGCAGGGGAGGAAGCAAGAGAGGATACAGACAGGACGGCCGGGGAGCGCCTGGGCAGGGGAGGAAGCAAGAGAGGATACAGACAGGACGAGCGGGGAGCGCCTGGGCAGGGGAGGAAGCAAGAGAGGATACAGACAGGACGAGCGGGGAGCGCCTGGACAGGGGAGGAAGCAAGAGAGGATACAGACAGGACGAGCGGGGAGCGCCTGGGCAGGGGAGGAAGCAAGAGAGGATACAGACAGGACGGCCGGGGAGCGCCTGGGCAGGGGAGGAAGCAAGAGAGGATACAGACAGGACGGCCGGGGAGCGCCTGGGCAGGGGAGAAAGCAAAAGAGGATACAGACAGGACGGCCGGGGAGCGCCTGGGCAGGGGAGAAAGCAAAAGAGGATATAACAGGACGAGCGGGGAGCGCCTGGGCAGGGGAGGAGGCAAAAGAGGATACAGACAGGACGAGCGGGGAGCACCTGGGCAGGGGAGGAAGCAAAAGAGGATACAGACAGGATGAGCGGGGAGCGCCTGGGCAGGGGAGGAAGCAAAAGAGGATACAGACAGGTCGAGCGGGGAGCGTCTGGGCAGGGGAGGAAGCAAAAGAGGATACAGACAGGACGAGCGGGGAGCGCCTGGGCAGGGGAGGAAGCAAAAGAGGATACAGACAGGACGAGCGGGGAGCGCCTGGGCAGGGGAGGAAGCAAAAGAGGATACAGACAGGACGGCCAGGGAGCGCCGCTGCTGCTTTCTGTAAGGAAAAACATTTCCCTGCCGGTTAATAACTTGCTTTACCACAATCAGCTGCGTTCCCCAGCTGTAATGTCTGTATACTCTTTTGCTTCTTGTGCATTTTGAGGTGTTTTTTTTCACTTTGTCTAATGAAATGTGATTTATCCCCTAATGGTTGAACATTATACTGACTCATTTGCAGCCACCGTTTTGGAAAATCAGAGAAAAATAGCATTTGCATAATAATTTGGAACGCAGTATATATATATATATATATATATATATATATATATACATACAGTACAGACCAAAAGTTTGGACACACCTTCTCATTTAAAGATTTTTCTGTATTTTCATGACTATGAAAATTGTACATTCACACTGAAGGCATCAAAACTATGAATTACCACATGTGGAATTATATACTGAACAAAAAAGTGTGAAACAACTGAAAATATGTCTTATATTCTAGGTTCTTCAAAGTAGCCACCTTTTGCTTTGATGACTGCTTTGCACACTCTTGGCATTCTCTTGATGAGCTTCAAGAGGTAGTCACCGGAAATGGTTTTCACTTCACAGGTGTGCCCTGTCAGGTTTAATAAGTGGGATTTCTTGTCTTATAAATGGGGTTGGGACCATCAGTTGTGTTGTGCAGAAGTCAGGTGGATACACAGCTGATAGTCCTACTGAATAGATTGTTAGAATTTGTATTATGGCAAGAAAAAAAGCAGCTAAGTAAAGAAAAACGCGTGGCCATCATTACTTTAAGAAATGAAGGTCAGTCAGTGCGAAAAATTGGGAAAACTTTGAAAGTGTCTCCAAGTGCAGTTGCAAAAATCATCAAGAGCTACAAAGAAACTGGCTCACATGAGGACCGCCCCAGGAAAGGAAGACCAAGAGTCACCTCTGCTTCTGAGGATAAGTTTATCCGAGTCACCAGCCTCAGAAATCGCAGGTTAACAGCAGCTCAGATTAGAGACCAGGTCAATGCCACACAGAGTTCTAGCAGCAGACACATCTCTACAACAACTGTTAAGAGGAGACTTTGTGCAGCAGGCCTTCATGGTGAAATAGCTGCTAGGAAACCACTGCTAAGGACAGGCAACAAGCAGAAGAGACTTGTTTGGGCTAAAGAACACAAGGAATGGACATTAGACCAGTGGAAATCTGCTTTGGTCTGATGAGTCCAAATTTGAGATCTTTGGTTCCAACCACCGTGTCTTTGTGCGACGCAGAAAAGGTGAACGGATGGACTCTACATGCCTGGTTCCCACCGTGAAGCATGGAGGAGGAGGTGTGATGGTGTGGGGGGGCTTTGCTGGTGACACTGTTGGGGATTTATTCAATATTGAAGGCATACTGAACCAGCATGGCTACCACAGCATCTTGCAGCGGCATGCTATTCCATCCGGTTTGCGTTTAGTTGGACCATCATTTATTTTTCAACAGGACAATGACCCCAAACACCTCCAGGCTGTGTAAGGGCTATTTTACCAAGCAGGAGAGTGATGGGGGGCTACGCCAGATGACCTGGCCTCCACAGTCACCAGACCTGAACCCAATCGAGATGGTTTGGGGTGAGCTGGACCGCAGAGTGAAGGCAAAAGGGCCAACAAGTGCTAAGCATCTCTGGGAACTGCTTCAAGATTGTTGGAAGACCATTTCCGGTGACTACCTCTTGAAGCTCATCAAGAGAATGCCAAGAGTGTGCAAAGCAGTCATCAAAGCAAAAGGTGGCTACTGTGAAGAACCTAGAATATAAGACATATTTTCAGTTGTTTCACACTTTTTTGTTAAGTATATAATTCCACATGTGATAATTCATAGTTTTGATGCCTTCAGTGTGAATGGACAATTTTCATAGTTATGAAAATACAGAAAAATCTTTAAATGAGAAGGTGTGTCCAAACTTTTGGTCTGTACTGTATATATATATATATGACTGGAAGTTGCAGAAAGATCAGTCAGTGATTGAAGGCAATGACCTGGACACTGATGAAACCTGTAAATGCTTCCAGCTCCAAACACATCAATCACAGCTATATCGTGCCTCTTGAGCTTACACTCTAATCCATGTCCTGATAAGAACTGCACTAATAACGGATCACACCGAATAGTGTGACCTCTGACACCCAAGAAAAATTCATAGCCTTCACTGGGTGCTGCAGCACATACAGGTCTCCCTCCACCTGCTGGTCACAAGGAACACTGCACTTATATGATGTCTCCACCTGCTGGTCACAAAGGATACTGCATCAAATAATTCTAAAACACCTGCAGAAAGTTTTGGTGGCAGCAAACACTAAGGTTTCAGTTTGCACAGTAAGGGTATGTGCGCACATGCAGGATTTGGTTGCAGAAATTTCTGCATCTCTTGGCAGCAAGAACGCGTATTTTGACATTATTTTGGTGCGTCTTTTTTATGCGTTTTTTGTACAACAATGAATCCTTTTTGGAGCTAAATAAAGATATTTGAAAACAGAAAGGTGGGAGATCGCTTTAACCCTTGGATTACCGTTGGACCTGGGGTGAGTATATTGGTTAATTTAAATTATTAACCCCTTTAGGAACAAGTCAGTAATAGTACGTAGCTGCGCCCTGGGACTTATGGACCAGCTACGTACTATTACGCATAATGCGATCGCGCCCGCGCACAAGCGGTGCAGGGCGATCGCCGCCGGGTGTCAGCTGATTGTCACAGCTGACACCTGGTGCTATGTGCTATGCACTGCTGCTGGCACATTAACCCCCGCAATGCTGCTATCGAAGTCGATCGCAGCATTGCGGGGGCAAGGGGGGAGATAAGCGTCAATACTTACCTCCTCTCTGGCGTCCAGCGATGACTGCGGCGGCTCCCGGATGTTGTCATGACGACCTGACGCGCACAAGACTAATGACAACTTATTCAATATGATGACCTAATGTCATCAAATTCTGTCGTACCTCTGGGTTCAAAATGTACACTGCACCCCTTGATAAAATCCTTGAGGGGTCAAGGTCCCAGAATGGAGTCAATGCTGGGGGGGTTTCCACTATTTAGGCGCATCAGGGGCTCCCGAAATGCGACATGGCGTCCGCTCTTGATCCCAGACAATTTTGCGATCAAAAAGTAACACAGTGCCCCTTCCCTTCTGAACCCTGACGTGCGCCCAAACAGTGGTTTTTCCCCACATATGGGGTATCGGCGTACTCAGGAGAAATTGCACAACAGTTTTTAGGTTCCATTTTCTCCTCTTACCCTTGTGAAAATAAAAAAATTTGGGGCTAAAAGATAATTTTTGTGGAAAAAGTTAGATTTTTTTATTTTCACGGCTCCATGTTATAAACTTCTGCGAAGCACCTGGGGGTTCAAGGTGCTCACAATGTGACACCCCAGGGGTCTGGTTGCCACAGTAATAGAAATATTATGTCTGAGAGCAAGTGGGAGGTTTCTCTGGTCAGGAGCCCTAAGCATGCAACACGGCCCACCCAGACCTGGGAGGGGAGGAATCTGCCCTTATAAACTGGGTCTGGGGCGGGATTAGACAGAGACAGAGCCTGCAGAACAAGCAGAGCAGTCAGAGCCTGGAGAGGGAAAGTAAGAACCAGGAGCTCTGTAGGAACAGTAGCTGAATACCAGGGGCTGGAGCTGAGCAGATTTCGCCCTGGTTGAAGACACTAATACCGGACACGGAGTCCGAGGCTGTGGGGACATCCAGGTCCAGCAGCAGAATCCAACCGGCAGGGGATTCCATGTCCTCTGGCCTTAGAAACCCGAAGGCACGGTCACAAGCAAGGGACCAGCACCGCCATCGTGAAGCGGAGGCTAACGGAAGGCCCCAAGTCACCGGCCATACGGGTGAGCACCACACGGTATACTCAGGGACGTGGGCTACTTCTACCCGCATAGAGCAAGGTAGCCAGGAAAGAGTGCAGATAGTCGGGGAGGCCTACAACTCCACCTGGCCAGGGGAGATCGTGCTTGCTCACAGACTGACCAGGCCCCTACTGCTAACCAGTACTCCCGGGAGGGTCTGCGTTATTCCATCAGTAAAGACCCTGAACTGCACCACACGTCTCTGTGTTTCATCGCCGCACCAGCACCATCAGTACTGGGACGCTCACACCATCACTCCCATCATCCACACTAGCTGCCCTGAGGCAATACTCCTCCCGTGGGGAGTTATCCCATACTCAGCTGCGCAAACAACATCAGCCTCAGCGGTCTGCAGCGCAGCGGCGGTCCCCACTGACTGCAATCCACGGGTGGCGTAGTCGGACATTTGTTATTACCTAAGACTGCCACTGGTTTGACCGCCCTGGGCACGGACCGGGTCACCGCCACACTGAGACTACAACCCCCCAGCGATCCGGCTCCGGGTATCCCCTGCACAACACAGGCCCAGGGGGCGCCTCAACTTTGGCGTAGTCGGCAGGATTTCGTGCCCGCAACCACCGGGTACTGAGTGCCTGAAAAAAGACTTTTATATTTACCTGTGGTGAAGTTTCCCGCCATCGGACGCCATCTTGGGTCGTTTCCCGCCATCTTCTGCCGTCTTCCCGCCATCCACAGCCGCTTCCCGCCTTCGGACGCCATCTTCAGGACGCCGCGCGGGAAGAAGAGGGGCGTGGACGCCGAAAGCGCGCGAGATCCGAAGCTCCGCCCCACGCACTGACGCTGCGCAAGGTCCTGGAAGGGAGGAAGAGCGACGCTGACGTCATCGGAGCGCGATGCCAGGTCCTCAACCCCGACGATTGACTGTGGAGCCGCGGCCTACGGAAGAAGAGCATCGCAAGGTAGGCCATGGTCCACTAGGGGGGAAGGAGGATGTCGGACACCGCGGGGAGCTCCACCGCCACACCGGCCGCCAGCGCAACCGCTGCTGCGGTCATGCCATTCACCATGCCCTATATCCTGGGGGCAACCTGGCTACCCCAGTACTCAGGGGAGTCACATACCCTGAGTGACTTTAGGGAAAGACTGGATAGCCTCTTCCAGGTGTACCCCCTCACAGAAGAGCACAAAGTAAGCATCTTGGTGGCCCAGTTAATCGGGGCAGCCCAAAGGGAGGTAAAGTCCTGGTCACCTGGGAAGAAGAGAACTGTCAGAGAAATACTAGCCCGGCTGAAAGACACATTTGACACCCGCACCTCAGCCGAGATAAAACTCAGATTTTACGGGTGCAAACAACGGGCACATGAAAGTATAAGGGACTATGCTCTAAACCTACAAGAGGCCCTGAGAGCCATTAAACAGGCAGACCCTGACAGCGTGGGGAATGAAGACAAGCTGTTGACCGAACAATTTATTGAGGGTCTACTGTGCAATGCCCACCGAACCCAGTTGCGGGCAATGGCCTTACAGGACCCTGACCTGGACTTTGCACAGTTCAAGGACAGAGCCATCCGGGTGCTCCGAGAACCGGCACCAGGTGGCACTGGGACCCACAGGCGCCCTGCTATCACTTATCATCAGGACGCGGCGCCCTTGTCTGCGGGCCTGTGGGAGCCGATGCGCAGGCTTTGAACAATGACCCGGCAACAGACCTGCACCATCAGGTCCAAGAGCTGACTAAGAGTGTTGCCGCGCTAACCAGAACTGTGCAGTCTTTACAGGTCTCTTTTCCAGGAAAGATCCAGCTGGCATCCGGACCGGAGGACGTCCCGTGGCGCCGACTGAGGAGGACCCCACCGGCCAGAGGAAGACCCAGCGACGGATACAACGAGGACGGACGACCCATCTGCCACCGCTGCAATCAACCCGGACATATGGCAAGGTACTGTCATTTAAACGGGCACAACCTGGGGTAGAGGGCCAACCCCCAGGCATAAGATCATCAGGCCCATCAAACTGGCGTGACAAATACGTAGGGGGACGTCCGGTCTTGCCTGTGGTACTGGATGGCATTCCTATGAGTGCCCTACTAGACACCGGGTCACAGGTCACCACCATCCCGTACGTGCTCTTCAAGCGGTACTGGAATGACTCGGACATAACCCGCTACCCAGATGACGACCTGAGCATTATAGCCAGCAATGGTCAGCCCATGCCACAGATAGGATTTAAAGAGGTGACCATTAAGGTCGGTAAAGTTGAACTTCCGGCACAAGGACTGATCATTGTGGACATTGACCGTCGCGAGAGTCACCCAAAGATAACCCTAGGAACTAACGTAATTGAAAACTGTCTTGCAGAGGTGATTCTTATTTTGCAGCAGGTTGCCAAGAACGCCAGTTCCGGCCAGCAGCGTGTGCTCCAAAAACAGATCCGGGCACTGATGAAGCGGCAACAAGTGGAACTATCTGGTGGTGAGATTGGTAGCGTGAGAATGTGTGACCCGTTCCCTATTGCCATGCCCCCAGAAAGTGAGATGATGATTTGGTGCCGGGCAGCTATTGGTCTGAGAGGTAGAGACTACCAAGCAATGGTAGAACCCGTCTACTCAGACAGTAGGCCCACTATTTTGACAGCACGGGGGGTGGTCGATGTACGCCATGGGAGGGTGCCCGTCCGCATCATCAATATCGGGGAGAGAGAAGTATACCTGCCCCGGTATGCTACGCTAGCCAAATTGTTCACCATCAACCAGAACTCTGTACAGGCCGTGGAACCCTTGCCTCCATCTCAACCAGAGGAAGGTAACGGCTCTAAGAAACCAATGGAGAACTGGTGTCAGCAACTGCATTTGGGTACTGACTCCACTCCCTCACACCAAAAACAGGGAGTCTATCGGGTGGTTCAAGAGTACGAGAGAGTGTTTAGTAAACACCCGCTAGACTTCGGGCGAGTAAAGGGGGTAGAACATCACATCCCCACGGGAGACCATCCTCCCATAAAGGAGAGATACCGACCCGTACCCCCTGCACACTATCAACACGCCAAGGGGATGCTAAAAGACATGAAGGAGGCTGGGGTAATTAGGGACAGCTGTAGCCCCTGGGCAGCTCCACTAGTCTTAGTGAAAAAGAAAGACAACACCATGAGAATGTGTGTAGACTACAGGAAGGTCAACCGTATCACACACAAAGATGCGTACCCATTACCAAGAATAGAAGAGTCCTTAGCTGCATTAAAATCTGCTAACTTCTTCTCTACTTTGGATCTCACTAGCGGGTACTGGCAGGTTCCTGTAGCAGAGGCGGACCGGGAGAAGACCGCATTCACCACCCCGATGGGACTCAGCGAATTTAACTGTATGCCGTTCGGGCTCTGCAACGCACCAGGAACCTTCCAACGGTTGATGGAATGCTGTCTGGGACACCGGAACTTCGAGACGGTCCTATTATACCTGGACGACGTCATTGTCTATTCCAAAACCTATGAGGACCATCTGGAACACCTGGCAGAAGTGTTTGAAGCCCTGGCAAACTATGGCCTAAAGGTAAAACCCTCAAAGTGTCACCTACTGAAGCCAAAGGTACAGTACCTGGGACACGTGGTGAGTGCTGACGGAGTGACTCCCGACCCTGACAAGATCACCGTAATTAAGGACTGGCCAAGACCCTCCAGCATAAAGGAAGTGCGGCAGTTCCTTGGGCTGGTAGGCTACTACTGAAGATTCATTCCCGGTTTTACCAAGAAGGCAGCTCCTATGCAGGACCTCCTGATAGGCCAGTCCAGGAAGGCCAAAAACCAGAAGCCACCCTTCAAATGGGAAAAGCTGGAAGAGGAGTCCTTCCGCCAGCTGAAGATGGCCCTCACGGGGGATGAAATCCTGGCGTACCCTGATTACAGCCAGCCCTTTATCCTCTACACGGACGCAAGCAACATCGGGTTAGGAGCCGTACTGTCCCAGATCCAGCAGGGGAGAGAACGGGTAATCGCTTACGCCAGCCGAAAGCTACGGCCCACGGAAAGAAACCCTGAGAATTACAGCTCGTTCAAGCTAGAGTTCCTGGCAGTGGTGTGGGCAGTAACCGAACGTTTCAAGCATTACCTTGCCTCTTTCAGGTTCACCGTGTACACGGACAACAACCCGTTGACACACCTGGACACTGCAAGACTGGGTGCCCTGGAGCAGAGATGGATGGCCCGCCTGTCCAATTTTGAGTTCACGATCAAATACCGGGCAGGACGCTCCAATACCAACGCGGACGCCCTGTCCAGAATGCCAAACCTACCGGAAGAAGGGGAAGATCCAGAGGAATTGGAAGAGATCGAACTCCCTGCTTTCCACCGTCATGGGATTACCCAGTATTTCCACCGTGTGAGGGGCCAGCGATCCGCTACGTTCAACCCCTTACCCCACTACAACTGGGCGGAGACGCAAGACAGTGACCCCGCGGTCCGTCTGGTGAAGGAGATGCTGACCCAGGCTGACGCCTGCCTGGACCCAGACGCTCCGGAAGAGACCAAGCAACTGTGGACGGAAAAGAGCAGACTGTTTCTCTACAAGGAGAAGTTGTGCCGCAGAATGGTCAATTCCCGGACACATGAGCTGATCTGGCAGGTGGTGGTCCCGAGACGGGACGCAGCTATGGTGCTGGAGGCCTACCACAATGGGGCAGGGCACTTCGGATGGAAGAAGCTGGAGTTCCTGCTGCGTGAACGGTTCTACTGGATAGGCATGAGAGGAGCCATTGAGAGGTGGTGTCGAGACTGTGGCCCGTGCAATCTAAGAAGAAGGGACCGTGCCAGCCAGAGGACTCCCCTGCAGCCCATCATCACCAGGCAGCCGCTGGAACTGGTCGCCCTGGACCATGTTAAACTGGCTCCAAGCAGAAGCGGGTATGTCTACGCCCTAACCATCGTGGATCACTACTCCCGGTTCCTGGTGGTGGTCCCTGTCAAAGACTTGACGGCACAAACAGCAGCCAGAGCCTTCCAGCTGCACTTCTGCCGCCCACACGGGTACCCGGACCAAGTGCTGACGGACCAAGGACCAGCCTTCGAAGCGGAGGTCTTCCAGGAGTTCTGCAACCTGTATGGCTGCAAGAAGATAAGAACAACGCCCTATCACCCCCAAACCAATGGACTCTGCGAGAAGATGAACCCGGTGGTGATAGATCTGCTAAAAACATTGCCCCTGGAAGAACGCAGTCTGTGGCCTGAGAAACTGCCCGATCTGGTGGACCTGTATAACCACATCCCGGTAGGTTCCACCAACTGTACCCCGGCTTACCTAATGCGAGCAAGACCTGGTAAGCTGCCTGTTGACCTGGATATGGGAGTCCTGATACCCGAGGACACCTCGCCAGAGACAGACTGGGATACAGAACGGCAGCAACAGTACCGGAAAGTACAGGAGAGCGTCGAGCGAAGTCTCTGTCAATCAAGAGAAAGGCAGGAGAGGACTTATAACCAACATGCTCCCGCTGTTCCCCTGGTACCTGGAGAGCAGGTCTTGAAAAGAAAAAGGCGGCTCCATAAGTTGGACGACCAGTGGGAAAAGGACCCGTACACCGTACTGCCCTCAAGCCACAATAATCCAAAGGTGTACGTCATCAGCAAGGATGGAGGAGAGACCACAGCCACTGTCTCCAGAGACCACCTGAAAAAGTGCCCCGAGAAGTTGCAAAGCACGGATGAAGATCAGGAAGACCCTCAACCCGTAGAGGAAAAGGAGGAAATGATCAGCACCGTACTCGGAGACTTTCCCCGGTCCTGGACACAAGTAAACAACGCTATCGTGGTGCCCGTCCTCACCTTTCTCCAGCCAGCCCCTCAAGTGCCTACAGAAGACCAGGTAGAGCTGGAAGAGCAGCCGGCCCAGGAGGCAGAAGAATCCTCACCAGCAGCGCAGGAGAATCAACCCTCTGCTAGTAGTGAGCCTGCCGTGCCCCTAGTGAGCCAAAGAGAGCGCAGACAGCTGCCCAGCTTGCCCATAACACCTCCTACACCCTGTAGTGCAGGACCAGTTAGTGAGCTCCGTAGGTCCACTAGAGTCACTAGAGGTCAGATGCCCGCTCGCTGGAAAATCTAAACTAATGCACTGTGAATTTATCTGTTTAACTGTTTATGATTTTTGTTGTTGCCTGTTATTAATTATGTTTCTCAGTTACCCTGCAGATTTTTATGGACTAACAGGTTATGGACACTGGATAACCGGAACAATTCTTGTAGATAGTTGCACCTTGGTGCCTCTTGCGAAGACGGCCGCGGAAAAGAAAACCTGTCTGGCGTGGCCTACTTGCGGCCCAAAGTAGCTAGCTCCAGCCTTGCAGCCACGCCCAGGGCAAACGCAAGGGGTTTGCTTTGGACAGGTCCCCTACTTCGCTTAAAACTTCACCTTGGGTGATATGGACACCCGGTTGCGGACACGCCGTGACCTTTAAAGAACTAAAGCTTCTTGTAAATATGTTATTATGTTATTGTTATACCCTGCATTTATGTTTCTTTAAAAAAATGTGTTTAGTCCCGGAGTACTAAAATTTACTAGGGGGGAATGTGACACCCCAGGGGTCTGGTTGCCACAGTAATAGAAATATTATGTCTGAGAGCAAGTGGGAGGTTTCTCTGGTCAGGAGCCCTAAGCATGCAACACGGCCCACGCAGACCTGGGAGGGGAGGAATCTGCCCTTATAAACTGGGTCTGGGGCGGGATTAGACAGAGAAAGAGCCTGCAGAACAAGCAGAGCAGTCAGAGCCTGGAGAGGGAAAGTAAGAACCAGGAGCTCTGTAGGAACAGTAGCTGAATACCAGGGGCTGGAGCTGAGCAGAGTTCACCCTGGTTGAAGACACTAATACCGGACACGGAGTCCGAGGCTGTGGGGACATCCAGGTCCAGCAGCAGAATCCAACCGGCAGGGGATTCCATGTCCTCTGGCCTTAGAAACCCGAAGGCACGGTCACAAGCAAGGGACCAGCACCGCCATCGTGAAGCGGAGGCTAACGGAAGGCCCCAAGTCACCGGCCATACGGGTGAGCACCACACGGTATACTCAGGGACGTGGGCTACTTCTACCCGCATAGAGCAAGGTAGCCAGGAAAGAGTGCAGATAGTCAGGGAGGCCTACAACTCCACCTGGCCAGGGGAGATCCTGCTTGCTCACAGACTGACCAGGCCCCTACTGCTAACCAGTACTCCCGGGAGGGTCTGCGTTATTCCATCAGTAAAGACCCTGAACTGCACCACACATCTCTGTGTTTCATCGCCGCACCAGCACCATCAGTACTGGGACGCTCACACCATCACTCCCATCATCCACACTAGCTGCCCTGAGGCAATACTCCTCCCGTGGGGAGTTATCCCATACTCAGCTGCGCAAACAACATCAGCCTCAGCGGTCTGCAGCCAGCGGCGGTCCCCACTGACCGCAATCCACGGGTGGCGTAGTCGGACATTTGTTATTACCTAAGACTGCCACTGGTTTGACCGCCCTGGGCACGGACCGGGTCACCCCCACACTGAGACTACAACCCCCCAGCGATCCGGCTCCGGGTATCCCCTGCACAACACAGGCCCAGGGGGCGCGTCAACTACACATCTAGATAAGTTCCCTGAGGGGTCTAGTATCCAAAATGGTGTCACTTGAGGGGGTTTCCACTGTTTAGGCACATCAGGGGCTCCCCAAACGCAATATGGCGTCCGCTAATTATTCAAGCAAATTTTACATTCAAAAAGTCAAATGGCGCTCCTTCCCTTCCGAACCCTGCCGTGCGCCAAAACAGTGTTTTTTCCCCACGTATGGTGGATCTGCGTGCTCAGAAGAAATTGCACAACAAATTTTGGGGTCCATTTTTTCCTGTTACCCCTGCAAAAATAAAACATTGGGGTGAAAATGGGGTTAAATGTTCATTTTTTTCTTCCCCATTCCAAAAATTCCTGTGAAGCACCTGAAGGGTTAATAAAATTCTTGAATGTGGTTTTGAGCACCTTGAGGGGGGCAGTTTTTAGAATGGTGTCACTTTTGGGTATTTTCTGTCATGAAGACCCCTCAAAGTGACTTCAAATGTGATGTGGTCCCTAAAAAAATAGTTTTGTAAATTTTGTTGGAAAAATGAGAAATCGCTGGTCAACTTTTAACCCTTATAGCTCCCCAATAAAAAAAAATTTGGTTACAAAATTGTGCTGATGTAAAGTAGACATGTGGGAAATGTTATTTATTAACTCTTTTGTGAGACATATCTCTCTGATTTAAGGGCATAAAAATTCAAATTTTGAAAACAGTCTTAGAATTAGCGGGATCCATTGAAGTGTTCCAGAGTTATTACCTCATAAAGTGAGAGTGGTCAGAATTGTAAAAATTGGCCTGGTCATTAACGTGCAAACCACCGTCGGGGTTAAAGGGGTTAAAGAATGTGTCTGTTGTATTTCAAATAAAGTGTTTTACTCTCAGTGTGTCACGGGTGTGTCAGAGGTGACAGACAGTCGCCCTGCAGTTGGTTGCAGATCTCTACGTTTGGCATTACAGACATCTTCTTAGAGGCTGTCTCTAGGACCCAGCGGCTACCTCCCTCTGGCTAATTAACACCCTGCCTGGGTGTATAAATACCTGCTGTGTTTCAGAGGGAGGTGCCGGCGATATTCATTACTGTAGCGTCGGCGTCCCTGCCTCCTGCTAGGCAGGGACGCTGTTCCTCTCACCTCTCCGCTCCGTGCCCGGCGTCTTCCTCCCGCTCTGCTGGCAGCGCGCGCTGCTTCCCGGCCACTGTGCTTAGGGCGTGCGCGCGCGCTCCCCCTCTCTTAAAGGGGCCGCGCGCGCCGTCCTAAGGAGTCCCCGGCCAATGGCCGGAGGACCTCACCATATTTAAGGCACCTCCTCCAAAATGGAGGTGCCCGAGCAATGTTGTTGCATAGCCTATCACTCTGCTTCAGCCCTCAGGTCCCGTAACCAGATACCTGCCAGTTACCTGCCAGAATCCTGCTTGATACCTGCCTGATACTTGTCTTTCTGCTTACATTCCTGCGGTCCGACAGTCTGCCTACCAGCCCTGCCAGTCCGTCTATGGATCTGTTTGCCCGCTCACCTGGGAGCGCTCATCTGCTACCTGCCCGCTAGCCTGCCTGGAGGCTCTGCCGTCACGTGCTGTGACCACCTGCCTGTCCAGAGACTCTTATCCGCTCACCAGGGAGCTTCCGCCTGCTACCTGTCTGCTAGCCTACCTGGAGGCTCTGCTGTCACGTGCTGTGACCACCTGCCTGTCCAGAGACTCTTACCGGCTCACCTGGGAGCATCCGCCTGCTACCTGCCTGCTAGCCTACCTGGAGGCTCTGCCGTCACGTGCTGTGACCACCTGCCTGTCCAGAGACTCTTACCCGCTCACCTGGGAGCATCCACCTGCTATCTGCCTGCTAGCCTACCTGGAGGCTCAGCCGTCACTTGCTGTGACCACCTGCCTGTCCAGAGACTCTTGCTCGCTCACCTGGGAGCGTCCACCTGCTACCTGCCAGCTAGCCTATCTGGAGGCTTAGCCGTCACTTGCTGTGACCACCTGCCTGTCCAGAGACTCTTGCCCGCTCACCTGGGAGCGTCCACCTGCTACCCGCCTGCTAGCCTGTCTGGAGGCTTACCCGTCACTTGCCGTGACCACCCGCCTGTCAAGAGACTGTCCCCGTCACTTGCCGTGACCTCCTGCCCTTCTACCCAGAGACTGTCCCCGTCACTTGCCGTGTCCTCCTGCCCTTCTACCCAGAGACTGTCCCCGTCACTAGCCGTGACTACCTTCCCGCCTACCCTGGGAGCCACCCGCTTCCTTACAAGGACTGCCCCTTTGTATAGTTGCTCAGAGGTTCCACCTCCCAGACCCGTTACAGTTTGCTCGGGCCATGGAACCCGGTGGCACCCAAGCTCCCTCGCTCTCGGACTTATGTCATGAACTTTCCCGTCAGAGGTCCCAACAGGAGTCCATCCTGAGTCACCTGCGTAGTGTTAACTCCCGCCTGGACACATTGTCTACCTCTTCGGGAGCTGCCTCCACACGCACACTTACTACCCCGGCACCACTGCAGCCCATCAACACCATGGCATCTCTTCCCGGTCCCCGCCTCTCCGCTCCTCCTCGTTTTGGCGGAGATACCAGCCAGGCACGGGGCTTCATTAACCAGTGCACTCTGCACTTCGAACTGTTGGCACACCAGTTTTCCACCGACCGAGCCAAAGTAGCCTTCATCATGTCCCATCTCACGGGAGAGGCACTGGCTTGGCTAAATCCTCTATGGGAGAGAGGAGACCCCCTGGTGTCCGACCTGCCAGCCTTTCTCACGGCTTTCCGGAAAGTCTTCGACGAACCAGGACGGAAGACCTCATCCGCATCATCTCTGCTACGCCTTCGTCAAGGAAATCTCACCGTGGGCCAATATGCCATACGGTTCCGTACCCTTGCTTCGGAGCTTGCCTGGGATAACGACTCCCTGGTGTCCGTCTTCTGGGAGGGTCTGTCCGGCCGTATTAAAGATGAACTCGCCGGTCTGGACATTCCTACCACTCTCGACGACTTAATTACACTTGCCACCCGGATTGACATCCGGTTCCAGGAGCACACCAAAGAGGTCACCCGTGAGAGGAGGTTTCCACGTCTAGCCCCTACCTTCCAGAAACCAGTCACTTCTCCCGTTACTCCCCAGGCGCACTCACCCGAGCCTATGCAGGTCGACCAGACCCGTCAAGAGTTACGCCGAGCCGAGGGGAGCTGCTTCTACTGTGGCAGTAAGGAGCACCGGATCCGTTCCTGCCCGGAGAGGTCGGGAAACGCCTGTGTCTAGGATCGCTCAGAGAGGTCGTCCTAGACAGAAATAAACCCTCTCCATCTCTAATGTGGTCGGTCTCTATCATCTGCGGGGAGAACCGTTATTTTGAACTAGCCCAACTTGACTCTGGAGCTGCCGGAAATCTCATTTCTCAGTCCCTGGTAGAGAAATACCGCATTCCCACCAAACCTCTAGCTGTACCCTTATCTGTCGCTGCCGTAGATGGGGGCCTCTTACCACATCCCATCCAACTCATGACTGAATCCATAACCCTGCAAGTGGGAATGCTGCACTCAGAGAGCATCTTCTTTCATGTTCTGCCTGGACTCTCTCACGCCCTCTTGCTAGGCCTACCTTGGCTTCAGAAACATGCACCCGTGCTTGATTGGCAGACCGGAGAAGTCCTTCGCTGGGGACAGGACTGCCATAAGACTTGTTTAGTTCCCGTTCATCCTGCTCGTCCTTCTCCTACCCCAGCCAATCTACCTGCTCTTCCGGTTCCCTATCGGTCTTATGCGGACGTCTTTAATAAAAAGGAGGCAGAGACATTACCCTCTCATAGACCATACGACTGCCCAATTGACCTGATGCCCGGCGCTACTCCTCCCCGTGGGCGTATTTACCCTTTGTCCGCTGCTGAGACCCGGTCCATGTCTGAATATATTGAGGAGAATCTGGCCCGGGGATTTATCCGGAAATCGACCTCCCCGGCGGGAGCAGGCTTCTTCTTCGTCAAAAAGAAGGACGACTCACTCCGTCCCTGTATAGACTATAGAGGCCTTAACCAAATGACGGTGAAGAATAAATAACCCCTTCCGCTCATTCTGGAATTATTTGACCGTCTGAGGGGGGCTAAAATCTTCACCAAGCTGGACCTTCGTGGGGCGTATAACCTGGTCCGTATCCGTCAGGGGGATGAATGGAAGACGGCATTCAACACCCGGGACGGCCACTATGAATACCTGGTAATGCCCTTCGGTCTCTTTAACGCTCCCGCCGTCTTTCAAGAGTTGGTCAATGACATCTTCCGGGACCTTCTCTACTCCTGCGTAGTGGTGTACCTGGACGACATCTTGGTCTTCTCTCCGGATCTTCTCACTCACCGGAGGGATGTTCGTCAGCTCCTGCTCAGACTCAGGCAGAACCACCTCTACGCTAAATATGAGAAGTGCCTCTTTGAGCAGACCTCGCTTCTGTTTTTGGGCTACATAATCTCTCAGACCGGCCTACGAATGGATCCTGAGAAACTATCTGCCATCCAGAAGTGGCCCCGACCAGAGGGGTTGAAGGCTATTCAGCGGTTCCTGGGCTTCGCCAACTACTACCGCCTCTTCATACCGCACTTCTCTTCCCGGACTGCCCCAATCTCTGCGCTCACCAGTAAGGGCACTAATCCCAGAGAATGGCCGCCCGAAGCAGAGGAAGCCTTTCTTTCCTTTAAACAGGCTTTCTCTTCCGCCCCGGTGCTGCATCGTCCGCACGGCAACAAGCAATTCTTCCTGGAAGTTGACGCTTCCTCCTCTGGAGCCGGAGCGGTACTTACCCAAAAGTCGTCCTCCGGAAGAATGGTAACTTGCGGCTTCTTCTCCAAACTCTTCTCCCCTTCTGAGCGCAATTATTCTATAGGAGACCGAGAGTTATTGGCCATTAAGCTGGCACTGGAGGAGTGGCGTTACCTGCTCGAGGGGGCTCTTCACCTGGTAATAATTTACACGGACCACAAGAACTTGGCTTACCTCTAGAGCGCCCAGAGACTTAACCCGCGCCAAGCCCGGTGGTCCTTGTTTTTTGCCCGCTTTGATTTCGTTCTTCATTTTCGCCCGGCAGACAAAAACATCAAAGCTGATGCCTTGTCCCGATCCTTCCTGGTGTCTGATCTAGAGGAGGAGCCTAAGCACATCATTTATCCCGCCAGAGTAATGCAGGTGGCCCCCGTGAATCTAAATCGTCTCCCTCCCGGTAAGACGTTCGTAACAGTACCTGATCGGAAGAAGGTCCTACACTGGGGTCACTCGTCTAAGCTAGCTGGCCACGCCGGTCAGAAAAAGACCCTCCAGCTTATTACCCGGCATTACTGGTGGCCTACCCTGCCCAAGGACGTAATAGACTTTGTTTCAGCCTGTGTGTCCTGCGCCCGCAACAAGGTTCCGAGACACCTGCCAGCCGGTCGCCTCCTTCCTCTTCCAGTACCTGCTGCCCCGTGGCAGCATATAGCTATGGACTTTATAACGGATCTCCCTGTCTCTGCTGGTTGTACGGTCATTTGGGTGGTCGCTGACCGCTTTTCCAAGATGGCTCACTTCATTCCCCTGCCGGGCCTCCCGTCTGCACCCGAGCTGGCTAAAGACTTTATCTGCCACATCTTCCGTCTCCATGGCCTGCCCCTCCACATCGTGTCGGATCGTGGGGTTCAGTTCACCTCACGCTTCTGGAGAGCCACATGTAAGCTGCTTGACGTCACCCTGGACTTCTCCGCTTACCACCCACAGTCCAATGGTCAAGTGGAGCGGATCAATCAAATCCTGACCAGTTACCTCCGACACTTCGTTAATGCTCACCATTCGGACTGGGTGGATCTCCTACCATGGGCCGAGTTCTCTTATAATAATCACGAGAGCGAATCTTCCTCCAAATCCCCGTTTTTTGTAGTCTTCGGTCAGCATCCTTGGATCCCATTTCCCGTCTCCACCTCGGTGGATAATCCGGCTGCGGAATCTCTCGTTAGCGAATTCTCCTCCATTTGGGAGAGTACCCGATCCGCACTCCTTCAGTCGTCCGAGCGGATGAAAAGACACGCTGACAAAAAACGCCTGGATCCGTCCTGGAGATAAAGTCTGGCTCTCGTCCAAGTATGTCCGGCTCAAGATACCTTCCTATAAATTAGGGCCTCGGTTCATCGGCCCACTAGAAGTTATCAAACAAATCAACCCAGTGGCCTATAAATTGAAACTCCCGGCCAACTTGCGGATCCCTAACTCCTTCCATGTATCTCTCCTCAAACCCGTGGTACTTAACTCTTTCTCCAAGTCTACAGGTACGCCTCCTGCTCCGGTTTCCGCTGAAAACGAGTTTGAGGTAGAGAACATTCTTGCCACCAAAAGGGTAAGAGGAAAAACCTTTTTTCTAGTAGATTGGAAGGGGTTTGGTCCTGAAGAGAGAACGTGGGAGCCCGGGGAGAACATCCATGCCCCTCTCATCCTTGATAAATTTCTGTCTGGCCTAAAACAGGGGGGGCCTAAAGGGGGGGGTACTGTAGCGTCGGCGTCCCTGCCTCCTGCTAGGCAGGGACGCTGTTCCCCTCACCTCTCCGCTCCGTGCCCGGCGTCTTCCTCCCGCTCTGCTGGCAGCGCGCGCTGCTTCCCGGCCACTGTGCTTAGGGCGCACGCGCTCCCCCTCTCTTAAAGGGGCCGCGCGCGCCGTCCTAAGGAGTCCCCGGCCAATGGCCGGAGGACCTCACCATATTTAAGGCACCTCCTCCAAAATGGAGGTGCCCAAGCAATGTTGTTACATAGCCTATCACTCTGCTTCAGCCCTCAGGTCCCGTAACCAGATACCTGCCAGTTACCTGCCAGAATCCTGCTTGATACCTGCCTGATACTTGTCTTTCTGCTTACATTCCTGCGGTCCGACAGTCTGCCTACCAGCCCTGCCAGTCTGTCTATGGATCTGTTTGCCCGCTCACCTGGGAGCGCTCATCTACTACCTGCCCGCTAGCCTGCCTGGAGGCTCTGCCGTCACATGCTGTGACCACCTGCCTGTCCAGAGACTCTTACCCGCTCACCTGGGAGCGTCCACCTGCTACCTGCCTGCTAGCCTATCTGGAGGCTTAGCCGTCACTTGCTGTGACCACCTGGCTGTCCAGAGACTCTTGCTCGCTCACCTGGGAGCGTCCACCTGCTACCTGCCTGCTAGCCTATCTGGAGGCTTAGCCGTCACTTGCTGTGACCTCCTGCCTGTCCATAGACTCATGCCCGCTCACCTGGGAGCGTCCACCTGCTACCCGCCTGCTAGCCTGTCTGGAGGCTTAGCCGTCACTTGCCGTGACCACCCGCCTGTCAAGAGACTGTCCCCGTCACTTGCCGTGACCTCCTGCCCTTCTACCCAGAGACTGTCCCCGTCACTTGCCGTGTCCTCCTGCCCTTCTACCCAGAGACTGTCCCTGTCACTAGCCGTGACTACCTTCCCGCCTACCCTGGGAGCCACCCGCTTCCTTACAAGGACTGCCCCTTTGTATAGTTGCTCAGAGGTTCCACCTCCCAGACCCGTTACAATTACTACTTGTAAAAGCTTTAGCAAGAGCAGTACTTCGTCCCCTCTGGAGCTTGAGGACGTGTGTGCATTTGTCTGGAGTTCGTCTAAAGCTAAGCAATTTCCCCCTGTTTGTCCACCCTTGTTGTCTATAATGTTTAGTGGAGATCGACTAGTGCTCATCTCCTCTCTTCCCTAGCCTTAGCCATAAGCTAGGGAAAGACAGGGCGAGGTATTCGTGCAGCGATTGGTGAAGAGCCAATACAGGGACTTTAGGGGAGACAGGGTGATACTAAACCAGCCTAGGAGGTCTCCACTTCCCCCCTTTCCCTAGAGTCTGGGCTCCCTTTCCCTCTTCCCTTTGTGTTGCACTAAGTCTTTCCCACACATTGCCTGACATTGTGTGTGTTTATTTAACTCTTTACTTACAGGTTGAATGTGTCTGGTTGACACCTCTTCATCACTAAACAAAGGGCTTGGTGTCATGTCATTTCTGGGGCAGCTGCGAGCTGCTATTTTTAGCCTTGGAAGAGGCCATTAGGCCAACATGTTCCCTGGCTATTAATAATAGCTCACAGCTGTTTGGTTAGCCACTACGTCCCCACGAACAGCAACTGGAAGCACTTTGGATGCAGCGTATATTCGCTTAGTCCAAAACACTGTGATCTAATGCCGCACTTGTTTTGTCAGTACATGCAGATCCACCTAATGTAATGACATTTCAGTCGTTCAAAATCTACAGATCCGCTACAGAAATTGACATGCTGCGCGTGAGTTTGGATATGTGCCCATGATTAGTAAATGCTGCAAGTTTGAAGCTGCATATTTATCCAGCGTCAAACCCGCAGCGGCCAGATGTTACAGCATAGTGGATGGTATTTCTAGAAATTCCATGTCCACTATGCGTGCATCTGAGGCTGCGGGTCTCCCGCGGACACTGACATGCGGCGCGTCTTTCAGGACCTCAGCATGTGAAATTCAGTTGCGGAGTTGCTAGTCTCCGCAACAGAAATTTGACCACTAGAATGTTTTGAATGCGGTAAATCCGCATGGTTCAGTGAACACATGCGGATTTACCTGCGTTCAAAAATATGCTGCATCCAAAGCACTGCTACATCCGGATCGTGGGCACATAGACTAAAATTGAAGAAAAATGGTGTGGGCTCCCGCATCATTTTCATAACTAGCAGAGGGAAAGCTAACCACTGGGGGCTGATATCAGTAGCTGGGGAAGGGGCCATTAGCCAAAAATGTTCCCTAACTATTAATACCAGCCCACAGCTGTTTGCTTCGCCTTTACTGGCTAGATTACAGGAGGACCCCAGAAAAAAATTGACATAGGGTCCCCCGATAAAATCTAACCAGCAAAGGCGAGGCAGACAGCTGTGAGCAGATATTAATAGCCAGGGAAGGGGCCATGGATCCTGCCCCCCTTCTGAGGCTAATAATTTCAGCGTCAGTGGCCCCAGAACTGGTGCATCCATAAGATATCTATATTACTAACCCCGTAGTAAAGTTTTTGAAATAAAGACACGGCCAGAATAAAGTATTTTATTTTAAATAAAATTCCACATGGTTTTAATCATTTATTTAAAAATAAAAAACACTGTATACTCACCTAAACCCCATTCTGCTGAAGCCATTGTCACCTGTAAAAAAAACAAAAATAAAAAACAACCATATCCCTCACCTGTCTGCCATGATGACATAATCCAGTGTTCCACGAAGATCTGGGTCACTTCTATACCAGTCACACCAGCAATCACTGGTGTGACTGTTGTAGAGGACAGCACTGTATACACTGACAGAAGTGTAATCACTGCTGTCAGTGTATAGCGCTGTGCTGCCGGGACGGAGGTCGCTGGAGTTCAATCAGCTGATAAACTCCAGTGACCTCACTTACTGAATTCCAGTGAATGATTGCAGTAGCTCAGTGATGTCTACAGTGAATGATTGCAGTGGCTCAGTGATGTCGCCAGTGAATAATTGCAGTAGCTCAGTGATGTCTACAGTGAATGATTGCAGTAGCTCAGTGATGTCTACAGTGAATGATGACAGTATCTCAGTGATGCCTACAGTGAATGATAACAGTATCTTAGTGATGCCTACAGTGAATGATGACAGCATCTCAGTGATGCCCCCAGCGAATGATAGCAGTTGCTCAGTAATGCCTCCAGTGAATGATGGTAGTAGCTCAGTGATGTCTAAAGTAAATTATGGCAATAGCTCAGTGATACCTCCAGTGAAGGATGGTGGGGGCTCTGTGATGAGTACAGTAAATGATGGCAGTAGCTCAGGGATGCCTACAGTGAATGATGACAGTATCTTAGTGATGCCTACAGTGAATGATGACAGCATCTCAGTGATGCCCCCAGCGAATGATAGCAATTGCTCAGTAATGCCTCCAGTGAATGATGGTAGTAGCTCAGTGATGTCTAAAGTAAATTATGGCAATAGCTCAGTGATACCTCCAGTGAAGGATGGTGGGGGCTCTGTGATGAGTACAGTAAATGATTGCAGTAGCTCAGTGATGCCTCCAGTGAATGATTGCAGTGGCTCAGTGATGTCTACAGTGAATGATTGTAGTGGCTCAGTGATGTCGCCAGTGAATGATTGCAGTAGCTCAGTGATGTCTACAGTGAATGATTGCAGTAGCTCAGTGATGCCTCCAGTGAATGATTACAGTAGCTCAGTGATGTCTACAGTGAATGATTGCAGTAGCTCAGTGATGTCTACAGTGAATGATTGCAGTAGCTCAGTGATGCCTCCAGTGAATGATTGCAGTAGCTCAGTGATGTCTACAGTGAATGATTGCAGTAGCTCAGTGATGCCTCCAGTGAATGATTGCAGTAGCTCAGTGATGTCTACAGTGAATGATTGCAGTAGCTCAGTGATGCCTCCAGTGAATGATTGCAGTGGCTCAGTGATGTCTACAGTGAATGATTGCAGTAGCTCAGTGATGCCTCCAGTGAATGATTGCAGTAGCTCAGTGATGCCTACAGTAAATGATTGCAGTAGCTCAGTGATGCCTCCAGTGAATGATTGCAGTAGCTCAGTGATGTCTACAGTGAATGATTGCAGTTGCTCAGTGATGCCTCCAGTGAATGATTGCAGTAGCTCAGTGATGTCTACAGTGAATGATTGCAGTAGCTCAGTGATGCCTCCAGTGAATGATTGCAGTAGCTCAGTGATGTCTACAGTGAATGATTGCAGTAGCTCAGTGATGTCTATAGTGAATGATTGCAGTAGCTCAGTGATGTATACAGTGAATGATTGCAGTAGCTCAGTGATGTCTACAGTGAATGATTGCAGTGGCTCAGTGATACCTACAGTGAATAATTGCAGTAGCTCAGTGATGTCTACAGTGAATGATGACAGTAGCTCAGTGATGTCTACAGTGAATGATGACAGTAGCTCAGTGATGTCTACAGTGAATGATTGCAGTAGCTCAGTGATGTCTACAGTGAATGATTGCAGTAGCTCAGAGATGCCTCCAGTGAATGATTGCAGTAGCTCAGTGATGTCTACAGTGAATGATTGCAGTGGCTCAGTGATGTCTACAGTGAATGATTGCAGTAGCTCAGTGAAGTCTACAGTGAATGATGACAGTAGCTCAGTGATGTCTACAGTGAATGATTGCAGTTGCTCAGTGATGTCTACAGTGAATGATTGCAGTAGCTCAGTGAAGTCTACAGTGAATGATGACAGTAGCTCAGTGATGTCTACAGTGAATGATTGCAGTAGCTCAGTGATGTCTACAGTGAATGATTGCAGTAGCTCAGTGTTGTCTACAGTGAATGATTGCAGTAGCTCAGTGATACCTACAGTGAATGATTGCAGTAGCTCAGTGATACCTACAGTGAATGATTGCAGTAGCTCAGTGATGTCTACAGTGAATGATTGCAGTTGCTCAGTGATGTCTACAGTGAATGATTGCAGTAGCTCAGTGAAGTCTACAGTGAATGATGACAGTAGCTCAGTGATGTCTACAGTGAATGATTGCAGTAGCTCAGTGATGTCTACAGTGAATGATTGCAGTAGCTCAGTGATGTCTACAGTGAATGATTGCAGTAGCTCAGGGATGCCTCCAGTGAATGATTGCAGTAGCTCAGTGATGTCTACAGTGAATGATTGCAGTAGATCAGTGATACCTACAGTGAATGATTGCAGTAACTCAGTGATGTCTACAGTGAATGATTGCAGTAGCTCAGTGATGTCTACAGTGAATGATTGCAGTAGCTCAGTGATGTCTACAGTGAATGATTGCAGTAACTCAGTGATGTCTACAGTGAATGATTGCAGTAGCTCAGTGATGTCTACAGTGAATGATTGCAGTAGCTCAGTGATGTCTACAGTGAATGATTGCAGTAGCTCAGTGATGTCTACAGTGACTGATGGCAGTAGCTCAGTGATGTCTACAGTGAATGATGACAGTAGCTCAGTGATGTCTACAGTGAATGATTGCAGTAGCTCAGTGATGCCTACAATGAATGATTGCAGTAGCTCAGTGATGTCTACAGTGAATGATTGCAGTAGCTCAGGGATGCCTCCAGTGAATGATTGCAGTAGCTCAGTGATGTCTACAGTGAATGATTGCAGTAGCTCAGTGATGTCTACAGTGAATGATTGCAGTAGCTCAGTGATGTCTATAGTGAATGATTGCAGTTGCTCAGTGATACCTACAGTGAATGATTGCAGTAGCTCAGTGATGTCTACAGTGAATGATTGCAGTAGCTCAGTGATGTCTACAGTGAATGATTGCAGTTGCTCAGTGATGTCTACAGTGAATGATTGCAGTAGCTCAGTGATGTCTACAGTGAATGATTGCAGTAGCTCAGTGATGTCTACAGTGAATGATGACAGTAGCTCAGTGATGTCTACAGTGAATGATTGCAGTAGCTCAGTGATGTCTACAGTGAATGATTGCAGTAGCTCAGGGATGCCTCCAGTGAATGATTGCAGTAGCTCAGTGATGTCTACAGTGAATGATTGCAGTTGCTCAGTGATACCTACAGTGAATGATTGCAGTAGCTCAGTGATGTCTACAGTGAATGATTGCAGTAGCTCAGTGATGTCTACAGTGAATGATGACAGTATCTCAGTGATGTCTACAGTGAAAAATTGCAGTAGCTCAGTGATGTCTACAGTGAATGATGACAGTAGCTCAGTGATGCCTACAGTGAATGATTGCAGTAGCTCAGTGATGTCTACAGTGAATGATTGCAGTAGCTCAGTGATGCCTACAGTGAATGATTGCAGTAGCTCAGTGATGTCTACAGTGAATGATTGCAGTAGCTCAGTGATGTCTACAGTGAAAAATTGCAGTAGCTCAGTGATGTCTACAGTGAATGATGACAGTAGCTCAGTGATGCCTACAGTGAATGATTGCAGTAGCTCAGTGATGTCTATAGTGAATGATTGCAGTAGCTCAGTGATGCCTACAGTGAATGATTGCAGTAGCTCAGTGATGTCTACAGTGAATGATGACAGTATCTCAGTGATGTCTACAGTGAAAAATTGCAGTAGCTCAGTGATGTCTACAGTGAATGATGACAGTAGCTCAGTGATGCCTACAGTGAATGATGACAGTAGCTCAGTGATGTCTACAGTGAATGATTGCAGTAGCTCAGTGATGTCTACAGTGAATGATTGCAGTAGCTCAGGGATGCCTCCAGTGAATGATTGCAGTAGCTCAGTGATGTCTACAGTGAATGATTGCAGTAGCTCAGTGATGTCTACAGTGAATGATGGCAGTAGCTCAGTGATGTCTACAGTGAATGATGGCAGTAGCTCAGTGATGTCTACAGTGAATGATTGCAGTAGCTCAGTGATGTCTACAGTGAATGATTGCAGTAGCTCAGTGATGTCTACAGTGAATGATTGCAGTAGCTCAGTGATGTCTACAGTGAATGATGACAGTATCTCAGTGATGCCTCCAGTGAATGATTGCAGTAGCTCAGTGATGACTCCAGTGAATAATTGCAGTAGCTCAGTGATGTCTCTATACGCCTCCTGACCAAGGCGGAAGGAGAAACGCGCGTCGAGGCGCTTCCTTGGATGTTCCACCCGCTATAGAACATGCCAGCATGTCTTCAGGTATAGCTTGTCACATACATTGTATTTTACGTTTAGTTTATTCATCTGGCATCTGTATATGACTGCATATTATTTATATGCACAACCTTGCCTAGTGCTTACCCACTTACAAGTGTGTACATGCTCTTTGCTGTTCGTGCTACTATCATAGGGATCAGAGTTGGAGCTCCAATGTGCTCTCATGGTTTCTATACGTTTAACCGCTTTTGAACAATTTTAGCAATCTACTCTGTCTCACCTTTTATGGATACTCTGTTTATATATATCTTTAATAAAATGTGTTGCATATAGAATGAAACTGTTCCCGCAGTTCTTTTTTTGATTGGAGTCCTTTTGATGCTGTTGTATTTAACCTTAATAACTACTCATAACCTCTAGAGATTATTTGCATATTATTACTTCTCTGGTTCCTTGTAGATTGAATATATATTCTATGACTCTGATCCCCCTTTTGCTTTTTTTCGGTTTTAGTGAATGATTGCAGTAGCTCAGTGATGTCTGCAGTGAATGATTGCAGTAGCTCAGTGATGTCTGCAGTGAATGATTGCAGTGGCTCAGTGATGTCTACAGTGAATGATGGCAGTAGCTCAGTGATGTCTACAGTGAATGATTGCAGTAGCTCAGTGATGTCTACAGTGAATGATGGCAGTAGCTCAGTGATGTCTACAGTGAATGATGGCAGTAGCTCAGTGATGTCTACAGTGAATGATTGCAGTAGCTCAGTGATGTCTACAGTGAATGATTGCAGTAGCTCAGTGATGTCTACAGTGAATGATGGCAGTAGCTCAGTGATGTCTACAGTGAATGATGGCAGTAGCTCAGTGATGCCTCCAGTGAATGATGACAGTAGCTCAGTGTTGTCTACAGTGAATGATGACAGTAGCTCAGTGATGTCTACAGTGAATGATTGCAGTAGCTCAGTGATGCCTCCAGTGAATGATTGCAGTAGCTCAGTGATGTCTACAGTGAATGATGACAGTAGCTCAGTGATGTCTACAGTGAATGATGACAGTAGCTCAGTGATGCCTACAGTGAATGATTGCAGTAGCTCAGTGATACCTACAGTGAATGATTGCAGTAGCTCAGTGATGTCTACAGTGAATGATTGCAGTAGCTCAGTGATGTCTACAGTGAATGATGACAGTATCTCAGTGATGTCTACAGTGAATGATTGCAGTAGCTCAGTGATGTCTACAGTGAATGATGACAGTATCTCAGTGATGTCTACAGTGAATGATTGCAGTAGCTCAGTGATGTCTACAGTGAATGATTGCAGTAGCTCAGTGATGCCTCCAGTGAATGATTGCAGTAGCTCAGTGATGTCTACAGTGAATGATTGCAGTAGCTCAGTGATGTCTACAGTGAATGATTGCAGTAGCTCAGTGATGCCTCCAGTGAATGATTGCAGTAGCTCAGTGATGTCTACAGTGAATGATTGCAGTAGCTCAGTGATGTCTACAGTGAATGATTGCAGTAGCTCAGTGATGTCTACAGTGAATGATGACAGTAGCTCAGTGATGTCTACAGTGAATGATGACAGTAGCTCAGTGATGTCTACAGTGAATAATTGCAGTAGCTCAGTGATGTCTACAGTGAATGATGACAGTATCTCAGTGATGTCTACAGTGAACGATTGCAGTAGCTCAGTGATGTCTACACTGAATGATGACAGTATCTCAGTGATGTCTACAGTGAATGATTGCAGTAGCTCAGTGATGCCTCCAGTGAATGATTGCAGTAGCTCAGTGATGTCTACAGTGAATGATTGCAGTAGCTCAGTGATGTCTACAGTGAATGATTGCAGTAGCTCAGTGATGTCTACAGTGAATGATGACAGTAGCTCAGTGATGTCTACAGTGAATGATTGCAGTAGCTCAGTGATGTCTACAGTGAATGATGACAGTAGCTCAGTGATGTCTACAGTGAATGATTGCAGTATCTCAGTGATGTCTACAGTGAATGATTGCAGTAGCTCAGTGATGCCTCCAGTGAATGATTGCAGTAGCTCAGTGATGTCTGCAGTGAATGATTGCAGTAGCTCAGTGATGCCTACAGTGAATGATGGCAGTAGCTCAGTGATGCCTACAGTGAATGATTGCAGTGGCTCAGTGATGTCTACAGTGAATGATTGCAGTAGCTCAGTGATGTCTACAGTGAATGATTGCAGTAGCTCAGTGATGTCTACAGTGAATGATTGCAGTAGCTCAGTGATACCAACAGTGAATGATTTCAGTAGCTCAGTGATGCCTACAGTGAATGATTGCAGTGGCTCAGTGATGTCTACAGTGAATGATTGCAGTAGCTCAGTGATGTCTACAGTGAATGATTGCAGTAGCTCAGTGATGTCTACAGTGAATGATGACAGTAGCTCAGTGATGTCTACAGTGAATGATTGCAGTAGCTCAGTGATGTCTACAGTGAATGATTGCTGTAGCTCAGTGATGTCTACAGTGAATGATTGCAGTAGCTCAGTGATGTCTACAGTGAATGATTGCAGTAGCTCAGTGATGTCTACAGTGAATGATTGCAGTAGCTCAGTGATGTCTACAGTGAATGATTGCAGTAACTCAGTGATGTCTACAGTGAATGATTGCAGTAGCTCAGTGATGTCTGCAGTGAATGATTGCAGTAACTCAGTGATGTCTACAGTGAATGATTGCAGTGGCTCAGTGATGTCTACAGTGAATGATTGCAGTAGCTCAGTGATGTCTACAGTGAATGATTGCAGTAGCTCAGTGATGTCTACAGTGAATGATTGCAGTAACTCAGTGATGTCTACAGTGAATGATGACAGTAGCTCAGTGATGCCTACAGTGAATGATTGCAGTAGCTCAGTGATGTCTACAGTGAATAATTGCAGTAGCTCAGTGATGTCTACAGTGAATGATTGCAGTAGCTCAGTGATGTCTACAGTGAATGATTGCAGTAGCTCAGTGATGTCTACAGTGAATAATTGCAGTAGCTCAGTGATGTCTACAGTGAATGATTGCAGTAGCTCAGTGATGTCTACAGTGAATGATTGCAGTAGCTCAGTGATGTCTGCAGTGAATGATTGAAGTAACTCAGTGATGTCTACAGTGAATGATTGCAGTAGCTCAGTGATGTCTACAGTGAATGATTGCAGTGGCTCAGTGATGTCTACAGTGAATGATTGCAGTAGCTCAGTGATGTCTACAGTGAATGATTGCAGTAGCTCAGTGATGTCTACAGTGAATGATTGCAGTAGCTCAGTGATGTCTACAGTGAATGATTGCAGTAGCTCAGTGATGTATACAGTGAATGATTGCAGTAGCTCAGTGATGTCTGCAGTGAATGATTGTAGTGGCTCAGTGATGTCTACAGTGAATGATTGCTGTAGCTCAGTGATGTCTGCAGTGAATGATTGCAGTAGCTCAGTGATGTCTACAGTGAATGATTGCAGTGGCTCAGTGATGTCTACAGTGAATGATTGCAGTAGCTCAGTGATGTCTACAGTGAATGATGACAGTATCTCAGTGATGTCTACAGTGAACGATTGCAGTAGCTCAGTGATGTCTACAGTGAATGATGACAGTAGCTCAGTGATGTCTACAGTGAATGATGACAGTAGCTCAGTGATGTCTACAGTGAATGATTGCAGTAGCTCAGTGATGCCTCCAGTGAATGATTGCAGTAGCTCAGTGATGTCTACAGTGAATGATGACAGTAGCTCAGTGATGTCTACAGTGAATGATGACAGTAGCTCAGTGATGCCTACAGTGAATGATTGCAGTAGCTCAGTGATACCTACAGTGAATGATTGCAGTAGCTCAGTGATGTCTACAGTGAATGATTGCAGTAGCTCAGTGATGTCTACAGTGAATGATGACAGTATCTCAGTGATGTCTACAGTGAATGATTGCAGTAGCTCAGTGATGTCTACAGTGAATGATGACAGTATCTCAGTGATGTCTACAGTGAATGATTGCAGTAGCTCAGTGATGTCTACAGTGAATGATTGCAGTAGCTCAGTGATGCCTCCAGTGAATGATTGCAGTAGCTCAGTGATGTCTACAGTGAATGATTGCAGTAGCTCAGTGATGCCTCCAGTGAATGATTGCAGTAGCTCAGTGATGTCTACAGTGAATGATGACAGTAGCTCAGTGATGCCTACAGTGAATGATTGCAGTAGCTCAGTGATGTCTGCAGTGAATGATTGCAGTGGCTCAGTGATGTCTACAGTGAATGATTGCAGTAGCTCAGTGATGTCTACAGTGAATGATTGCAGTAGCTCAGTGATGTCTACAGTGAATGATGACAGTAGCTCAGTGATGTCTACAGTGAATGATGACAGTAGCTCAGTGATGTCTACAGTGAATAATTGCAGTAGCTCAGTGATGTCTACAGTGAATGATGACAGTATCTCAGTGATGTCTACAGTGAACGATTGCAGTAGCTCAGTGATGTCTACACTGAATGATGACAGTATCTCAGTGATGTCTACAGTGAATGATTGCAGTAGCTCAGTGATGCCTCCAGTGAATGATTGCAGTAGCTCAGTGATGTCTACAGTGAATGATTGCAGTAGCTCAGTGATGTCTACAGTGAATGATGACAGTAGCTCAGTGATGTCTACAGTGAATGATTGCAGTAGCTCAGTGATGTCTACAGTGAATGATGACAGTAGCTCAGTGATGTCTACAGTGAATGATTGCAGTATCTCAGTGATGTCTACAGTGAATGATTGCAGTAGCTCAGTGATGCCTCCAGTGAATGATTGCAGTAGCTCAGTGATGTCTGCAGTGAATGATTGCAGTAGCTCAGTGATGCCTACAGTGAATGATGGCAGTAGCTCAGTGATGCCTACAGTGAATGATTGCAGTGGCTCAGTGATGTCTACAGTGAATGATTGCAGTAGCTCAGTGATGTCTACAGTGAATGATTGCAGTAGCTCAGTGATGTCTACAGTGAATGATTGCAGTAGCTCAGTGATACCAACAGTGAATGATTTCAGTAGCTCAGTGATGCCTACAGTGAATGATTGCAGTGGCTCAGTGATGTCTACAGTGAATGATTGCAGTAGCTCAGTGATGTCTACAGTGAATGATTGCAGTAGCTCAGTGATGTCTACAGTGAATGATGACAGTAGCTCAGTGATGTCTACAGTGAATGATTGCAGTAGCTCAGTGATGTCTACAGTGAATGATTGCTGTAGCTCAGTGATGTCTACAGTGAATGATTGCAGTAGCTCAGTGATGTCTACAGTGAATGATTGCAGTAGCTCAGTGATGTCTACAGTGAATGATTGCAGTAGCTCAGTGATGTCTACAGTGAATGATTGCAGTAACTCAGTGATGTCTACAGTGAATGATTGCAGTAGCTCAGTGATGTCTGCAGTGAATGATTGCAGTAACTCAGTGATGTCTACAGTGAATGATTGCAGTGGCTCAGTGATGTCTACAGTGAATGATTGCAGTAGCTCAGTGATGTCTACAGTGAATGATTGCAGTGGCTCAGTGATGTCTACAGTGAATGATTGCAGTAGCTCAGTGATGTCTACAGTGAATGATTGCAGTAGCTCAGTGATGTCTACAGTGAATGATTGCAGTAGCTCAGTGATGTCTACAGTGAATGATTGCAGTGGCTCAGTGATGTCTACAGTGAATGATTGCAGTAGCTCAGTGATGTCTACAGTGAATGATTGCAGTAGCTCAGTGATGTCTACAGTGAATGATTGCAGTAACTCAGTGATGTCTACAGTGAATGATGACAGTAGCTCAGTGATGCCTACAGTGAATGATTGCAGTAGCTCAGTGATGTCTACAGTGAATAATTGCAGTAGCTCAGTGATGTCTACAGTGAATGATTGCAGTAGCTCAGTGATGTCTACAGTGAATGATTGCAGTAACTCAGTGATGTCTACAGTGAATGATTGCAGTGGCTCAGTGATGTCTGCAGTGAATGATTGCAGTAGCTCAGTGATGTCTGCAGTGAATGATTGAAGTAACTCAGTGATGTCTACAGTGAATGATTGCAGTGGCTCAGTGATGTCTACAGTGAATGATGACAGTAGCTCAGTGATGCCTACAGTGAATGATTGCAGTAGCTCAGTGATGTCTACAGTGAATAATTGCAGTAGCTCAGTGATGTCTACAGTGAATGATTGCAGTAACTCAGTGATGTCTACAGTGAATGATGACAGTAGCTCAGTGATGCCTACAGTGAATGATTGCAGTAGCTCAGTGATGTCTACAGTGAATGATTGCAGTAACTCAGTGATGTCTACAGTGAATGATGACAGTAGCTCAGTGATGCCTACAGTGAATGATTGCAGTAACTCAGTGATGTCTACAGTGAATGATGACAGTAGCTCAGTGATGCCTACAGTGAATGATTGCAGTAACTCAGTGATGTCTGCAGTGAATGATGACAGTAGCTCAGTGATGTCTACAGTGAATGATGACAGTAGCTCAGTGATGTCTACAGTGAATAATTGCAGTAGCTCAGTGATGTCTACAGTGAATGATTGCAGTAGCTCAGTGATGTCTACAGTGAATGATTGCAGTAACTCAGTGATGTCTACAGTGAATGATTGCAGTGGCTCAGTGATGTCTGCAGTGAATGATTGCAGTAGCTCAGTGATGTCTGCAGTGAATGATTGAAGTAACTCAGTGATGTCTACAGTGAATGATTGCAGTAACTCAGTGATGTCTACAGTGAATGATTGCAGTGGCTCAGTGATGTCTACAGTGAATGATTGCAGTAGCTCAGTGATGTCTGCAGTGAATGATTGAAGTAACTCAGTGATGTCTACAGTGAATGATTGCAGTAGCTCAGTGATGTCTACAGTGAATGATTGCAGTGGCTCAGTGATGTCTACAGTGAATGATTGCAGTAGCTCAGTGATGTCTACAGTGAATGATTGCAGTAGCTCAGTGATGTCTACAGTGAATGATTGCAGTAGCTCAGTGATGTCTACAGTGAATGATTGCAGTGGCTCAGTGATGTCTACAGTGAATGATTGCTGTAGCTCAGTGATGTCTGCAGTGAATGATTGCAGTAGCTCAGTGATGTCTACAGTGAATGATTGCAGTGGCTCAGTGATGTCTACAGTGAATGATTGCAGTAGCTCAGTGATGTCTACAGTGAATGATGACAGTATCTCAGTGATGTCTACAGTGAACGATTGCAGTAGCTCAGTGATGTCTACAGTGAATGATGACAGTATCTCAGTGATGTCTACAGTGAATGATTGCAGTATCTCAGTGATGTCTACAGTGAATGATTGCAGTAGCTCAGTGATGTCTACAGTGAATGATTGCAGTAGCTCAGTGATGCCTCCAGTGAATGATTGCAGTAGCTCAGTGATGTCTACAGTGAATGATTGCAGTAGCTCAGTGATGTCTACAGTGAATGATGACAGTATCTCAGTGATGTCTACAGTGAATGATTGCAGTAGCTCAGTGATGTCTACAGTGAATGATGACAGTATCTCAGTGATGTCTACAGTGAATGATTGCAGTAGCTCAGTGATGTCTACAGTGAATGATTGCAGTAGCTCAGTGATGCCTCCAGTGAATGATTGCAGTAGCTCAGTGATGTCTACAGTGAATGATTGCAGTAGCTCAGTGATGTCTACAGTGAATGATTGCAGTAGCTCAGTGATGTCTACAGTGAATGATTGCAGTAGCTCAGTGATGTCTACAGTGAATGATTGCAGTAGCTCAGTGATGTCTACAGTGAATGATTGCAGTAGCTCAGTGATGTCTACAGTGAATGATTGCAGTAGATCAGTGATACCTACAGTGAATGATGGCAGTAGCTCAGTGATGTCTACAGTGAATGATTGCAGTAGCTCAGTGATGCCTCCAGTGAATGATTGCAGTAGCTCAGTGATGTCTACAGTGAATGATTGCAGTAGATCAGTGATACCTACAGTGAATGATGGCAGTAGCTCAGTGATGTCTACAGTGAATGATTGCAGTAGCTCAGTGATGTCTACAGTGAATGATTGCAGTTGCTCAGTGATGTCTACAGTGAATGATTGCAGTAGCTCAGTGATGTCTACAGTGAATGATGACAGTAGCTCAGTGATGTCTACAGTGAATGATTGCAGTAGCTCAGTGATGTCTACAGTGAATGATTGCAGTAGCTCAGTGATGTCTACAGTGAATGATTGCAGTAGCTCAGTGATGTCTACAGTGAATGATGACAGTAGCTCAGTGATGCCTCCAGTGAATGATTGCAGTAGCTCAGTGATGTCTACAGTGAATGATTGCAGTAGCTCAGTGATGTCTACAGTGAATGATGACAGTAGCTCAGTGATGTCTACAGTGAATGATTGCAGTAGCTCAGTGATGTCTACAGTGAATGATGACAGTAGCTCAGTGATGTCTACAGTGAATGATTGCAGTAGCTCAGTGATGTCTGCAGTGAATGATTGCAGTAGCTCGGTGATGCCTACAGTGAATGATGGCAGTAGCTCAGTGATGCCTACAGTGAATGATTGCAGTGGCTCAGTGATGTCTACAGTGAATGATTGCAGTAGCTCAGTGATGTCTGCAGTGAATGATTGCAGTAGCTCAGTGATGCCTACAGTGAATGATTGCAGTGGCTCAGTGATGTCTACAGTGAATGATTGCAGTAGCTCAGTGATGTCTACAGTGAATGATTGCAGTAGCTCAGTGATGTCTACAGTGAATGATTTCAGTAGCTCAGTGATGCCTACAGTGAATGATTGCAGTGGCTCAGTGATGTCTACAGTGAATGATTGCAGTAGCTCAGTGATGTCTACAGTGAATGATTGCAGTAGCTCAGTGATGTCTACAGTGAATGATGACAGTAGCTCAGTGATGTCTACAGTGAATGATTGCAGTAGCTCAGTGATGTCTACAGTGAATGATTGCAGTAGCTCAGTGATGTCTACAGTGAATGATTGCAGTAGCTCAGTGATGTCTACAGTGAATGATTGCAGTGGCTCAGTGATGTCTACAGTGAATGATTGCAGTAGCTCAGTGATGTCTGCAGTGAATGATTGCAGTAGCTCAGTGATGTCTGCAGTGAATGATTGCAGTAGCTCAGTGATGTCTGCAGTGAATGATTGCAGTAGCTCAGTGATGTCTACAGTGAATGATTGCAGTAGCTCAGTGATGTCTACAGTGAATGATTGCAGTAGCTCAGTGATGTCTACAGTGAATGATTGCAGTGGCTCAGTGATGTCTACAGTGAATGATTGCAGTAGCTCAGTGATGTCTGCAGTGAATGATTGCAGTAACTCAGTGATGTCTACAGTGAATGATTGCAGTAGCTCAGTGATGTCTGCAGTGAATGATGACAGTAGCTCAGTGATGTCTACAGTGAATGATTGCAGTAGCTCAGTGATGTCTACAGTGAATGATTGCAGTAGCTCAGTGATGTCTACAGTGAATGATTGCAGTAGCTCAGTGATGTCTGCAGTGAATGATTGCAGTAGCTCAGTGATGTCTGCAGTGAATGATTGCAGTAGCTCAGTGATGTCTGCAGTGAATGATTGCAGTAGCTCAGTGATGTCTACAGTGAATGATTGCAGTAGCTCAGTGATGTCTACAGTGAATGATTGCAGTAGCTCAGTGATGTCTACAGTGAATGATTGCAGTGGCTCAGTGATGTCTACAGTGAATGATTGCAGTAGCTCAGTGATGTCTGCAGTGAATGATTGCAGTAACTCAGTGATGTCTACAGTGAATGATTGCAGTAGCTCAGTGATGTCTGCAGTGAATGATGACAGTAGCTCAGTGATGTCTACAGTGAATGATTGCAGTAGCTCAGTGATGTCTGCAGTGAATGATTGCAGTAGCTCAGTGATGTCTACAGTGAATGATTGCAGTAGCTCAGTGATGTCTACAGTGAATGATTGCAGTAGCTCAGTGATGTCTGCAGTGAATGATTGCAGTAACTCAGTGATGTCTACAGTGAATGATGACAGTAGCTCAGTGATGTCTACAGTGAATGATTGCAGTAGCTCAGTGATGTCTGCAGTGAATGATTGAAGTAACTCAGTGATGTCTACAGTGAATGATTGCAGTAGCTCAGTGATGTCTACAGTGAATGATGGCAGTAGCTCAGTGATGTCTACAGTGAATGATTGCAGTAGCTCAGTGATGTCTACAGTGAATGATTGCAGTAGCTCAGTGATGTCTGCAGTGAATGATTGCAGTAGCTCAGTGATGTCTACAGTGAATGATTGCAGTGGCTCAGTGATGTCTACAGTGAATGATTGCAGTAGCTCAGTGATGTCTACAGTGAATGATTGCAGTAGCTCAGTGATGTCTACAGTGAATGATTGCAGTAGCTCAGTGATGTCTACAGTGAATGATTGCAGTGGCTCAGTGATGTCTACAGTGAATGATTGCAGTAGCTCAGTGATGTCTACAGTGAATGATTGCAGTGGCTCAGTGATGCCTACAGTGAATGATTGCAGTAGCTCAGTGATGTCTACAGTGAATGATTGCAGTAGCTCAGTGATGTCTACAGTGAATGATGGCAGTAGCTCAGTGATGTCTACAGTGAATGATTGCAGTAGCTCAGTGATGTCTACAGTGAATGATTGCAGTATCTCAGTGATGTCTACAGTGAATGATTGCAGTGGCTCAGTGATGTCTACAGTGAATGATTGCAGTAGCTCAGTGATGCCTACAGTGAATGATTGCAGTGGCTCAGTGATGTCTACAGTGAATGATTGCAGTAGCTCAGTGATGTCTACAGTGAATGATTGCAGTGGCTCAGTGATGTCTACAGTGAATGATTGCAGTAGCTCAGTGATGTCTACAGTGAATGATTGCAGTAGCTCAGTGATGTCTACAGTGAATGATTGCAGTAGCTCAGTGATGTCTACAGTGAATGATGACAGTAGCTCAGTGATGTCTACAGTGAATGATTGCAGTAGCTCAGGGATGTCTACAGTGAATGATTGCAGTATCTCAGTGATGTCTACAGTGAATGATTGCAGTGGCTCAGTGATGTCTACAGTGAATGATTGCAGTAGCTCAGTGATGTCTACAGTGAATGATTGCAGTAGCTCAGTGATGTCTACAGTGAATGATTGCAGTAGCTCAGTGATGTCTATAGTGAATGATTGCAGTAGCTCAGTGATGTCTGCAGTGAATGATTGCAGTAGCTCAGTGATGTCTACAGTGAATGATTGCAGTAGCTCAGTGATGTCTGCAGTGAATGATTGCAGTAACTCAGTGATGTCTACAGTGAATGATGACAGTAGCTCAGTGATGTCTACAGTGAATGATTGCAGTAGCTCAGTGATGTCTACAGTGAATGTTTGCAGTAGCTCAGTGATGTCTACAGTGAATGATGACAGTAGCTCAGTGATGCCTACAGTGAATGTTTGCAGTAGCTCAGTGATGTCTACAGTGAATGATTGCAGTAGCTCAGTGATGTCTACAGTGAATGATTGCAGTAGCTCAGTGATGTCTACAGTGAATGATTGCAGTAGCTCAGTGATGCCTACAGTGAATGATTGCAGTAGCTCAGTGATGTCTACAGTGAATGATGGCAGTAGCTCAGTGATGTCTACAGTGAATGATTGCAGTAGCTCAGTGATGTCTACAGTGAATGATTGCAGTATCTCAGTGATGTCTACAGTGAATGATTGCAGTGGCTCAGTGATGTCTACAGTGAATGATTGCAGTAGCTCAGTGATGTCTACAGTGAATGATTGCAGTGGCTCAGTGATGTCTACAGTGAATGATTGCAGTAGCTCAGTGATGTCTACAGTGAATGATTGCAGTAGCTCAGTGATGTCTACAGTGAATGATTGCAGTAGCTCAGTGATGTCTACAGTGAATGATTGCAGTAGCTCAGTGATGTCTACAGTGAATGATGACAGTATCTCAGTGATGTCTACAGTGAATGATTGCAGTAGCTCAGTGATGTCTACAGTGAATGATTGCAGTAGCTCAGTGATGTCTACAGTGAATGATTGCAGTGGCTCAGTGATGTCTACAGTGAATGATTGCAGTAGCTCAGTGATGCCTACAGTGAATGATTGTGACTCGCCCCCTGGGCCGTGGGGCACTCGGATCCGGGCAGTAGGGGAACAATGGGAGTAGTAGTGGCAACCCGGTTCCGTGGCTCAGGGTGGTCAGGCCAGTGGTAGTCCGTTATGTGCTGATGATTATGTCCGACTACGCCACCCGTGGATTGCGGCTATTAGGAACCGCCGCTGCATGCAGACCGCTGGGGCTGATGAGGTGTGCAGCTAGGGTAGTGTGACTCCCCACGGGAAGAGTGCGGCCCCAGGGCAGTATAATGGATGGTGGGAGTGATGGTGGTGAGAGTCCCAGTGCTGATAGTGCTGGAGGAGCAAGGAGCACACAGACAACAGGTTGCAGTCGAGGGTCTTTACTAGAACAGGTAAATTGACCCACAAACAGTCCCGGCTAGGAGGGGACCTGGATGTCTGAGAGCAACGGGGAAATTGGCCCTGGTCAGAGTGAGGGTGTAGGTCTACCATGCTTTCTGTGCTCCTTCTGGTTATCTCCTCTTTATAGGGTAACAGCCCACGCTTCCGAGCTCTCTGTGTATTCTCGCCTGTATGGCCTGCGACGTGGGTTCCTTTCTGCTCCCAGCCTTGAACGGCTTTGCAGGTCCCTTCTGTTGTGGCAGGGCCTCCAGGCTTCTTAGGCCAAGGAATATACAGTCCCCTGCGGACTGGTTATCTGCTGGGGGATGTGGAATCCTCCCAGCCTCAGACACCAAAGTCTGGTAAATTAAGTCCGTTATCTGCCAAGACAGGCTCTCTTCGCCTCTTGTCTCTGGCTTGTGGCTCTCCTCCTGCCACACTTCCTCTTAGGTGCAATACAACTTTCTGTCCCTGCTCTGCTCCGGGACACGTCTCAGTACTGAGACAGGCCATCCAGTTCTCTCTAACCCTGCCCCCAGTACCAGCTTTTATAGGGGCAGCCTACTCCCCCTACTGGCCTGAGACAGGAGGTACTGCATGCTAATGTTCCCCTGACTAGAGAACCTCCCCCTTGCTCTCAGACACAGCTTTATTATATTTTGTGGCATCCAGGCCAGGGTGACACATTCCCCCCTAGTAAAATTTAGTACTCCGGGACTAAACAGTAAACAAGGATTATATGCATGACCATAAAACATTAGTATACAAGAGACGCACAGATTGAGTTCTTAAGGTCACAGTGTGGTCTGTGACCGGGTGTCCATATCACCAATACAACGGGGAGCCTTAACCAGGTGGGGGTCTGTCCTACCCCAAGTCCTTTACAGTCTTAGTTCATTCCTGGGTTAGGCTCTGAACGCAGTCCATACAAGGTCCCGGTTATAAAAAGTCCATAACCTTTGAGTCCTTACGGTAGCTGCAAGAAACTGAAATACACTATTAAGAAAAATGCAGGTAACTTGGCAAACATTTCAACATTTGGCAACAGGGTTATTTACAATTTTAGTGCACTCTATATTCTCCAGCGAGCGGGTATCTGCCCCTTTGTGCTCCTGGTTGATCTATGTAGCCCACTGTCTGGTGGTGGACTGACTCGGCTTTCCCCACTAGCATTAGGGGTACAGCTACCAGCTGGGTGTACAGGTAGGGCAGGCAGCTGTCTGCGGGTCCTTTGGCTTACCGCAGGCATGGCAGGCTCACTGTCAGCAGAGGGTTGACTCTCCTGGGCTGCTGGTACAGGCTCTTCTGCCTCTGGAACTGCTTGCTCCTCTTCACCTTCTGGCTCTGGTGTTGGTTGTTGCTGTGCCGGTTGCAGGAAATGCAGGACGGGTACCACTATGGCATCATTTATGCGAGTCCAGGACTGAGGGAACTCTCCGAGAACGGTGCTGATCATTTCTTCCTTGTCCTCTGCGGGTTCAAGGTCACTCTGATCCTCTTCTGCACTACGGAGTTGCTCGGGGCACCTTTTGAGGTGGTCTCTGGAGACGGTACTAGTGGTTTCTCCTCCGTCCTTGGTGATCACGCACACCTTTGGGTTGTCGTGATCAGACTGCAGTACGGTGTAGGGTTCCCTTTCCCACTGGTCGTCCAACTTATGTAGCCTTCTCTTCCGCTTCAGGACTTGCTCACCAGGTTCTAGGGGACCAGCAGGGGCGTGTTGGTTGAAGAGTTTTTCTTGCCTCTCTCTCACCTGGGCCAGGCTCTTCTCCACACTCTCCTGTACCTTCTTGTACTGGAGTTGCCTTTCCGTATCCCAGTCCGCATCCGGGGAGGTGTCCTCAGGTGTTAGGACTCCCATCTCCAGGTCTACGGGCAGCTTACCCGGTCTGGCTTGCATCAGGTAAGCCGGGGTGCAGTTGGTAGCGTTCACCGGGATATGATTGTATAAGTCTATCAGGTCCGGCAGTTTTTCTGGCCACAGGCTGCGTTCCTCCAGGGGCAACATCTTCAGGAGATCGATAACTATATTGTTCATCTTCTCACACATCCCGTTGGTTTGTGGATGGTAAGGCGTTGTCCGAATCTTCTTACAGCCATAGAGGTTGCAGAACCCCTGGAAGATTTCAGCCTCGAACGCTGGACCCTGGTCTGTCAGGACCTGTTCCGGATACCTGTGTGGACGGCAGAAGTATTGCTGGAAGGCTCTGGCCGCTGTTTGGGCTGTCAAGTCTTTTACCGGGACCACCGCTAGAAAACGGGAATAGTGGTCCACAATTGTCAGGGCATAGATGTATCCTGACCGGCTTGGAGCCAATTTGACGTGGTCCAGAGCTACCAGCTCAAGAGGCTGCGTGGTGACGATGGGCCTCAAGGGTGTCTTCTGGCTGGTGCGGTCCTTCCTCCTCAGGTGACAAGGGCCACAGTCTCTGCACCATTTTTCTACAGCTCCTCTCATGCCGACCCAAAAGAACCTTCCTCTTAGTAGGAACTCCAGTTTCTTCCAACTGAAGTGTCCCGCTCTGTCATGGTAAGCCCCCAGGACCATAGCTGCATCCCGCCTTGGGACCACGACTTGCCAGGTCAGCTCGTGCGTCCGGGGGTTGACAATCCTTCTGCACAACTTGCCTTCGTAGAGGAACAGCTTGCTCTTCTCCTTCCATAGCTGCTTGGCTTCCTCTGGGGCATCTGGATCTAAGCGGGCGTCTTCCCGGGTCAGCAGATCTTTCACCAGGCGAACTGCAGGGTCACTATCTTGGGTCTCGGCCCAGCTGTGGTGAGGTAGGGGATTGATCATTACAGTTGTTAGATCCTCCTCCTTCACGCGGTGAGAGTATTGAGCAGCTCCATACCGGTGAAACGCGGGGAGTTCTACCTCCTCCAGCTCTTCTGGGTCTTCGTCACCTTCAGGTAAGTGAGGCATCCTCGATAGGGCGTCCGCGTTGGCATTGGATATGCCTGCCCGGTACTTGATCACGAAGTCATAGTTGGAGAGACGGGCCATCCACCGCTGTTCCAGGGCACCCAGTCTTGCATTGTCCAGGTGTGTCAACGGGTTGTTGTCCGTGTACACGGTGAACTTCGCGGAGGCCAGGTAATGCTTGAAGCGTTCCGTCACGGCCCACACCACCGCCAAGAATTCAAGCTTGAAGGAGCTGTAATTCTCCGGGTTCCTCTCGGTGGGCCTCAGCTTCCGACTGGCGTATGCGATCACCCACTCTCTGCCCTGTTGGTTTTGGGACAGTACGGCTCCCAGTCCCACATTACTGGCGTCTGTGTGGAGAATGAAAGGCTGGCTATAATCAGGGTAGACCAGGATCTCATCCCCCGTGAGGGCCATCTTTAGCTGGCGGAAGGACTCCTCTTCCGGTTTATCCCACTTGAAGGGTGGCTTTTGACTTCTGGACTTAGACTGTCCGATCAGGAGGTCCTGCATAGGAGCTGCCATCTTAGTGAACCCGGGGATGAACCTTCGGTAGTAGCCTACCAACCCGAGAATCTGTCTCACCTCTTTGATGTTCGAGGGGCTTGGCCAGCTCTTGATTGCCGTGACCTTGTCAGGGTCGGGGGCCACTCCTTCCGCGCTTACCACGTGCCCTAGGTACTGGACCTTTGGTTTCAGCAAGTGACACTTCAATGGTTTCACCTTCAGGCCATAGCCTGCCAGGGCTTCGAACACCTCGGCCAGGTGCTTTAGGTGGTCCTCGTAGGTCTTCGAATAGACGATCACGTCGTCCAGGTAAAGGAAGACCGTCTCGAAGTTTTGGTGCCCTAGACAGCATTCCATCAGCCGCTGGAAGGTCCCTGGTGCGTTGCAGAGCCCGAAAGGCATACAGTTGAATTCGCTCAGTCCCATCGGGGTGGTGAAGGCGGTCTTCTCCTTGTCAGCCTCTGCCACAGGAACCTGCCAGTACCCGCTAGTAAAGTCCAAAGTAGAAAAGAAGCTAGCAGATTTTAGTGCGGCTAAAGACTCCTCTATTCTAGGCAGCGGATATGCGTCTTTGTGGGTGATACGGTTGATTTGTCTATAGTCCACGCACATTCTCATGGTGCCGTCTTTCTTTTTCACCAGAACCAAGGGGGCTGCCCCGGGGCTACAGCTATCTCTAATGACCCCAGCTTCCTTCATTTCTCTTAGCATGCCCTTTGCGTTCTGATAATATGCAGGGGGTACAGGCCTGTGTCTCTCTTTTATTGGTGGGTGGCTCCCTGTGGGGATATGGTGTTCTATCCCTTTTACTCTGCCGAAGTCTAGCGGGTGCTTACTAAAGAATCTCTCGTACTCCTGTACCACCCGGTAGACTCCTTGTTTTTGGTGCAGGGGAGTGGAGTCAGCACCCACATGGAGTTTCTGGCACCAGTCCTCCTTTTGTTTCTGGGAGCCATTACCCTCCGCCTGAGGAGATGGAGGCAAGGGTTCCACGGCCCTAATAGCTTTGTGTTCGACAACAAACAGTTTGGCGAGTGTAGCGTACCGGGGTAAGTGTACTTCCCTCTCCCCAATGTTGAGGATGCGGACGGGCACCCTCCCATGACGGACATCAACCACCCTCCGGGCTGTCAAAATGGTGGGCCTGCTGTCCGAGTACAAGGGTTCTACCATGGCTTGGTAGTCTCTACCTCTCAACCCGATTGCAGTCCGACACCAGATCATCATTTCACTTTTGGGAGGCATGGAAATGGGGAATGGGTCACTCAATCTTACGCTACCGATCTTACCACCAGACAGTTCTACCTGCTGCCATCTCATCAGGGCTTTTATCTCCTTGTTGAGGACTCTCTGTTGGCTGGAACTAGCATTCACCGCCACCTGTTGTAAGATTACAATTACCTCTGAAAGACAATTTTGAATCACGTTAGTACCCACAGTTATTTTAGGGTGACTTTCACGACGGTCAATGTCCACAATAATCACTCCCTGTGCCGGCAGTTCAACTTTACCAATTTTAATGGTCATCTCCTTGAACCCCATCTGCGGCACGGGTAAGCCATTACTGGCGATGATGCTCAAGTTACTGTCTGGATACCGTGTGATATCAGCATCAGTCCAATACTGCTTAAAAAGTACATAAGGGATAGTGGTTACTTGTGACCCAGTATCCAGCAAGGCGCTCATGGGGATACCGTCCAGCACCACGGGTAAAACCGGGCGCCCCCCAACGTACTTATCATGCCAATTATAAGGGCCTGGTGATCTTATGCCTGGGGGTTGGCCCTCTGCCCCAGGTTGGACCCGTTTAAATTACAGTACCTGGAAATGTACCGGGATCCTCCTCTGTCGACGCCACGGGACATCCTCCGGACTTGAAGCCAGCTCGATGGGTGTTGACGGGTCCACTTGCAACGCCTGGACGGTCCTGGTCAACGCCGCGACGCTCCTGGTCAGCTCCTGGACTTGGTGGTGCAGATCTTTTGACAGGGCTTGGTTCAGGGCCTGTGCATCAGCCCCCACGGGGTCCATAGAGGAGGGCGCCGCCTCCTGGTGGTAGGTGAGAGTAGGGCGCCGGGGGTTTATAGCGCCACTGGTTGCAGATTCACGGAGCACCCTTATGGCCCTGTCCTTAAATTGGGCAAAGGTCATGTCGGGGTTCTGAAAGAACATGAGGCGCAGTTGGGCCCTGTGGGTGCTAGACAGCAGACCTTCTATGAATTGTTCTGTTAGCAGCTTATCCGTTTCCTGCACACTGCCAGGGTCAGTTTGTTGAATAGCCCTCAAGGCTTCCTGCAGATTTAGGGCATAGTCTCTGATGCTGTCCTGTGCCCGCTGCTTATACCCATAGAACCTCATTTTAATTTCAGCGGAGGTACGTGTGTCAAAGTTACCCCGCAGCCGGGCCAGAATACCCTTCACAGCCCTTTTCTCCTCAGTGGGCCATGATTTTACCTCCCTTTGGGCTGCGCCAGTTAACAGCCCTGCTAGTATGCTGACCTTCTGTTCCTCTGTCAGGGGGTAGACTTGGAACAAACTGTACAGCCTTTCCTTGAACTCAGTTAGGGCATGGAGCTCCCCTGAGTACTTAGGCAGCCAGGCCGCTCCAGGGATGTAGGGCAGGGAAAATGGCATCACCGCTGCTGCAGCTACGTTGGTGGTAGTGGGCGCCTCTGTATCCGATATCTTCCTCCCCCCTAGTTAAGCGTGGCCTACCTTCCGACGATCTTCTTCTGTAGGCCGTGGCTCCGCTGGTGCTACTCTGGACGAGGACCTTGCGTCGCGTCCTGGTGACTTCAGCGTCGCTCTCTCTCACTTCCAGGACCTTGCGCAGCGTCGGTGCGTGGGGCGGAGCTTCGGGTCTGTCCTGAAGATGGCGTCCGATGGCGGGAAAATGGCTGAAGATGGCAGGAACCGATGGAAGATGGCGGGAGACGGCTGGAAATGGCGGGAAACGGCTCCGGACGGCGGGAAACCTCTTTTCAGGTAAGTGCAAAGTATTTTCTAGGCACGCAATACCCGTTTGTGGCGGGTTGGTTTCAATCCTGCCGACTACGCCAAAGCTGACTCGCCCCCTGGGCCGTGGGGCACTCGGATCCGGGCAGTAGGGGAACGATGGGAGTAGTAGTGGCAACCCGGTTCAGTGGCTCAGGGTGGTCAGGCCAGTGGTAGTCCGTTATGTGCTGATGATTATGTCCGACTACGCCACCCGTGGATTGCGGCTATTAGGAACCGCCGCTGCATGCAGACCGCTGGGGCTGATGAGGTGTGCAGCTAGGGTAGTGTGACTCCCCACGGGAAGAGTGCGGCCCCAGGGCAGTATAATGGATGGTGGGAGTGATGGTGATGAGAATCCCAGTGCTGATAGTGCTGGAGGAGCAAGGAGCACGCAGACAACAGGTTGCAGTCGAGGGTCTTTACTAGAACAGGTAAATTGACCCACAAACAGTCCCGGCTAGGAGGGGACCTGGATGTCTGAGAGCAACGGGGAAATTGGCCCTGGTCAGGGTGAGGGTGTAGGCCTACCGTGCTTTCTGTGCTCCTTCTGGCTATCTCCTCTTTATAGGGTAACAGCCCACGCTTCCGAGCTTTCCGTGTATTCTCGCCTGTATGGCCTGCGACGTGGGTTCCTTTCTGCTCCCAGCCTTGTACGGCTTTGCTGGTCCCTTCTGTTGTGGCAGGGCCTCCAGGCTTCATAGGCCAAGGAATATACAGTCCCCTGCGGACTGGTTCTCTGCTGTGGGATGTGGAATCCTCCCAGCCTCAGACACCAAAGTCTGGTAAATTAAGTCCGTTATCTGCCAAGACAGGCTCTCTTCGCCTCTTGTCTCTGGCTTGTGGCTCTCCTCCTGCCACACTTCCTCTTAGGTGTAGTGCAACTGTCTGTCCCTGCTCTGTTGAGACACGTCTCAGTCCTGAGACAGGCCATCCAGTTCTCTCTAACCCTGCCCCCAGTACCAGCTTTTATAGGGGCAGCCTGCTACCCCTACTGGCCTGAGACAGGAGGTACTGCATGCTAATGTTCCCCTGACTAGAGAACCTCCCCCTTGCTCTCAGACACAGCTTTATTACATTTTGTGGCATCCAGGCCAGGGTGACACAATTGCAGTAACTCAGTGATGCCTACAGTGAATGATTGCAGTAGCTCAGTGATGTCTACAGTGAATGATTGCAGTGGCTCAGTGATGCCTACAGTGAATGATTGCAGTAGCTCAGTGATGTCTACAGTGAATGATGACAGTATCTCAGTGATGTCTCCAGTGAATGATGGCAGTAGCTCAGTGATGTCTACAGTGAATGATTGCAGTGGCTCAGTGATGTCTACAGTGAATGATTGCAGTAGCTCAGTGATGTCTACAGTGAATGATTGCAGTGGCTCAGTGATGTCTACAGTGAATGATTGCAGTGGCTCAGTGATGTCTACAGTGAATGATTGCAGTGGCTCAGTGATGTCTACAGTGAATGATTGCAGTAGCTCAGTGATGTCTACAGTGAATGATGACAGTAGCTCAGTGATGTCTACAGTGAATGATTGTAGTATCTCAGTGATGTCTCCAGTGAATGATGGCAGTAGCTCAGTGATGTCTACAGTGAATGATTGCAGTGGCTCAGTGATGCCTACAGTGAATGATTGCAGTGGCTCAGTGATGTCTACAGTGAATGATTGCAGTGGCTCAGTGATGTCTACAGTGAATGATTGCAGTGGCTCAGTGATGTCTACAGTGAATGATTGCAGTAGCTCAGTGATGTCTACAGTGAATGATTGCAGTGGCTCAGTGATGTCTACAGTGAATGATTGCAGTGGCTCAGTGATGTCTACAGTGAATGATTGCAGTGGCTCAGTGATGTCTACAGTGAATGATTGCAGTAGCTCAGTGATGTCTACAGTGAATGATGACAGTAGCTCAGTGATGTCTACAGTGAATGATGGCAGTAGCTCAGTGATGTCTACAGTGAATGATGACAGTAGCTCAGTGATGTCTACAGTGAATGATTGCAGTAGCTCAGTGATTTCTACAGTGAATGATTGCAGTGGCTCAGTGATGTCTACAGTGAATGATTGCAGTGGCTCAGTGATGTCTACAGTGAATGATTGCAGTGGCTCAGTGATGTCTACAGTGAATGATTGCAGTAGCTCAGTGATGTTTACAGTGAATGATTGCAGTAGCTCAGTGATGTCTACAGTGAATGATTGCAGTGGCTCAGTGATGTCTACAGTGAATGATTGCAGTAGCTCAGTGATGTCTACAGTGAATGATTGCAGTGGCTCAGTGATGTCTACAGTGAATGATTGCAGTAGCTCAGTGATGCCTCCAGTGAATGATTGCAGTGGCTCAGTGATGTCTACAGTGAATGATTGCAGTAGCTCAGTGATGTCTACAGTGAATGATTGCAGTGGCTCAGTGATGTCTACAGTGAATGATTGCAGTAGCTCAGTGATGCCTCCAGTGAATGATTGCAGTGGCTCAGTGATGTCTACAGTGAATGATTGCAGTAGCTCAGTGATGTCTACAGTGAATGATTGCAAAACACCAGACAATGTGAACTGAGGTCTAAGATGGCAGACATACAAGAAACAGAGGCATGTTCACACTAGCAAAAAAGAAGCAAGACAAAAATATATCTCATACCCTACCATAATTATATATAAATGTAAAGCAAAATTGCATAATAAATATAGGGTACTTAGTGAACTATTTTTGATCAAAAAAAGTATACAAGCCGTCCCACCAGCGGCAAGGTGACCCTAAATTGAGACGGTACCTATACTGCCTATATTAAAAACCTTACTGTATATCAAAGTTGAAGTAATGCATATAAAAGGGTAGACAAATAGGACCGGGTCCCAACTCCAGACCACCTAGGCCCGTGGTAAGCTACAGTGAATGATTGCAGTGGCTCAGTGATGTCTACAGTGAATGATGACAGTAGCTCAGTGATGTCTACAGTGAATGATGACAGTAGCTCAGTGATGTCTACAGTGAATGATGACAGTAGCTCAGTGATGCCTACAGTGAATGATTGCAGTAGCTCAGTGATGTCTACAGTGAATGATGACAGTAGCTCAGTGATGCCTACAGTGAATGATTGCAGTAGCTCAGTGATGTCTACAGTGAATGATTGCAGTAGCTCAGTGATGTCTACAGTGAATGATGGCAGTAGCTCAGTGATGCCTACAGTGAATGATTGCAGTAGCTCAGCGATGTCTACAGTGAATGATTGCAGTAGCTCAGCGATGTCTACAGTGAATGATGGCAGTTGCTCAGTGATGTCTATAGTAAATGATGTCAATAGCTCAGTGATACCTCCAGTGAAGAATGGTGGGGGCTCTGTGATGAGTACAGTGAAGGTTGGCGGAGGCTCTATGATGAATACTGTGAATAATGGCAGTAGTTCAGTGATGCCTCCAGTGAAGGGATGGTGAGGGCTCTGTGATGAGTACTGTAAAGGTTGGCGGACGCTGTGTGATGAATACAGTAAATAATATCAGTAGCTCAGTGATGCCTCCAGTAAAGGATGGTGGGAGCTCTGTGACGAGTGCAGTGAAGGTTGGCGGACGCTGTGTGATGAATACAGTGAATAATATCAGTAGCTCGGCGATGCCTCCAGTAAAGGATGGTGGGAGCTCTGTGACGAGTGCAGTGAAGGTTGGCGGACGCTGTGTGATGAATACAGTGAATAATATCAGTAGCTCGGCGATGCCTCCAGTAAAGGATGGTGGGAGCTCTGTGTCGAGTGCAGTGAAGGTTGGCGGACGCTGTGTGATGAATACAGTGAATAATATCAGTAGCTCAGTGATGCCTCCAGTGAAGTATGGTGGGGGCTCTGTGACGAGTGCAGTGAAGGTTGGCGGACGCTGTGTGATGAATACAGTGAATAATATCAGTAGCTCGGCGATGCCTCCAGTAAAGGATGGTGGGAGCTCTGCAGTGAAGGTTGACTTAGGCTCTGTAATGACTACAGTGAATGATGGCAGTAGCTCAGTGATACCTCCAGTAAAGGATGGTGGGAGCTCTGTGACGAGTGCAGTGAAGGTTGGTGGGGGCTCTGTGATGAATGCAGTGAATAATGGCAGTAGCTCAGTGATGCCTCCAGTGAAGGATGGTGGGGGCTCTGTGACAAGTGCACTGAACTGTGCCTGACTCATTCAATGCTGTACTTTATCGGATGGATCCCTATCCAAGCGCCTAAATACCAATACTCAAGGATTGCTGTGGTTCCTCACATATATTCTAATATCATTATAACATAGTACAAGATTGTAAGCTTGCAAGCACCCTCTTTCCTTTTGGTATCTGTTCAGTTATGTGTTATTCACTAATGTCTTTATTATCTGTACAAGTCCCTTCTAAAATATAAAGTGCTGCGGAGTGTGTTGGCGCTATAAAAATTATTCTTATTAGTATTAGAAAGTGGTATTCATCTTCAAGAGTATAGGGGAATTTTCTACATTAAACAATATGAAATGTGCAGGAAAAACTACTGAGGAACATACACAGCTCTCATTCCCATCCCTGTATGTATGCATGGCACTCAGTCCAATTGGTCACCATATAACTACAATTGACGAGGTATATCTGGTCGATGATTGAGTCAGGGAACATGCAGAATAAAAATTCGGCAGGTAACTGTTATGCAAGGTGTGGGAAAGACTAAGTGCAACACAAAGGGAGGAGAGGAAGGGAGCCCAGACACTAGGGAAAAGGGGAATGGAGACCTCCTAGGCTGATCTGATATCACCCTGTTTCCTCTATTGTCCCTATATTGGTTCCTCACCACTCACCGCACAAGAACCTAAACCCTGTATTTTCATAGAGCTTGGCCCTGGATGGGGGGGGGTAAGCACTAGTCAGTCCCCACTGACAACTAAAGATAACAAGGGAGACAAAGGGGGGAAAGTAACTTTTTGGACTGGGGACACTGATTGGACTGGGGAGAGGACACAGTGATTGGAGTGAGGAGAGGACACAGTGATTGGACTGGGGAGAGGACACAGTGATTGGAGTGAGGAGAGGGCACAGTGATTGGACTGAGGAGAGGACACAGTGATTGGAGTGGGGAGAGGACACAGTGATTGGAGTGGGGAGAGGACACAGTGATTGGAGTGAGGAGAAGACACAGTGATTGGAGTGAGGAGAGGACACAGTGATTGGAGTGAGGAGAGGGCACAGTGATTGGACTGAGGAGAGGACACAGTGATTGGAGTGGGGAGAGGACACAGTGATTGGAGTGGGGAGAGGACACAGTGATTGGAGGTTCAGTTTTGGAGAGATTCAGTTTCAGATAGAGGGAGGACATGATGTTAGAGACAGCGGACAGACAATAACTGGTATTTTGTATTAGAGTGGGGGTGATGTCAGGTCAAGACGTGTATAGTTGGGTGTCATCAGCTTGGAGATGATACTGGAAACCAAATCTGCTGATGGTTTGCCCAATAGGGGCAGTATATATAAAGAGAAGTGGAGGGGGCCTAAAACTGAGCCTTGTGGGACCCCGAGAGTAAGGGGAAGATTAGAGGAAGAAGAGCCGGCAAAAGATACAGTGAAGGAGCGGTCAGATAGGTAGGAGGAGAACCAGGAGAGAAAAGTGTCCTTGAGGCCTATAGAGCGGAGGATAGTGAGAAGGAGCTGGTGATCCACAGTGTTAAAAGTGGCAGACAGATCCAGGAGAATCAGCAGGGAGCAGTGACCATTAGATTTAACTGTTAGTAGATCATTAGAGACTTTAGTGAGGGCAGTTTCAGTGGAGTGTGAGGAGCGGAAACCGGATTGTAAAGGGTCAAGAAAAGAGTTATCTGAGAGATAGCGGATTAGAGCGTTCCAGGAGTTTAGAGATGAAGGGAAGATTAGAGACCGGTCTGTAGTTAGCAGTGCAGTTGTGGTCCAGGGATGGCTTTTTAAGTAAAGGGGTTATGATGGCATGTTTGAATGAAGAGGGAAAGGTACCTGAAGAAAGCGAGAGGTTAAATATTTTAGTTAGGTGGGAAGGGACAGCTGGGGAAATGAACTGAAGGAGATGTGAGGGAATAGGGTCACTGTTGCAGGTTGTAGGGCGGGAAGAAGCGAGGAGTCTGGTCACTTCTTCTGTGACCGGCTCGAAGATGGAAAGAAAACTTGAGGTGTGGGAGGGAAGGGGATCCAGACTCTGAGGGGATTGTGCAAAAATGTCTTGACGGATATGATTGATTTTTTTGGGGAAATAAGTGGTCAGATCATCAGCGCTTAGGTTGATGACGGGGATCTGTACTTTAGGGCTCAGGAGGGAGTGGAAGGTTTCAAAGAGTCATTTAGGATTGTTGGCTAGAGATGTGATGAGAGTGGTAAAGTAGACTTGTTTAGCCAGATGAGGAGCAGAGTTATAAGTTTTGAGCATGAACTTATAGTGGATGAAATCTTCTGCCAAAGGTGATTCTCTCCACAGACGCTCAGCGCACCTTGAGCAGCGCTGGAGAAAACATGTTTGCATCGTGTGCCTGGGCTGCCGTCTATGCCGGGTCATTCTGCGTGTAGCAGGTGCTGCTTCATCCAGGGCGCTCTGCAATGTGTTATAGTGTGACAATGCTGAGTCTGGACAGGAGAGGGAGAGGATGGGGGCTAAAGATGACTGAAGATTGTTCATAAGTTGCTGGGTATTAATGGCACGTAGATTTAAGTGTGTATGGTAAGAGTGGGTGTGCCGGATGAGGAGACAGTTCTTGACAGAGAAGGAAAGAAGGTTGTGGTCAGAGAGTGGTAGAGGGAAGTTAGTAAAGTCATGCAGCGAGCAGAGTCGTGAGAATACCAGGTCCAGAGTATTCCCGTCTTCAAGTGTAGGAGAGTTAGTAAACTGTGAGAGGCCGAATGAGGAGGTTAGAGAAAGAAGATGAGAGGCCGATGGGGAAAGCGGCTTATCAATGGGTATGTTAAAATCCGCCAAGATGAGAGTGGGAATATAGCAGGATAGGAAGTGTGGAAGCCAGGTGGCAAAGTGATCCAGAAACGGATGAGATGGGCCTGTAGGGCGATACACAACCACCACTCGTAGGGAGAAGGGTTTAAAGAGTCTAACGGTGTGGACTTCGAAGGAAGGAAACATAAGTGAGGGAACTGAGTGGATGACCCGGAAAGCACATTGTGGTGAAAGGAGCAAACCAACACCTCCACCTTGTCTGCTCTCAGGTCTGGGGGTATGTAAAAATTGTAGCCCGTCATACGAGAGAGCAGCTGCAGCGGTTATGTCAGACTGCTGGATCCATGTTCCAGAAATAGCCAGAAGGTTAAGGGAATTAGAAAGGAAGAACGCATTCCCTTATTACATACCATCCTCTCTAGTTATATATGGTGCCGTCCCTTATTATAAAGCATCCTCTGCTGTTATGTACAGTGCTGTCCCTTACATAACGTATTTGACTAGCCCAGGGGAATGGGGAACGACTCGGTACCCGGGCCTTTGCCTGGCCTTTAGGAAGTCGCGGTGGTCGGCTCCCGGGCCCGTACCCTGGGGTCAGCTTTTAAAAGGGTGGTTTGGTTTACTAATTAAATGAAAGTTTGTGACGCCACCTGTGGTTTCTGGTGAGAATCACCAGCGCTGCGGCAGTCCGCTGAGGCCAGTGATAAGGCAGCTCGATGGTATAGCTCCCCACTGGTGGAGCTAGGCCTCAGGGCAGTGTATGGAGAGGGGGATGCAGGACAGGCGAGACCCAGCCAGGTCAGAGCAAGAACAGGGACAGACACGGCAGTCACTTCAGTACCTTTTACTGGTGGTAATTCAGGCACATCCCGGAGCACTGTAGGGTGAAGGGTGCATATCAGGATCCTCCCCAATGAGCGGGTGTAGGGCCTCCTGTTTCTTGCCTCTGCGTAGTAAGTTTCTGACCTGCCTGAAGCTAAGCCTAACTTTGTCTCTGTCCTGCACCGGCTGACGTTGTGGTAGGGCCTTTTCTTGGAGTGCACGCTCCCAGCTTACTGGGCCTATGTGTCTTCTGGCACTGTTACGTATCAGCTCTCTGGTGATCCTGGGACCTGTAGTTCTCCTGGGATTCCGGTTATGCCTTACTGGGTCGTAGAGATCCCGGTAAGCTCGGACCCAGTGTCCGGTAAATGTTTCGGGGTGAGCTGGGTAAGCTCCTCTGCCCCCACTGCTACTGACTCCTCTAGCCTTCGGCCTACTCGGGCCCTCACTAGGCTATTCACACTAACGGCAGCTTGCCGCTTTTCACCGCTCTTACAGGCATCGGCACGCCTTGGGCTCACTTACTTGAGCTCCTGGGTCTAGACTGGGCTTCAGGACCGCTGGAGGCCTAGTTTGCCTACACTGCTACCCGCGTGCTTCTCCGCACACACAGCTCTTCACACTCTGTGCACTCCAGACTGACTAACTGCCTAGCTCCACCTTCCCTATTTATACCCCTAATGGGCTCCCTCTGGTGGTCTGAGGTGGAAGGTGGAGATGTGTGAATGTTTATGGGGGCCTCTTGTGGAGGATTCCATTAATGCAGCCCTCCAGGATCTGTGGTACCAAGCGCAGCTGGGCGCCACATTCCCCCCTAGCAAAGCTCAGCACTCCCGGGCTGAAGTACATTTTTAAAACAACAATAGTAAACATGAACAATAACAATCTTCCCTTTATGGGAGGCACATTTCTTAAACGTTGCATAATAACATAAACAAGTACAAAGCGTCCTCAGAATTCACGTCTCTTGTGGTGAGGTTCCCAGACAGGATGTCCATCTCACAGGGTAAAGTACTTGGTAGTCTTGAGGGACCTGTCCCAAACCCTCAACGTAGGCCCTGGGGTGGCTGCAGGGCATGGAGATCCTGTGTTGGACCTCCGGTAGAGACACTCCAGACAGGTTTTCCTTCTGAGGTCACCTAAAGGGGCACTCCAAGGAGTGCAAATATTTACAAGAAATAGTTTTTGGGCTGCACACAGTCCTCAGCCACGGAGTTCTTAGATAAATCAAGAATGTCATTAGGCAAAGTGTCCATATCACTTGAACTGTTCAGTAATAAAGCAAAGCACAAAATAATATACATATGCATGAGAAATACAGTACAATAATATACAATACTATATAATACCCCAGGGGTAACTATTTACACTGCCAGAGTTTTACCTATTTTACTCAGTGTATCTGACAGGGGGTTGTCCTCGTGTGCTACGTGTAGATCTGCATAAGCCTGGGATATGTGAAGCGCTAATAGGTATACTACCTTCAAATGTGTTAAGACTGGGTGTGGAGGAGCTACAGGACTGCATTGACCTCTCTACTGGACTAGCAAGCATACCATTGGCTGGGCCTTCTTGCTCTGCTCCAACCGGGGATCCTTCTTCCGGGGACTCTTCTTGAGCAGGCTCTTCTGCAGCACTTATAGGGTCTTCTTGCCGTGGGTAGAAGGTGATTACAGGGATGATTACTGCTCCTCCTAGTTGGGGCCAATCTGCCGGGAGATCTCCTAAGTCAGTGTGTATCACTGCTTCTTTAAGCTCCTCCGGTACGGTGAGAGGCTCTCCTTCTTGGGGCTTCAGTAGATTTGGACACAACTTTAGATGGTCCCTGGATACTGTCGCAGACGTTCTTCCTCCATCTCTACTAATTATACAAGTCTTCTTATTATCAAATCTTGACTTCAGCACAGTGTAGGGTTCTTTCTCCCACTGGTCATCAAGTTTGTGGTTCCTTCTCTTCCTTTTCAATACTATTTCACCAGGTGTGAAAGGCTCTGCGGGCGCACTTTTGTTGTAGTGGGCCTCCTGCTTATCCCTCACCCGAGTGAGACTGTCCTCGACACAGGCTTGTACCCTTCTGTACTGCTCTTGTCTGGTCGTGTCCCAGTCCTCAGTGGTCACATCCGCTTCTGGTTCTACTACACCAAGCTCCAGGTCCATGGGCAACTTCCCAGGTCTTGCACGCATGAGATATGCCGGAGTACAATTGGTGGAACTCGCGCGTATGTGGTTGTACACATCCACTAGGTCAGGTAGTAGGTCTGGCCACTGATTTCTCTCCTCAAGTGGTATGGTCTTCAGCAGGTCGATGATGATGTTGTTCATCTTTTCACAGAGACCGTTGGTTTGTGGGTGGTACGGGGTAGTTCTTATCTTTTTACACCCGTACAAATGGCAGAACTCCTTGAACAGCTCAGCCTCAAAGGCCGGGCCTTGGTCCGTCAGCACTTGCTCAGGGTATCCATGGGGTCTGCAGAAACACGCCTGGAAGGTTTTTGCTGCTGTCTCCGCTGTCAGGTCCTTGACGGGGGCGACCACCAGGAACCTAGAGTAGTGATCCACCATGGTCAGGGCGTAGGAGTACCCTGACCTGCTGGGTGACAACTTGACATGGTCCAGGGCCACGATCTCCAGGGGTCGAGTCGTCTTGATGGGTTGCAGGGGTGCCTTTTGGCTGCTGTTTTCTTCTGAGGCTACAGGGTCCACAGTCTCGGCACCACCGCTCAATGGAGCTACGCATTCCTACCCAGTAGAATCGACACTTCAGCAGGGTCTCTAGCTTTTTCCAGCCAAAGTGTCCCGCCTGATCGTGGTAGGCCTCCAACACCATTTGGATGTCTGTCTTCGGGACCACTATCTGCCATACCATCTCATGGGTTTTTGGATTGACGTACCTCCGGCACAGCTTCTCACGGTAGATAAACAGCCGGCTCCTCTCGTTCCACAGCTGCTTTGCTTGGAGAGACGCTTCCTTTTCCAGGGAGGAACCTTCTTGGGTTATCCGTTCTTTAATACGGCTGACAACCGGGTCACTGTCCTGGGTCTCTTTCCAGCTGTGGTGTGGCAGAGGGTTTAACGTCTTCCCACGCTGCCTCCTGGAGGCTCGTTGCTCGTGGATCATCCCATTCCGGTGAAAGGCAGGTAGCTCAATCTGCTCCAAGTCATCCACTTCCTCTTCTGTGTCTGACTGGTGAGGCATCCTGGACAGGGCATCGGCGTTGGCGTTCTTGCGGCCCGCCCGATATTTAATTGTGAATTGGTAATTTGACAGCCGAGCCATCCATCGTTGTTCCAGCGCTCCTAGCTTGGCTGTTTCAAGATGGGTCAAGGGGTTATTGTCAGTGTAGGCAGTGAACTTGCTGGAGGCTAGGTAGTGCTTGAACCTCTCAGTGATGGCCCAGACCAAGGCCAGGAACTCTAACTTAAAGCTGCTGTAGTTCTCTGGGTTCCTCTCGGTCGGACGGAGCTTCCTGCTTGCATATGTGATCACCTTCTCTTGGCCACTCTGCTTCTGACTTAGGACAGCACCCAGCCCTTCGTTGCTGGCATCTGTATACAGCAGGAACGGTTGGCTGTAGTCAGGGTAGGCCAGGATCTCGTCGCCTGTCAGGATCTCCTTCATCTCCTGAAATGACTCGGCTTGCTCCTTACCCCAGTGGAATGGGGGATTTCTGCCTTTGGGGGACTGCCCTACCAGGAGGTCTTGCAGAGGGGCTGCTTTCTTAGTATAGTCTTTTACAAACCTCCGGTAGTATCCTACTAGTCCCAGGAACTGACGCACCTCCTTGAGGTTCTTTGGCTCCGGCCACTTCTGGATGGCAGTAACCTTCTCCGAGTCTGGTGCTACCCCTTCCGGACTGACAATGTGCCCCAGGTACTGTAGCTTTCTCTTGAGCAGGTGGCACTTTGAGGGCTTCAGCTTCATCCCGTACCGGGACAGTGACTCAAATACCTCCGCCAGGTGCTTCAAGTGGTCCTCGTACGTCTTGGAGTACACTATCACGCCATCCAGGTAAAGTAACACAGTCTCGAAGTTGCGGTGTCCCAGGCAGCACTTCATCAATCTCTGGAACGTCCCGGGGGCATTACAGAGTCCAAACGGCATACTGTTGAACTCGCAGAGTCCCATCGGGGTTGTAAAGGCCGTCTTCTCCTGATCCTCCTCAGCCACAGCTACTTGCCAGTACCCACTAGTGAGGTCAAGGGTGGAAAAGTAATTTGCAGACTTTAAGGCAGCTAGGGACTCCTCTATGCGTGGTAAAGGGTATGCATCTTTATGTGTAATGCGATTTACTTGTCGGTAATCTACACACATTCTCATGCTCCCGTCCTTTTTCCTGACTAACACTAGGGGAGCTGCCCAGAGACTACAACTATCCGTTACCACCCCCGCCTTTCTCATATCGTGCAGCATCTCCTTTGCCTTCTGGTAGTGAGCTGGTGATATAGGCCTGTACCGTTCTTTGATGGGTGGATGGTTACCTGTGGGGATATGGTGTTGAACCCCCTTAATCCTCCCAAAGTCTAGTGGGTGCTTACTGAACACCTGCGAGTATTCTTGAACCACCCGGTGTACACCCTGTTTCTGATGGGCAGGAGTGGTGTCTGTCCCAACATGGAGCTGTTAACACCAATCCTCCACCTGGGTTGCAGGGTCATTATCCTCTACTTCGTCTGGTGAGGTTAAGGACTCCGCCTTGTGAATGGAGTTATTATTTACAGCATGTAATTTGGCAACAGTGGCATAACTAACCTCATCTTCCCCAATGTTGAGAAGACGAACGGGCACCCTCCCATTGCTTACATTCACCACTCCTCTGGCGGTTAAGAGCGTGGGTCTGTGCTCGGAGCAAAGGGGTTCTACTACCGCCTGGTAGCTCTATCCTCTAAGACCTATGGCTGCTCTACACCAGATAAGCATTTCACTCATAGGGGGAATCACAATGGGTATGGGGTCCGTCACCCGCACATTACAGATTTCACCATCTGTTAACCTTACTTGCTGTTGGTACATCAGGACTCGGATCTCCTTCTGGATCGCTCTTCTCTGTCCTGGTCTGGCAGTGTCGGCGATCTGTTGGAGCAAGAACACAACTTCTCCCAAACAGTTACCAACAATGTTAGTGCCAATTACCATGTATGGATTGGTATCATCAGGATTAGTCTCTACTACAATTAGCCCCTGGTCCTTCAGCTCCACTCTCCCCACTTTCACTGTCACATTCTTAACCCCGATTAGGTTAAGGGGGAGTCCATTTGAGGCATAAACAGAAAGATTTGGAGCTGGTGGACTTAGGTCATCCATGGACCAGAACCTTTTGTAGAGGACTTCAGGCATTATAGTTACCTGAGACCCTGTGTCCAGCAGAGCGTGCGTCGGGATGCCATCCAGCACAATGGACAGGAAAGGTCTTCCTCCCACGAACCTGTTGTACCAGTCTGATGGGTCTGGGAAATCTACTCCTGGGTGTCGGCCCTCGGCCCCAGGGTTTTCTCGTTTAAAGGACAATTCTGGGCGGTGTGACCTGTGCTGTTCCTTCAGCATTTTGTTCTCATTTTCGATGCTGGTTGGACTAACCTGCTTCAGAGCTCGCAGGGCCCCCTGTAGACGCCAGGCATAGTCCTGGACATTATCCTCCGGCTGTTGAGAGCAGTTGTAGAACCTCATTCGGAGGTCCGCCTCAGTATGATCCTCAAAAACAGTCTGTAGCTTTTTAAAGATTGCGGACACTGACTCCTGGTCTGCGGCCGACCATGCTTCCACTTCCCGCTCCGCAGCACCAGTCAATTGTCCTAATACAACAGCGGCCCTCTGCTTGCCTGTCATAGAGTACAGGTCCAGGATACCGCATATCTTCTGCTTGAATCCAGACAGGGTATCTGGTTTGCCGCTGTACTGGGGGAGCCACTTTGCTCCAGGAATATACGGTAGAGTTATGGGGATGACAGGAGTGACAGGGCTTGCTGATGGGGCGGCGGCTCCGATCTGCGCGGCATCGGGTGCGGGTTCATTGTCAGGGACGTTAACCGGGGCTCCGGCTAGTTGCTGTACCACGGAAATTCTGGCACCCCCCTAGCGAACCGTGGCCTACCTTCTTTTCTTTTTCTTCCGGTTGGCCGCAGCTCCGCAGGTGACGATCTTCTTCAGGACCTTGCGTCGCTTGCGTCCTACGTCAGAGCGCTCACTGCGGCTCCTTCCAGGACCTGGCGCTTCCTGGTTTGACGTCAAGGCGTAGGGCATGTCCGGGGCTTCGTGCGCTTTTGCAGGTACGCCCCTCGGTTTCCCACGGTTACGCCCTTCTTCTTCCCGCACTACTGCGCGACAATGGCGGCCATCTTCACCACAGTTTAATACACAGTTTTTATTAAAGCCGCACAGTACCCGGTGGCAACGGGCACAACTCTCCGTCGTTGCAGCGGGCACGGAATCCTGTTCGTGACGCCAAGAAAGAGATGACTCGCCCAGGAGGGATTGGGGACGACTTGGTACCCGGGCCTTTTGCCTGACCTTGGGGATGTCGCAGTGGTCGGCTCCCAGGCCCGTACCCTGGGGTCAGCTTTTAAAAGGATGGTTTGGTTTGCTAATTTTATGGAAGTTCGTGACGCCACTTGTGGTTTCTGGTGAGAATCACCAGCGCTGCGACAGTCCGCTGAGGCCGGTGATAAGGCAGCTCGATGGTATAGCTCCCCACAGGTGGAGCTAGGCCTCAGGGCAGCGTATGGAGAGTGGGATGCAGGACAGGCGAGACCCAGCCAGGTCAGAGCAAGAACAGGGACAGACACGACAGTCACTTCAGTACCTTTTACTGGTGGTAATTCAGGCACATCCCGGAGCACTGTAGGGTGAAGGGTGCATGTCAGGATCCTCCCCAATGAGCGGGTGTAGGGCCTCCTGTTTCTTGCCTCTGCATAGTAAGTTTCTGACCTGCCTGAAGCTAAGTCTAACTTTGTCTCTGTCCTGCACCGGCTGACGTTGTGGTAGGGCCTTCTTTTTGGAGTGCACGCTCCCAGCTTATGGGGCCTATGTGTCTCCTGGCACTGTTACGTATCAACCCTCTGGTGATCTTGGGACCTGTAGTTCTCCAGGGATTCCGGTTATGCCTTACTGGGTCGGAGAGATCCCGGTAAGCTCGGACCTGGTGTCCGGTAAATGTTTCGGGGTGAGCTGGGTAAGCTCCTCTGCCCCCACTGCTACTCACTCCTCTAGCCTTCGGCCTACTTGGGCCCTCACTAGGCTACTCACACTAACGGCAGCTTGCCGCTCTTCACCGCTCTTACAGGCGTCGGCACGCCTTGGGCTCACTTACTTGAGCTCCTGAGTCTAGCTTGGCTCACCTTCAGACTGACCTCTCTCAGGCTCTTCCTCTGCGGGAACTCTCCGGAGGACCTCTCTCAAAGACTGCTTCCAGACTAGACTGCTAGACTCGGACTGAACTGCCTAGCTCCACCTTCCCTATTTATATTCCTAACGGGTGGTCTGAGGTGGTAAGGTGGAGATGTGTGAATGCTTATGGGGGCCTCTTGTGGAGGATTCCATTAATGCACCCCTCTAGGATCTGTGGTACCAAGCGCAGATGGGTGCCACATTTCCACAATCAGTGATGGTTTGAGGAGCCATGTCATCTTCTGGTGGAGGTCCACTGTGTTTTATCAAGACCAAAGTCATCGCCGCCGTCTACCAGGACATTTTACAGCACTTCATGCTTCCCTCTGCCGACAAGCTTTCTGGAGATGGAAATGTCCTTCTCCAGCAGGACTTGGCCCCTGTCCACACGGCCAAAAGTACCAATACCTGGTTTACACACAACAGTATCACTGTGCTTGATTGGCCGCAAACTCGCCTGACCTTAACCCCATAGAGAATCTATTATAGAGAATCTATGGGGTATTGTCAAGAGGAAGATGAGAGACCCCAGAGCCAACAATGCAGACGAGCTGAAGGCCGCTATCAAAGCCACCTGGGCTTCCATAACACCTCAGCAGGGCCACAGGCTGATTGCCTCCATGCCACAGGCTGATCCCTCCATGCCACAGGCTGATCCCTCCATGCCACAGGCTGATCCCTTCATGCCACATTGCCGCATTGATGCAGAAATTGATGCACAAGGAGCCCGACCAACTATTGAGGGCATTTACTGAACATACATTTCAGGAGGACGACAAGCTGTTGTTATGAAGAATTCTAATTTACTGAGATAATGACTTTTGTGTTTTCCTTGGCTGTAAACCATAATCATCAATATTAACAGAAATAATCACGTGAAATAGATCCCTCTGTGTGTAATGACTCTATATAATAAATCCCTCTGCGTGTAATGACTCTATATAATAGATCCCTCTGTGTGTAATGACTCTATATAATAGATCGCTCTGTGTGTAATGACTCTATATAATAGATCCCTCTGCGTGTAATGACTCTATATAATAGATCCCTCTGTGTGTAATGACTCTATAAAATAGATCCCTCTGCGTGTAATGACTCTATATAATAGATCCCTCTGTGTGTAATGACTCTATATAATAGATCCCTCTGTGTGTAATGACTCTATAAAATAGATCCCTCTGCGTGTAATGACTCTATATAATAAATCCCTCTGCGTGTAATGACTCTATATAATAGATCCCTCTGTGTGGAATGACTCTATATAATAGATCGCTCTGTGTGTAATGACTCTATATAATAGATCGCTCTGCGTGTAATGACTCTATATAATAGATCCCTCTGTGTGTAATGACTCTATATAATAGATCGCTCTGCGTGTAATGACTCTATATAATAGATCGCTCTGCGTGTAATGACTCTATATAATAGATCCCTCTGTGTGTAATGGCTCTATATAATAGATCGCTCTGCGTGTAATGGCTCTATATAATAGATCACTCTGCGTGTAATGACTCTATATAATAGATCCCTCTGTGTGTAATGACTCTATATAATAGATCGCTCTGCGTGTAATGACTCTATATAATAGATCGCTCTGCGTGTAATGACTCTATATAATAGATCCCTCTGTGTGTAATGGCTCTATATAATAGATCGCTCTGCGTGTAATGACTCTATATAATAGATCGCTCTGCGTGTAATGACTCTATATAATAGATCGCTCTGCGTGTAATGACTCTATATAATAGATCCCTCTGCGTGTAATGACTCTATATAATAGATCACTCTGCGTGTAATGGCTCTATATAATAGATCACTCTGCATGTAATGACTCTATATAATAGATCCCTCTGTGTATAATGACTCTATATAATAGATCCCTCTGTGTGTAATGACTCTATATAATAGATCCCTCTGTGTGTAATGACTCTATATAATAGATCCCTCTGTGTGGAATGACTCTATATAATAGATCCCTCTGTGTGTAATGACTCTATATAATAGATCCCTCTGCGTGCAATGACTCTATATAATAGATCGCTCTGCGTGTAATGACTCTATATAATAGATCCCTCTGCGTGTAATGACTCTATATAATAGATCCCTCTGCTTGTAATGACTCTATATAATAGATCCCTCTGCGTGTAATGACTCTATATAATAGATCCCTCTGCGTGTAATGACTCTATATAATAGATCCCTCTGCGTGTAATGACTCTATATAATAGATCCCTCTGTGTGTAATGACTCTATATAATAGATCCCTCTGCGTGTAATGACTCTATATAATAGATCCCTCTGCGTGTAATGACTCTATATAATAGATCCCTCTGTGTGTAATGACTCTATATAATAGATCGCTCTGTGTGTAATGACTCTATATAATAGATCCCTCTGTGTGTAATGACTCTATATAATAGATCCCTCTGTGTGTAATGACTCTATATAATAGATCCCTCTGCGTGTAATGACTCTATATAATAGATCCCTCTGTGTGTAATGACTCTATATAATAGATCCCTCTGCGTGTAATGACTCTATATAATAGATCCCTCTGCGTGTAATGACTCTATATAATAGATCCCTCTGTGTGTAATGACTCTATATAATAGATCCCTCTCTGTGTAATGACTCTATATAATAGATCCCTCTGCGTGTAATGACTCTATATAATAGATCCCTCTGTGTGTAATGACTCTATATAATAGATCCCTCTGCGTGTAATGACTCTATATAATAGATCCCTCTGTGTGTAATGACTCTATATAATAGATCCCTCTGTGTTAATAACTCTATATAATAGATCCCTCTGTGTGTAATGACTCTATATAATAGATCGCTCTGTGTGTAATGACTCTATATAATAGATCCCTCTGTGTGCAATGACTCTATATAATAGATCCCTCTGCGTGTAATGACTCTATATAATAGATCCCTCTGTGTGTAATGACTCTATATAATAGATCACTCTGCGTGTAATGACTCTATATAATAGATCCCTCTGTGTGTAATGACTCTATATAATAGATCCCTCTGTGTGCAATGACTCTATATAATAGATCCCTCTGTGTGTAATGACTCTATATAATAGATCCCTCTGTGTGTAATGACTCTATATAATAGATCCCTCTGTGTGTAATGACTCTATAGAATAGATCCCTCTGTGTGTAATGACTCTATACAATAGATCCCTCTGTGTGTAATGACTCTATAGAATAGATCCCTCTGTGTGTAATGACTCTATATAATAGATCCCTCTGTGTGTAATGACTCTATATAATAGATCCCTCTGTGTGTAATGACTCTATATAATAGATCCCTCTGTGTGTAATGACTCTATATAATAGATCCCTCTGTGTGTAATGACTCTATATAATATAGGAGCTTCACTTTTTGCATTGAAGAACTGAAATATATTAACTTTTTGATGATATTCTAATTTTGTGAGAAGCTCCTGTATATAATCAGCTTCCGGGAGCCAAGTGGTTTTGGAAACTTGATCTTCGAGGAGTTTACAATTTGATAGCCATCCGGAAGGGTGATGAGTGGAAGCCTGCGTTTTTAACGTCTGAGGGTCTATTTGAAAACCTTGTCATGCCATTTTGGATATCCAATGCACCTGCTGTTTTTCAAAACTTTATGAATATTATTTTCTCTGATTGCATTGGGAGATTTGTTGTGATTTACCTGGATGAGATTCTAATTTTCTCGCCCGATTTGGACTCTGACCAGGAACATGTCCGTGTTGTATTATAAAGGTTGAGGGAGAATTCTTTGTTTGCTAAATTAGAGAAATGTGTTTTTTCTATTCATGAAATTTCGTTCTTGGGGTTCATCTTGTCAGCAGATGGGTTTAGGATGGACCCTGGGAAGGTGCAGGCCATAATTGATTGGCTTCAACCCCGTGACCTTAAGGCTTTGCAGAGTTTTCTTGGATTCGCCAACTACTATAGAACATTTATCAATGTTTTTTCTCAGATTGCTAAACCTATTACTGACCTTACATGTAAGGGGGTAGATCTTAAGGTTTGGTCGCCGGGTGCTATCAGGGCTTTTAATAAATTAAAAGAGTATTTTGTATCTGCTCCTGTTCTAATCCAACCCGGTCTCCAAAAACGTTTCATTGTGGAGTGGATGCTTCGGAGGTTGGAGTAGGGGCTGTTTTATTGCAGGAGTCCAAAACTTTGACTAACCTGCGTCCATGTCCTTTTTTTCTAAAAAATTCTTGTCTGCGGAAAGAAATGATGATGTTGTGAATCGTGAGTTACTTGCTTTGAAACTGGCCTTTGAGGAATGGAGACAATTTTTGGAGGGGGCGGTTCATCAAGTTACTGTGGTCATAAGAATCTAGCTTACATTGAAGCAGCTAAACGGTTAACTCCTACACAGGCCGGATGGTCCTTGTTTTTCTCTAGGTTTAATTTCTCTATCACATTCAGGCCGGGGTCTAAGGATGAGAAAGCTGTTGCATTATGTAGTCTTGATTCAGTTTCTCCTGCAGACCCGCCATGCTCCATTATTCCTCAGGGTATTATGGTTTCTATTGTAACCCTGGAGTTGGAAAAGGAGATCCATAAAGTCCAGTCGTTGGCTCCTTTAGTTGTGCCTGTGTACTTAAGATTGCGTCTGTTACAGGATTTTCATTATTCTGTCTTGAGTGGTCATCCTGGTGTCTCGGCTACGCAGAAAGCCATTGCTAGACATTTTTGGTGGCCATCCATGCATAATGATATTAAAGATTTTATATTCGTTTGTGAAGTCTGCGCCCATGCTAATGTTTGTCATGTCCGGCCGGCCGAGGAATTGGCTCCATTGCCAATTCCAGAAAGATCATGGACTCATCTGTCCATGAATTTCATCACGGATTTGCCTCTGTCTGGTGGAAAAACTGCTATCTGGGTAGTGGTTGACCGATTCAGCAAATAAGCTCATTTTGTTCCTTTATCAGGATTACCTAATGCAGAGACTCTCTCCAGGTTGTTTATTCCTCATATTGCAAGATTACATGGGATCCCTCTTAATGTTGTGTCTGATAGGGGAGTGCAATTTGTCTCCAAATTCTGGAGAGCTTTTTGTAGTAAACTTGGGATTAAAATGTAATTTTCATCTGCTTACCACCCTAAAACCAACAGACAGACTGAGAGGACAAATCAGTCTTTGGAATAAATTTGAAGGTGCTTTGTGGTGGCTCGGCTGGAGGACTGGTCTTTATTTTTACCTCTCGCCGAGTTCGCCTTTAGCAGTCGGGTAAATCAGTCTACTGGAACCTTACAGTTTTTCTGTACTTATAGTTTTCATCTCCATTTTGGAGAATTTTCTAGGATTAGTTCTGAATGTCCTGGAGTGGAGGTCGCTGCGTAGAGACTTGGGGATGTCTGGAAGGAGGTACAAAAGAATATTGGGACCGCTCGGTTTCGCCAAAAAACGGAAGGCCGATAGATAACGTTCGGTGGGTCCTGTTTTTAAAATTGGTGATAGAGTCTGGTTATCATCTAGGAATATTAGACTTAAAGTGCCGTCGGCAAAGATGGGTCCAAAGTTTATTGGGCCATATGAGCTTCTGGAGATGGTCAATGCACTGGAGTTTAGATTAATGCTCCCTCCATCTCTTTGCATCCCAAATGTTTTCCATTTTCCATTCTATTAAAGGAGTTTATCCATATGGCATTGTCTCCTTCATCCCCGCCTCCTCCGGTTTCAGTCGATGGGGGCTTGGAGTATGAGGTTCAGAGAATTGTGGATTCTCATGAGGTCCAAAATTCCCTTCAATTCCTCATCCACTGGAGTAGATATGGACCTGAGAAGAGATCCTGGGTCCAAGCTTGAGATGTGAAGGCCAAGCAGTTAGTCAGGGTCTTCCATGTGAGATTCCCTGGGAAACCTGAGGGTCTGGTGGCCCTCCCTAGAAGAGGGGGTACTGTCACAATTCCATCCCTCAATGTGGCCAGCATGCAGTTACTGACAGATCAGCCGTTCATCTAGTGAGGGCCGTGTTGAAGCTCTCAGTACTTTGACAGCTCAGTTTCCAGTCTGGTGCAAGGGCGTGCTGAGCTGTCTATGTTTTGATTGACAGCTCGGCCGGCCAATCTGAGACTGTAACATTCTGGGCTGCCTTCAGGTGCTCCCCGTCCAAGGTGACTGCCCAGCTACTTAGCTGGGTTGTCAGTCCCAGATCTCTGCCAGCCGTTCATTCAGCTCCATGAGGTTTGTCTCTCTGTGCCTTATGTTCTGCTTGTGGATCTTTTTGCTGCCTGACCTTGGACCTCATTCTGACCATCCAGTTTGCCTGCTCCCTTTGCTCTGATCCGCTTTCCTCCTGGTATTCTGACCTCAGACTGTTACCTGACTACGCCTTTGTCTCTTCCCCCTGTTTTTGACGTACCCTCTTGACTTTTGAATTCGGACTCCTTGACTGCCCTGACTCTTGGTTTGTCCGCGAGAAGTGACTCCGTGTCACACCACCCTTTCCAATTGAGGAGATGTATAAGGACGTCTAGCTATTAATTTCATCTGGAGACACCTTGGGAAGGCTGTTAGCAGCTGAAAACATGTTGTGCTTTTATCTATTTTTAAATGAAAAACTTTTTTTTATTGGAGATAAATTTTGTCTAGACTACATTTTTTACCTTTCTACTGTGAAGAGCGCCACACACCTGGATCACCTACTGCTATCACGCACTATCGGAAGTCCACTGGAGTAACTGCCTGCAGCACACCAGTTTGGCTGCACCCCACTGCATCTCGGGCAAACCACTCCTAGTGATAGCTATACTTAGATAGCGCCACATTTCTCTCCTTTCCCCAAGGGATTTCCATAATTATTATTATCTAGATTTCTATAGTCAACGTATGTGTTTTTTTTACTGTGGGACCACCATACACGTACCCTCTGTGAGGCACCTTTTTATACTTATTTTAAGTTTAACTGTTAAAATGTCACTGAGTTGATATTATGAAGTGTAATAAATATATCTGCAACCATTTGACAAGCAAACAATTAAAGGTTTTGGGAAAAGACTTTAATTCTGTTCCCACAGAAGGAGGTGACCTGTATCAAGCTCTGGGAGGCATTAATAAATGTGTCAGGTCGCCATCAGGGGGCATTTTCTCATGATCAGACAGCGGACCATATCCTTGACCTTACAGATGTACCTGTCACACTTTACATGACATTTGCGGAACAAACGGTATTGAGAACTATGATGGACTTACAAAATGTACGAGGACAATGAGCAAATCTTGTGAAAAGTAGGGTGGGGTAAACGTAAACCTAACCCGATTGTACCTAAAACCAGGGTATCGGCTATGGCTCGTTTCCGATATAAAGTTGAGAAAGAATTAACCCCATAAGGCTTCACATTTTTACACTTTCATTTTTCTTTCAAGAGTAATAACTTTTTTTTTTCATTTCATATCACATCTTGATGTTTGTGGGACAAGTTGCAATTTTTAACTACAAACTTACATGTTCACTTAGCCGTATAATGGGGGGAAAAATGGGGGGAAAAATTAAATGTGCAGAGGAATGGTAAGAAAAACACAATTTTGCCATTGTTGGTTTGGGGTGGGAGTTTTTTTTTTATGGCATTAATGTATGGAAAAAAAAATGTTCTGACATCATGATTATCCAGAACACTGCATTAGTGCAAAACAAAACTTATTCTTTTTTAGTTCTAAAAAAAATTCAGAACTTTGTTAAAACAAAACAAAAAATTTGATATATATTTCACCATTTTATGAAACTTGTAGTTTTATTTTTCTATCAATGGTCCTGCGTGAAGGCTTGTTTTAGCTCTGGGCTCTGCTTTCCTACCCTTTGACAAAGGCTGTTTGCCGAAACGCGCGTCGGGGTTGGCGCGCACGTGTACAGCATTTCAGGTAATTCTGATATAGGGGCTATTCTCCTCTTGTATTTGATTATGGTTGTTTCACACATATCACTAGGTCTCCAGAGGCAATATTTATATATTAGATATTTGTCATACTAATGTTATGCTATTCATGTGGTCATAAATATTATGCCCACCATATTTGCTATGGAGCCTCTCTCTCTGTTTTCAACGTGCACTCCATTTTAAATTTGTTTGTTCTCTATGTATGTATTTTCACCCCCATTTGAAACTTTGTTAATAAAATTTACAATATTTATTATGCCATTTGTGATGGATCATCTATTTTTGAGCTTCGGCTCTTCCCCTTTCTATATTTTCCTACCCTATGGCCAACTCCCTCTGTTCTGGCCTGGTTTCTAGTTAGTAACACAGTATGAACCTCTGATGTCATCATGCAAGGCCTTTTAAGGCCGGCTTAGGTAGCTGGGTGGGAAGGGGAGTACAGAGCCAGTTGCAGTGGGCCGGAACTGAGATCTCTTTGCCCTGAAACCCCTCTTCTAAAATGGAAATCAGACTGCGTGTGTTGTGCTGTGGGATTCCTTCTTTACTCACTTGTTGTACAGGAGTTCTTGTTACCTCCCAGTCCTTGTGTCACGCACAGTGTAGGAAAGACAAAGTGCAACACGAAGGGATGAGGGGAAGGGAGCCCAGACACTAGGGAAAGGGGGAAGTGGAGACCTCCTGGGTTGATCTGCAATCACTCTTTCTACCCCTACCGTCTCTATATTGGTTCCTCACCAATTGCCGCACAGGAACCTATCCCTGTATTTCCTTAGCGCTTGGCCCTAGATAGGGAAGGGGGTATGAGCGCTAGTCGATCCCCACTGACAACTAAAGACAGCAAGGGGAGACAGACACAGGGGAAGTAGCTTAGTTTGAGTCGACTTCAGTGAGTTTACACACACGTCCTCTTAGCACCAGAGAGGAAGTAAGAACTGCCCTTACTCCAAGCCTTCACAAGGGGTCATGTTAATATCACAGGCGCCTCCCTATTGCAAAGTGAAAGTATTTATACACCCAGGCCAGGGTGTTAATTAGCAAGAGGAAGGTAACCACTGGGTCCTAGAGTGAGACAGATCTAAGAAGGTGTCTGTAATGCCAAACGAAGAGATCTTCTGCAACCAACTGCAGGGCGAGTGGCTGTCACATCTGACACACCCGTGACACCATCGGGCTGGATTCAGCTGCACACATGACAGGAGATCTTGGTTCCGGTTTAGCAGGTTCAGCTTTACTGTGCAATTCGGATACATGCAGTTGCGGCACACAGAGTGAGATAGAATCCCCTCCAGATGATATTGCCTTTGTCCAGTGTACTATCAGTCCTTGTCTCTGTTCTATCGTGACTTGCCCCCACCTCAACAACTCCTGTTGGTACCAGGAACCTTCTATCTGGCTTAACAGCTTCCCTGAGGCCCACCATAGTTCACTCTCGCTGCGATCTGACCGACATCTTCCTTACAGGGGAGACAAAGACATGTTACTCAATGCTTCTTCTGGGTCCTAGGCCTAAGACTGCCCCCAGATCCGCACAAGATTTCTGATGTGTCCTCCTCATACTAGTATAGAGACTAGGCACTGACAGGACCACTTCGCCGCTGCTGCATCACTGCCTTGGAACCTGTTAAACACTGTCACTGTTGAGCACTTCCTCTGAACTCCACTCACACACTTATCTGATCTAACCCTGCCAAAGTATGGGCTAATCCCAAGCTGTTAACTATATACTACCCTGTGTGAGGCAAATTGTAACGGGTCTGGGAGGCGGAACCTCTGGGCTACTATACAAGGGAGCGGTCCTTGTAAGGGAGCGGGTGGCGACCAGGCAGGCAGTCACAGCAGGTGACCAGGACAGTCTCTGGGTGTACGGGCAGGAGGTCACGGCAAGTGATCAGGGCAGTCTCTGGAAGAACGGGCTGGAGGTCACGGCAAGTGACCGGGGCAGTCTCTGGAAGAACGGGCTGGAGGTCACGGCAAGTGACTGGGGCAGTCTCTAGGTAAAGGGTAGGTACGACCTGTGATGGCTGAACCTCAAGGTAGGCTAGCAAGGCAGATGGAGGATGTGTGCTCCCAGGTGAGCAAGCGAGAGTCTCTGGAATAGCAGGTGGTCACAGCACGTGACGGCGGAGCCTCCAGGTAGGCAAGCAGGCAGGTAGCGGAGAAGCGCTCCCAGGTGAGCGGGCAAGAGTCTCTGGAATAGCTGGTGGTCCCAGCACGTGACAGCGGAGCCCCCGGGCAGGCAAGCAGGCAGGTAGCGGAGAAGCGCTCCCAGGTGAGCGGGCAAGAGTCTGGAATAGCTGGTGGTCACAGCACGTGACAGCGGAGCCTCCGGGCAGGCAAGCAGGCAGGTAGCGGAGAAGCGCTCCCAGGTGAGCGGGCAAGCTGGTCCATAGACAGACTGACCGGAGTTGTAAGGCAGACCGTCGGACCTCAGGCAGGCAGGCAGGTAACAGGAAATCAGGCAGGATTAGGACAGCAAGCTGGCAGGAATCTGGCAGGTAACTGGCAGGTAACTGGCAACGGGACCTGAGGGCTGAAGCAGAGTAGAACGGTGCAACAACATTGCTCGGGCACCTCCATTTTGGAGGAGGTGCCTTATATATGGTAAAGTCCTCCGGCCATTGGCCGGGGACTCCTTAGGACGGCGCGCGCGGCCCCTTTAAGAGGGAGGGAGGGCGCGCGCGCGCGCCCTAAGCACAGTGGCCGGGAAGGAGCGCGCGCTGCCAGCAGAGCGGGAGAGGGACGCCGGGCACGGAGCAGAGCGGTGAGGGGAACAGCGTCCCTGCCTAGCAGAGGGCAGGGACGCCGGCACTACAGTACCCCCCCCTTTAGGCCCCCCCTTTTTTAGGCCAGATAGAAATTTAGCTAGGATGAGAGGGGCATGGATGTTCTCCCGGGGCTCCCACGTTCTCTCCTCAGGACCAAACCCCTTCCAATCTACCAGAAAAAAGGTCTTTCCTCTTACCCTTTTGGTGGCAAGAATGTTCTCTACCTCAAACTCGTCCTCAGCAGAAACCGGAGCAGGAGGCGTACCTGTAGACTTGGAAAAAGAGTTAAGCACCACGGGTTTGAGGAGAGATACATAGAAGGAGTTAGGGATCCGTAAGTTGGCCGGGAGTTTCAATTTATAGGCCACCGGGTTGATCTGACTGATGACCTCCAGAGGACCGATGAACCGAGGCCCTAACTTGTAAGAAGGTATCTTGAGTCGAACATATTTAGATGAGAGCCAGACTTTATCTCCTGGACGAAATTGTGGAGGATCCAGGCGTTTTTTGTCAGCGTGTCTTTTCATACGCTCGGATGACAGAAGGTGTGCGGACCGGGTACTCTCCCATATGGAGGAAAATTTGCTAACGAGAGATTCCGCAGCCGGGTTGTCCACAGAGGTGGAGACAGGAAAAGGAATCCGAGGATGCTGACCAAAGACTACAAAAAACGGGGATTTGGAGGAGGATTCGCTCTCGTGATTATTATAAGAGAACTCGGCCCATGGTAGGAGATCCACCCAGTCAGAATGGTGGGCATTAACGAAGTGCCGGAGGTAACTGGTCAGGTTCTGATTGATCCGCTCCACTTGACCATTGGACTGTGGGTGGTAAGCGGAAGAGAAGTCCAGGGTGACTTCTAGTAGTTTACAAGTGGCTCTCCAGAAACGTGAGGTGAACTGTACCCCACGATCCGACACGATGTGGAGGGGCAGGCCATGAAGACGGAAGATGTGGCGGATAAAGTCTTTAGCCAGCTCGGGTGCAGACGGAAGGCCTGGCAGGGGAATAAAGTGAGCCATCTTGGAAAAGCGGTCAGCGACCACCCAAATGACCGTACAACCGGCAGAGACGGGGAGATCAGTTATAAAGTCCATTGCTATATGCTGCCAGGGGGCAGCAGGTACAGGAAGCGGAAGGAGGCGTCCGGCTGGCAGATGTCTCGGGACTTTGTTGCGGGCGCAGGACACACAGGCAGAAACAAAGTCTATTATGTCCTTGTGCAGGGTAGGCCACCAATAGTGCCGGGCAATAAGCTGGAGGGTCTTTTTCTGACCGGCGTGGCCAGCTAGTTTAGACGAATGGCCCCAGTGTAGGATCTTCTCCCGATCAGGTACTGAAACAAACGTCTTACCGGGAGGGAGACGATTTAGACTCACGGGAGCCACCTGCATTACTCTGGCGGGATCGATGATATGTTTAGGTTCTTCCTCGAGATCGGACACCAGAAAGGATCGGGACAAGGCGTCTGCTTTGACGTTTTTGTCAGCCGGGCGAAAATGAAGAACAAAATCAAAGCGAGCAAAAAACAAGGACCACCGGGCTTGGCGCGGGTTAAGTCTCTGGGCATGCTGGAGGTAAGCCAAGTTCTTGTGGTCAGTGTAAATTATTACCGGATGAAGAGCCCCCTCGAGTAGGTAACGCCACTCCTCCAACGCCAGCTTGATGGCCAATAACTCTCGGTCTCCTATGGAATAGTTGCGCTCAGAAGAGGAGAAGAGTTTGGAGAAGAAGCCACAAGTTACCATTCTCCCGGAAGATGATTTTTGAGTAAGTACCGCTCCGGCTCCAGAGGAGGAGGCGTCAACTTCCAGGAAGAACTGCTTGTTGCCGTCCGGGCGATGCAGCACCGGGGCGGAAGAGAAGGCCTGTTTTAGGGAAAGAAAGGCCTCCTCTGCTTCGGGCGGCCACTCTTTGGGATTAGTACCCTTACGGGTGAGCGCGGAAATTGGGGCAGTCCGGGAAGAGAAGTGCGGGATGAAGAGGCGGTAATAGTTGGCGAAGTCCAGGAACCGTTGAATAGCCTTCAACCCCTCTGGTCGGGGCCATTTCTCGATGGCAGACAGTTTCTCAGGATCCATTTGTAGGCCGGTCTGAGAGATAATGTAGCCCAGAAACGGAAGCGAGGTCTGCTCAAAGAGGCACTTCTCATATTTAGCGTAGAGATGGTTCTGCCTGAGCCTAAGCAGGACCTGACGAACATCCCTCCGGTGAGTCTGGAGATCCGGAGAGAAGACCAAGATGTCGTCCAGGTACACCACTACGCAGGAGTAGAGAAGGTCCCGGAAGATGTCATTGACCAACTCTTGAAAGACGGCAGGAGCGTTACAGAGGACAAAGGGCATTACCGGATATTCATAGTGGCCGTCCCGGGTGTTGAATGCCGTCTTCCATTCATCCCCCTGACGGATACGAACCAGGTTGTACGCCCCACGGAGGTCCAGTTTGGTGAAGATTCTAGCCCCCCTCAGACGATCAAATAACTCCGGAATGAGCGGAAGGGGGTACTTATTCTTCACCGTGATCTGGTTAAGGCCTCTATAGTCTATACAGGGACGGAGAGAGCCGTCCTTCTTTTTGACGAAAAAGAAGCCTGCTCCCGCCGGGGAGGTAGATTTCCGGATGAATCCCCTGGCCAGATTCTCCTCAATATATTCGGACATCGACCGGGTCTCAGCAGCGGATAATGGATAAATACGCCCACGGGGAGGAGAAGTACCAGGTAACAGGTCGATAGGGCAGTCGTATGGTCTTATGAGGGGGTAGTGTCTCTGCCTCCTTTTTATTAAAGACATCAGCATAAGACCAATAAGGAATCGGAAGTCCAGGTAGATTAGCTGGGGTAGGAGAAGGACGGACGGGATGAACGGGAACCAGACAGGTCTTATGGCAGCCCTGTCCCCAGCGAAGGACTTCTCCGGTCTGCCAGTCAAGAACGGGTGCATGTTTCTGGAGCCAAGGTAGGCCTAGCAAGAGGGCGTGAGAGAGTCCAGGCAGAACATGGAAGGAGATACTTTCAGAATGCAGCATTCCCACCTGCAGAGTAATGGATTCGGTGATGAGTTGGATGGGGCGTGGTAAGAGCCCCCCATCCACGGCAGCAACAGACAAGGGTACAGCCAGAGGTTTGGTGGGGATGAGGTATTTCTCTACCAGGGACTGTGAAATAAGATTCCCGGCTGCTCCAGAGTCCAGTTGGGCTAGTTCGAAATAACGGTTCTCCCCGTAGACGATTGAAACTGACAACAGCAGGGATGGAGAGGATTTATTCTTGTCTAGGTGGACCTCTCTGAGCGAACCTAGACACAGGCGTTTCCCGACCTCTACGGGCAGGCACGGATCCGGTGCTCCTTACTGCCACAGTAGAAGCAGGTCCCCTCGGCACGGCGTAAGTCCTGACGGGTCTTAACCATCTTGGTCTGGTCGACCTGCATAGGCTCAGGAGCGTGTACCTGGTTAGAGACAGAAGGAGTGACGGGTTTCTGAAAAGTAGGAGCTAGACGTGGTAACCTCCTCTCACGGGTGACCTCTCTGGCACGCTCCTGGAACCGTAGGTCAATCCGGGTGGCAAGAGTTATTAAGTCATCGAGAGTGGTAGGAATGTCCCGACCGGCAAGTTCATCTTTAATACGGCCGGACAGACCCTCCCAGAAGACGGAAACCAGAGCGTCGTTATCCCAGGCCAGCTCCGAGGCAAGGGTACGGAAACGTATGGCATATTGGCCCACGGTGAGACTTTCCTGACGGAGGCGTAGCAACGATGATGCGGATGAGGTCTTCCGTCCGGGTTCGTCGAAGACTTTCCGGAAAGCCGTGAGAAAAGCAGGCAAGTTGGACACCAGGGGGTCTCCTCTCTCCCATAGAGGATTTAGCCAGGCCAGGGCCTCCCCGGTGAGATGGGACATGATGAATGCAATTTTGGCTCGGTCGGAGTTAAACTGGTGGGACAATAGTTCAAAGTGCAGGGTGCACTGATTTATGAAGCCCCGAGCCTGGGCTGAGTCGCCTCCGAAGCGAGGAGGTGCAGAAAGCCGAGGTCCGGGGTAGGATATCATGGTGTTAGTGGACAGCGGAGCTGCCGGATTGCGAGACATGGCACTGGCGGAGGTTGTTGGTGGAGCAGTCAGAGTGTCCAGGCGAGTATTGACATTCCGCAGGTGACCCAGGATGGACTCCTGTTGGGACCTTTGACGGGACAGTTCATGACACAGGTCCGAGAGCGAGGGAGCTTGGGTGCCACCGGGTTCCATGGCCCGAGCAAACTGTAACGGGTCTGGGAGGCGGAACCTCTGGGCTACTATACAAGGGAGCGGTCCTTGTAAGGGAGCGGGTGGCGACCAGGCAGGCAGTCACAGCAGGTGACCGGGACAGTCTCTGGGTGTACGGGCAGGAGGTCACGGCAAGTGATCAGGGCAGTCTCTGGAAGAACGGGCTGGAGGTCACGGCAAGTGACCGGGGCAGTCTCTGGAAGAACGGGCTGGAGGTCACGGCAAGTGACCGGGGCAGTCTCTAGGTAAAGGGTAGGTACGACCTGTGATGGCTGAACCTCCAGGTAGGCTAGCAAGGCAGATGGAGGATGTGTGCTCCCAGGTGAGCAAGCGAGAGTCTCTGGAATAGCAGGTGGTCACAGCACGTGACGGCGGAGCCTCCAGGTAGGCAAGCAGGCAGGTAGCGGAGAAGCGCTCCCAGGTGAGCGGGCAAGAGTCTCTGGAATAGCTGGTGGTCCCAGCACGTGACAGCGGAGCCCCCGGGCAGGCAAGCAGGCAGGTAGCGGAGAAGCGCTCCCAGGTGAGCGGGCAAGAGTCTGGAATAGCTGGTGGTCACAGCACGTGACAGCGGAGCCTCCGGGCAGGCAAGCAGGCAGGTAGCGGAGAAGCGCTCCCAGGTGAGCGGGCAAGCTGGTCCATAGACAGACTGACCGGAGTTGTAAGGCAGACCGTCGGACCTCAGGCAAGCAGGCAGGTAGCTGATGTGCGCTCCCAGGTGAGCGGGCAAGTTGGTCCTTAGACAGACTGACCGGAGTTGTAAGGCAGACCGTCGGACCTCAGGCAGGCAGGCAGGTAACAGGAAATCAGGCAGGATTAGGACAGCAAGCTGGCAGGAATCTGGCAGGTAACTGGCAGGTAACTGGCAACGGGACCTGAGGGCTGAAGCAGAGTAGAACGGTGCAACAACATTGCTCGGGCACCTCCATTTTGGAGGAGGTGCCTTATATATGGTAAAGTCCTCCGGCCATTGGCCGGGGACTCCTTAGAACGGCGCGCGCGGCCCCTTTAAGAGGGAGGGAGGGCGCGCGCGCGCGCCCTAAGCACAGTGGCCGGGAAGGAGCGCGCGCTGCAAGCAGAGCGGGAGAGGGACGCCGGGCACGGAGCAGAGCGGTGAGGGGAACAGCGTCCCTGCCTAGCAGAGGGCAGGGACGCCGGCACTACACAAATTATATCCCTATCCTTTGTAATGGTTCCCAAAGTGGACAGCCCTCCCGATTCCCCGGGGACGGCCTTGAGGTAGAACCTCTTGGGAACCGAGACACAAACCGGCCATTAGGATAAAATGCAACACTATCAAAAAAATAACCATAACACATTCACATGTAACACTATTCACATTAACTCCTTCTTGACACTACGTCTTCATCTACCCCCCTACGCGTGCTGACTGAGTAATCAGTTGGTTGCTCCTCGATGCTATCCAGGTGTCAGCTTCTGCTACCAGCTCAGCCCTGCTATATCTGATGCTGTCCACATCTTCAACTCTGCTGCATCAGGGTGCCATTTAGGCTATGTGCCCACGTTGCATTTATGAAGCAGAAAATTTTTGCTGCATAAATGCAAGTCCTCTCCCGGAAAAACGCATGCGGAATTCCGCACGCGTTTATCGCGCATTTTTCGCGCGTTTATCACGCGTTTTCCACATGCGGAATTGCCTTGCGTTTTTTATGCATTGGACAAAGGCAATTCCGCTTGCGGAAACGCAAAATTAAATGACATGCTGCGGATTTTTGAACGCGGCATAAACGCTGCGGAAAAATCCACAGCATGTGCATAGAACTTGCGGAATCCCATTGGGGACCATGGGTTGCGGATATACATGCGTTTTTCAAGCGTTTACGCTGCGGAAATTCCGCAGCATATACGCTTGAAAAATGCTACGTGGGCACACAGCCTTAGCCTACACAACTTTGCTATTGCTGTGCTATCCAACAGTTGGGCCTGCTGAATCTAGTATGTCCATTTCCGCTTATCCACCTGCCGTCCTGCATGTTCAGCTCTACTGCTCCTTGCTGTTCCTTGCGCTGACCGGCTAGTCCAGCTCTCCTGCATCAATGCCACTTGTCTGTGCTGCTTATCCTAAACCTATAGCTTAGTGAATCGACCTCACTGGGAGCAAATTTATCAAGAATACAAAAGAATTGCTTAAAGTGATGGAGACTAGGAACTGGGACAAAAATTCAACCAGGAATACATGGAAAGTAGTCGCTATAATGTCACTTGGACAGATAGAGTCCTAACTCTAACTCACACGTGTCAAACTCTGGCCCGCGACACCAGAACCACCAACCCTATGTGGGGCCTCTATTCTGTATGGAGGACTATGTGGGGCCATTATACTGTATGGAGGACTATGTGGGGCCTCTATTCTGTATGGAGGACTATGTGGGGCCATTATACTGTATGGAGGACTATGTGGGGCCATTATACTGTATGGATGGCTATGTGGGGCCATTATACTGTATGGAGGACTATGTGGGGCCATTATACTGTATGGAGGACTATGTGGGGCCATTATACTGTATGGAGGGCTATGTGGGGCCATTATACTGTATGGAGGTCTATGTGGGGCCATTATACTGTATGGAGGACTATGTGGGGCCATTATACTGTATAGAGGACTATGTGGGGTCATTATACTGTATGGAGGACTATGTGGGGCCATTATACTGTATGGAGGACTATGTGGGGTCATTATACTGTATGGAGGACTATGTGGGGCCATTATACTGTATGGAGGACTATGTGGGGTCATTATACTGTATGGAGGACTATGTGGGGCCCATTATACTGTATGGAGGACTATGTGGGGTCATTATACGATATGGAGGACTATGTGGGGCCATTATACTGTATGGAGGACTATGTGGGGCCATTATACTGTATGGAGGACTATGTGGGGCCATTATACTGTATGGAGCACTATGTGGGGCCATTATACTGCATGGAGGACTATGTGGGGCCCATTATTCTGTATGGAGGACTATGTGGGGCCATTATACTGTATGGAGGACTATGTGGGGTCATTATACTGTATGGAGGACGATGTGGGGCCCATTATTCTGTATGGAGGACTATGTGGGGTCATTATACCGTATGGAGGACTATGTGGGGCCTCTATTCTGTATGGAGAACTATGTGGGACCCATTATACTGTATGGAGGACTATGTGGGGCCCATTATACTGTATGAAGGACTATGTGGGGCCATTATACCCTATGAAGGACTATGTGGGGCCATTATACTGTATGGAGGACTATGTGGGGCCATTATACTGTATGGAGCACTATGTGGGGCCATTATACCCTATGAAGGACTATGTGGGGCCATTATACTGTATGGAGGACTATGTGGGGCTCATTATACTGTATGGAGGACTATGTGGGGCCATTATACCCTATGAAGGACTATGTGGGGCCATTATACTGTATGGAGGACTATGTGGGGCCATTATACTGTATGGAGCACTATGTGGGACCTCTATTCTGTATGGAGGACTATGTGGGGCCATTATACTGTATGGAGCACTATGTGGGGCCTCTATTCTGTATGGAGGACTATGTGGGGCCATTATACTGTATGGAGGGCTATGTGGGGCCATTATACTGTATGGAGGGCTATGTGGGCCCATTATACTGTATGGAGGTCTATGTGGGGCCATTATACTGTATGGAGGACTATGTGGGGCCATTATACTGTATGGAGGGCTATGTGGGGTCATTATACTGTATGGAGAACTATGTGGGGTCATTATACTGTATGAAAGACTATGTGGGGCCATTATACTGTATGGAGGACTATGTGGGGCCCATTATACTGTATGGAGGACTATGTGGGGCCTCTATTCTGTATGGAGAACTATGTGGGGTCATTATACTGTATGAAAGACTATGTGGGGTCATTATACTGTATGGAGGACTATGTGGGGCCATTAAACTGTATGGAGGACTATGTGGGGCCATTATACTGTATGGAGGACTATGTGGGGCCATTATACTGTATGGAGGACTATGTGGGGCCATTATACTGTATGGAGGACTATGTGGGGACATTGTACTGTATGGAGGACTATGTGGGGTCATTATACTGTATGGAGAACTATGTGGGGTCATTATACTGTATGAAAGACTATGTGGGGCCATTATACTGTATGGAGGACTATGTGGGGCCATTATACTGTTTGGAGGACTATGTGGGGCCCATTAAACTGTATGGAGGACTATGTGGGACCATTATACTGTATGGAGGACTATGTGGTGCCCATTTTTCTGTATGGAGGACTATGTGGGGCCCATTATACTGTATGGAGGACTATGTGGGCCCATTATTCTGTATGAAGGACTATGTGGGGCCATTATACTGTATGGAGGACTATGTGGGACCATTATACTGTATGGAGGACTATGCGGGGCCATTATAATGTGTGGAGGACTATGTGCGGCCCATTATTCTGTATGAAGGACTATGTGGGGCCATTAAACTGTATGGAGGACTATTTGGGGCCATTATACTGTATGGAGGACTATGTGGGCCCATTATACTCTATGGAGGACTATGTGGGGCCCATTATTCTGTATTAAGGACTATGTGGGGCCATTAAACTGTATGGAGGACTATGTGGGGCCATTATACTGTATGGAGGACTATGTGGGACCATTATACTGTATGGAAGACTATGTGGGGCCCATTATTCTGTATGAAGGACTATTTGGGGCCATTAAACTGTATGGAGGACTATGTGGGGCCATTATACTGTATGGAGCACTATGTGGGGCCATTATACTCTATGGAGGACTATGTGGGCCCATTATTCTGTATGAAGGACTATGTGGGGCCATTATACTGTATGGAGAACTATGTGGGGCCATTATACTGTATGGAGGACTATATGGGCCCATTATTCTGTATGAAGGACTATGTGGGGCCATTAAACTGTATGGAGGACTATGTGGGGCCATTATACTGTATGGAGGACTATGTGGGGCCATTATACTGTATGGAGGACTATGTGGGGCCATAATACTGTATGGAGGACTATGTGGGGCCATTATACTTAATGGAGGACTATGTGGGGCCATTATACTTAATGGAAGACTGTGTAGGGCCATTATACTGTATGGAAAACTATGTGGGGCCATTATTTTGTATGGAGGACTATTTGGGGCCATTATACTGTATACTGGTTGGCCGGTGGCTTTGTCCAAGTTTTTCATTTTGGCTCTCTATGTGTTTTGAGTTTGGCATCCCTGCTCTAAATATTTGAAGGGATTTTTAATATCCATGACTTGGTTGTGTGGCTATTGGTTTAATAATCTCAGGCCTAGTTTTGTAGGGTCTAATTAGTATAAGCCTTGCTCTGTAAGATGTAATTAGTATAAGGCCTAATTTTGTAAGGTCAAATAGTATAATTTTGTAAAGTCTAGTAGTTAGAGATGAGCGAGCACTGAAATGCTCGGCGGCTCGTTACTCGAATTTAGCAATTTTTAATGCTCAAATGCTCGTTTCGAGTAACGAGTATAATGGGAGTCAATGGGAAATCCGAGCATTTTTCTGGCAGACCATACAAGGAGGTGTTGGGGGGCAGTGAAAATGTTGAAATGGATGGAAAAAGTGCTGAATGGAAGGATAACCGCAAGGGGAAGACCCCTGGAAGCATCTCTGACTCTCAGATCGCTGCTGAGAACAATGGTGTCACACTTTTACTTCTCTTTAAGGACTGACAGTAAAACATTTCAAATTAACGAGAAATTGGAGTTTACAGAAAAAAAATGTTAAACATTTTTTCCTGTAAAATAACTTGTATATAAGGGAAAATTTAAAAAGGATTTAAAAATAAATTATAATTTAAGTAAACCAAAATTGGAATTCCACCAATGCACCCTGGTCCTCCTGACTTGGTGACTTAACAACAACTTGACTTATCGGCGACTGTGTCTCATAATCATCTTCCTCCTGTCACGCAAGGTGTGGGAAAGACTTAGTGTAACACAAAGGAAAGAGGGAAAGGGAGCCCAGACACTAGGGAAAGGGGGAAGTAGAGACCTCCTAGGTTGATCTAGCGTCACCCTGTCTCCCCTAACATCCCTGTATTGGCTCTTCACCAATCGCTGCACGCGTGCCTTGCCCTGTTTTTCCCTTGCGTATGGTTAAGGCTAGGGAAGGGAGGAGATGAGCACTAGTTGATCTCCACTAAACACTATAGGAAACAAGGGTAGACAAACAGGGGGAAATTGCTTAGCTTTAGACGAATCCAGACAAATCAGCCTCTAAGAAGATGTCTGTAGTGGTCTGGTCATGGTGTGGTGGTATTTGTTCCTTGCAAGTGTTATTATTCGGTCACTATGTGGTGGTAATATGTGGTCTGGTCATGGTGTGATGGTATTTGATCCTTGTATGTGGTATTATTGATAATTTTAAAAAATGTATGTAACACATTCCCTTAAAGAAAAATAAATAAAAAATATACCTAAAAAGAGCATTGGGTGTTATAAGACGAGTAGGGCTCGGCCAGAAGAGTCTACCTTTGGGAATTTGGGAATCCTGCAGCAAATACCTGTGTGAATTGCTGTGAGTTGCTGAATTGTGACCTGCTGAGTGCTTTTCTACCTGTTTAATTTTATTGGGCTTTTTAAAACCTATTTTCTCTCTACAGTTTTACAGTCTCTTATTTTACTACCTGTGTGTTTAAGGGTTAACTACACTGCACTTAAATCCTGAGGTGTAGCTATACTTACAAGGGGTTAATTAAGGGTGAGGGGTCATAATTAAGGGTTTATAAGTAGTGTTGAGCATTCCGATACTGTAATATCGGGTATCGGCCGATATTCGCGGTATCGGAATTCCGATACTTAATTCCGATACTTTTACAATATCGGATACCGGAATCGGAAGTTCCCATAATGCCTGCGCTCTGCAGTGTCTGTGAAGGATGACAAGTTGGATGGCAGCGCGATCCAGCCTGTCATCAGAATGCCATCCCAGCGGGGGAGAATTCTCCTGATTGTTTAAAAGCCGGCGGGCGGTAAAAAGCCGCCGGCTTTTAAACAATCACACAGCCCCATACTGCTTCCCCGCAGCCTCCCACCCCGATCCTCCGCTCCCCTCGCCACCTCCAATCCCAATCGTAAATTAGGACCGGGCGGGGAGCGCAGCACCAAGGAGCGAAGGACCCGGGCGGGGAAGCCGGCAGTGAAAAGACTTCACCGCCGGCTTTCCCGTTCTGTGCTGCGCTTTCCCGCCGGTTATTTCAAATGAACAGCTGAGGTATCAGGTGATGCCGATCAGCTGTTCATTTGAAGTAGCCGCGTTGCCCTCAGAGGGTTCATGTGAGTTCATGCTTGACTGCATGAACTCACATGAACTTTCCCACGGCCGCACAGGTCAGCCTCACCTCCCAGACCGGTCATGATTGGTGTGTGTGCGGGGTGTGTGTGCGGGGTGTGTGTGCGGGGTGTCTGTGCGGGGTGTCTGTGCGGGGTGTCTGTGCGATGTTTGTGCGGGTGTGCGCGGTGTCTGTGCGTGCAGGCAGACATAGGCCGATGTGACACTACTACTCCCATCGGCCTATGTCTGTCCCCCGTCCACTCGTGCCAGCAGGATCAGCTCGATGGGAGCAGTAGTTCCCATCAGCCTGATCCTGCTATTTAAATTGCCCTACTGTGTCCCCAATAAATGTTAGATACATGTCATTGGTGGCCAGTGGTTGCCTAAAAGAAATTAGTTCATACATTACCTGTCCCCGTCGATCGCCACCTAAAATAAAGTAAAAAATAAAAAACTACACCTATACTCACCTAGACACCTAATTCCCCGAAGCCATCGATCTCCTGTAATAAAATATAAAATAATAAACCACAACCTTATCCTTACCCCTCCGTAGCAGTCCACGAGTGTCCCACGAAGATCTCCAGTTCAGAGCAGCCACATAGAATGTGACCGCTCTGAACCGCTGCCGCCGCTAGAATGACGGGGCCGTAAGGGTTCACCGGAGTTCAGGCAGCGCTGCTCCGGTTAGCTGCTTTACGGCCCTGCTGTATCGTGAGAAATTCCCACGGTACAGCAGTGCCGTAAAGGAGGTCTCCGGAGCTGCTCTGCCTGAATGCACTCCGGTGACCTCAGTCAGTGGCTCCCGCTGCCGGGAACGGACGTGTTCCCGGCAGTGTGAGCTTACAGCAGCCATGACAGCTGTCACCATCTCCAGATGTGACAGCTGTGCATGGGAGATCAGCGCAGGAACGTGGACAGGTAACTATTATTTTTAGTAAACTAAGAATTAAATAAAATTGTGTGTTTTATTTCAAATAAATTATTTTTTTCTGGGTGTAGTGTGTGTTTTTTCTTTTTAACACTTTGCAGGTTAGTAATGGGGGTGTCTTATAGATGCCCATCATTACTAACCTGGGCTTCATGGCAGCTGGCGCTGACATGAACCCCACCACTATTACCCCCTGTCACCGCACCAGGGCAGCGTGGAAGAGCGAGGCTAAGTGCCAGAATTGGCGCATCCTATGGATGCGCCATTTCTGGGGCGGCTGACGGCTGGTGTTTCTAGCCTGGGAGGGGGACAATATTCATGGCACCCTTCCTGGGCTATTAATATCAGCCCCCAGCTGTCTGCCTAGCCTTTGCTAGCTATTAAAATAGGGGGGACCCCACGTAATTTTTTTTGGGGGGGTCCCCCATTTTAATAGCTAGTAAAGGCTAGGTATTCAGCTGGGGGCTGATATTAGTAGCCTGGGAAGCTCCGTGGGTATTACCCCCTTCCCAGGCTTCAAACATTTGCCCCAGCCGTCTGCTTAACCTCCGCTAGAGACTAAAATTATGGGGGATCCCACGCCATTTTTTTTTTAAATAAATCCTTTATTTTAACACTAAATGACATTTGAGGAGTTAATAAAGATGCAGTCCCTAAATTATTATTTATTTTTTAATTAATTTTTCCCAAAACTTTTGACGTGGGCTTTGCTATATTTTTGTATGCCAGCCAGGTACAGCATCCAGCTTCTATGAACGCGCCATTTTCCGGGGTGGCTGCAGACTGCAATTTTCAGCGGGGGGGCAGAAAGCTTGGGCCTCCCTGCGCTGCAGATTCCATCCCCCAGCTGCCTAGTTGTACCTGGCTGGACACAAAAATAGGGAGAAGCTCCACGTTTTTTTTTTTTTTTTAATTATTTCATGAAATTCATGGAATAATTAAGAAAAAAAGGCCTTCCCTATATTGTTGTGTCCAACCAGGTACAAATAGGCAGCTGGTGGTTGGGGGCAGCCCGTTCCTGCCTGCTGTACCTGGCTGGACACAAATATAGTGCGAAGCCCCACGTCAATTTTTTTTTAATTATTTCAGGAAATTCATGAAATAATTAAAAAAAAATTATGTGGGGCTTCGCACTATATTTGGGTAGACACTGAGAATGTTTTGTGTAAACAAAACGCAGACACTGAGAATGGTGACCGGTCTGCAAACCATGTCCTATGAGGAACGGTTGCAGGATTTGGGAATGTTTAGCTTGCAAAAAAGAAGACTGAGAGGAGACTTAATAGCTGTCTACAAATATGTCAAGGGCTGTCACATTGTAGAAGGATCATCTTTATTCTCATTTGCACAGGGAAAGACTAGAAGCAATGGGATGAAACTAAATGGGAGGAGACACAGATTAGATATTAGAAAAAACTTTTTGACAGTTAGGGTGATTAATGAGTGGAACAGGCGGCCACGAGAGGTGGTGAGTTCCCCTTCAATGGACGTCTTCAAACAGAGGCTGGACAGACATCTGTCTGAGATGATCTAGTGAATCCTGCTTTGAGCAGGGGGTTGGACCAGATGACCCAGGAGGTCCCTTCCAACTCTACCATTCTATGATTCTATGATTCTATGATTCTAAGCGCAGGCATGCTTGCGCTCCTCAGTGTCTCGCTGTGACGGCATCCAGATGAGCCGAGGTCATGTCCAATGAACTCAGCTCACCTCATGCACGTCACTGACAGCGTGGGAAAATTCTCCTGCACTCAGCGCTTCAGCGTGAGAATTCTCCCACGCTGTCAGTGACGTGCATGAGGTGAGCCGAGTTCATTGGACATGACCTCGGCTCATCTGGATGCCGTCACAGCGAGACAGTGAGGAGCGCAAGCATGCCTGCGCTTCTCAGTGTCCGCGGGATGACAGGCTGGATGGCAGCGTTCTGCTGCGGTCCAGCCTGTCATCTCGATGTAGCAGAGCTGGAGCCGTCGTGGGAGCCATGGAAAGGTAAGGATGAGGTTGGTTTATTATTTTTCTTTTATTGCAGGAGATCATTGGCTTCAGCTGGAATGGGTGTGATGGTAAGTATGGTTTAATTTAGAACAATAAAGAATTGTGTGTTTATTTCAATTAAAGGACTTTTTTCTGGGTGTTGTGTTTTTTTAAATACTTTACTAGAAATTCATGGTGGTCATGTCTAATACTGGCGTGACCCCATGAATTTCGGGCTTAGGTCCAGCTGATAATGCCAAGCTGGCCTTAACCCCTTTATTACCCAGTGAGCCACCGCACCAGGGCCCTGGATGAGTTGGGTACAGCGCCAGAAGATGGCGCTTCTATGAACGCGCCATTTTCCGGGGCGGCTGCGGACTGCAATTTGCAGCGGGTGGGGCCCAGAAAGCTTGGGCCTCCCTGCGCTGCGGATTCCAGCCCCCAGCTGCCTTGTTGTACCTGGCTGGACACAAAAATAGGGCGAAGCCCCACGTATTTTTTTTTTAAATTATTTCATGAATTTCATGAAATAATTAAAAAAAATTGAAGTGGGGCTTCGCACTATATTTGTGTCCAGCCAGGTACAGCAAGCAGGAACGGGCTGCCCCCAACCACCAGCTGCCTATTTGTACCTGGTTGGACACAACAATATAGGGAAGCCCTTTTTTTCTTAATTATTCCATGAATTTCATGAAATAATTAAAAAAAAAAATGCGTGGGGCTTCGCCCTATTTTTGTGCCCAGCCAGGTATAACTAGGCAGCTGGGGGCTGGAATCCGCAGCGCAGGGAGACCCAAGCTTTCTGGGCCACCCCCGCTGCAAATTGCAGTCCGCAGCCGCCCCAGAAAATGGCGCGTTCATAGAAGCGCCATCTTCTGGCGCTGTACCCAACTCATCCAGGGCCCTGGTGCGGTGGCTCACTGGGTAATAAAGGGGTTAGGGCCAGCTTGGCATTATCAGCTGGCCCTAAGCCCGAAATTCATGGGGTCACGCCAGTATTAGACATGACCACCATGAATTTCTAGTAAAGTATTTAAAAAAACACAACACCCAGAATAAAGTCCTTTAATTGAAATAAACACACAATTCTTTATTGTTCTAAATTAAACCATACTTACCATCACGCCCATTCCAGCTGAAGCCAACGATCTCCTGCAATAAAAGTAAAATAATAAAGCAACCTCATCCTTACCTTTCCATAGCTCCCACGACAGCTTCAGCTCTGCTACATCGAGATGACAGGCTGGACCGCAGCAGAACGCTGCCATCCATCCTGTCATCCCGCAGACACTGAGAAGCGCAGGCATACTTCCACTCCTCAGTGTCTCGCTGTGACGGCATCCAGATGAGCCGAGGTCATGTCCAATGAACTCAGCTCACCTCATGTACGTCACTGACAGCGTGGGAAAATTCTCCTGCACTCAGCACTTCAGCGTGAGAATTTTCCCACGCTGTCAGTGACGTGCATGAGGTGAGCTGAGTTCATTGGACATGACCTCACCTCATGTATGTCACTGACAGCGTGGGAGAATTCTCACGCTGAAGCGCTGAGTGCAGGAGAATTTTCCCACGCTGTCAGTGACGTGCATGAGGTGAGCTGAGTTCATTGGACATGAACTCGGCTCATCTGGATGACGTCACAGAGAGACACTGAGGAGCGCAAGCATGCCTGCGCTTCTCAGTGTCTGCGGGATGACAGGCTGGATGGCAGCGTTCTGCTGTGGTCCAGCCTGTCATCTCGATGTAGCAGAGCTGGAGCTGTCCTGGGAACCATTGAAAGGTAAGGATGATGTTGCTTTATTATTTTTCTTTTATTGCAGGAGATCGTTGGCTTCAGCTGGAATGGGCGTGATGGTAAGTATGGTTTAATTTAGAACAATAAAGAATTATGTGTTTATTTCAATTAAAGGACTTTATTCTGGGTGTTTGTGTTTTTCTTTAACTTTGACTATGGGGTTAGTAATGGGGGTGTCTTATAGACGCCTCTCCATTACTAACCTGGGCTTGATGTCATCTGGCATTATAAGCTGACATCAACCCCAACCCCATTACCCCACTGCCACCGCTACAGGGCAGTGGGAAGAGCGAGGCTAAGTGCCAGAATTGGCGCATCCTATGGATGCGCCATTTCTGGGGCGGCTGACGGCTGGTGTTTCTAGCCTGGGAGGGGGCCAATATTCATGGCACCCTTCCTGGGCTATTAATATCAGCCCCCAGCTGTCTGCCTAGCCTGTGCTAGCTATTAAATTAGGGGGGACCCCACGTTATTTTTTTGGGGGGGTTCCCCCATTTTAATAGCTAGTAAAGGCTAGGTATTCAGCTGGGGGCTGATATTAGTAGCCTGGGAAGCTCCGTGGGTATTACCCCCTTCCCAGGCTTCAAACATCTGCCCCAGCTGTCTGCTTAACCTCCGCTAGAGCCTAAAATTAAGGGGAACCCCACGCCAATTTTTTTTTAAATAAATCCTTTATTTTAACACTAAATGACAAGTACAGTAACCAACACTGTCACTGTACTTCATATATATGTGACTGACATGTTTCTATCTATCTAATCTATGTGTGATTCTCTATTCTTTCTATTCTAAATTGTCGGGTACAGATGCTGAATTGCCGGCCGGCTTTCTTAAAGATTCGGTGCACGAAAACACTAATATTTTTTTAAATAAATCCTTTACACTAAATGACAAGTACAGTAACCAACACTGTCACAGTACTTCATATATATGTGACTGACATGTTTCTATCTATCTAATCTATGTGTGAAGCTCTATTCTTTCTGTTGTAAATTGTCGGGTACCGGTGAATGCCGCTGATGAATTGCCGGCTTTTCATGTCATTCTACATTATTCTTAGTTGTTTTACTTCATGTAGAATTAACCTACAAGGAAAGAAAGGGTTTATTTTCATTCCGATATTTGTGTCCCATTGACTTGCATTGGTTTCCGGTATCGGAATCGGCGATATCCGATACTTTTTGGGTATCGGCCCGATCCAATCCGATACGATATTTCCTGATATCGGAAGGTATCGCTCAACACTATTTATAAGTGGCAGCTGTTTGGGGCTTCCAGTCCTTTGGAAGTGCATTGAGCTGTAGGTTGGACTGCTGCTAAAGGGGGAAAAAAAAACCTCTTTAAATCTTCGTCCTTAGCGAGTGTGAAAGAGCTGAGTGTGACCGGAGCGTAAGTGCAAACGGAAGTAAATGTGTGACTTTGGATTCAGGGAGTTTGGAAGGGAGGAATTTGGACTGAATTGCTGTCTGTATTTTATTAATTATTTACATTTCTTTTTACTTAACATTTCTGTCTAGTGCAATCCCCATTAGAAAATGAGCTCCATTATTGACAATGCTATCCAGTGTACATCTTGCCACATGTATGCAATCCCTGAACAGCCGGTTGTGGGTGCATACTGCTGTGCAAGATGTGAGCAAGTTGTGAGTTTGGAAGCCCAGGTACTGGATCTAAATGAGCAGCTGGCAACACTGAGATCCATAGACAATATGGAAAGGAGTCTGCTGCTCACTGAGCAGCTGCTCACCGGGGTAGATGTGGGGGAGGGTGGTAGTAGGGAGCTGCAGGATGGTGAGGCAGCTAGCTGGGTGACAGTTAGAAGGCGGGTAGAGAGAAGAGTGCCAGGGAGGCTAGTCCTGATCTGGCATACCCCAATAAGTTTGCAAAGTTGGCAGATGAGGGGGGTGTCAGTACAGGGGTAGCACTGCTGCAGCAAGGCATGTCCTCTGAACGCCGGAGGAGTGTCAGCTCCAGTAAGGGGGAAATAGGAGAGCAGGACAAGCCAGGCAGGTGCTGGTAGTGGGGGACCCAATTATTAGGGGAACAGATAGGGCAATCTGTCACAAAGACAGGGATCGTCGAACAGTGTGCTGCCTAACTGGCGCTCGAGTCCGGCACATCACTGATTGGGTTGACAGATTACTGGGGTCATGGTGCACATTGGCACAAATTACAAAGTTAAAGTTAGGTGGAAGGTCCTTACAACCCAAGGTGGTTTGCACATTAATGACCGGGCCAATTTTTACAATTCTGACCACTGTCACTTTATGAGGTAATTACTCTGGAACGCTCCAACGGATCCCCCTGATTCTGAGACTGTTTTTTCGTGACATATTGTACTTCATGATTGTGGTAAAATTTCCTCGATATCACTTGCGTTTATTTGTGAAAAAATCGGAAATTTGGCGAAAATTTAGAAAATTTTGCAATTTTCAAAATTTGAATTTTTATGCCCTTAAATCAGAGAGATATGTCACACAAAATAGTTAATAAATAACATTTCCCACATGTCTACTTTACATCAGCACAATTTTGGAACCAAATTTTTTTTTATTGGGGAGCTATAAGGGTTAAAAGTTGACCAGCGATTTCTCATTTTTCCAACAAAATTTACAAAACTATTTTTTTAGGGACCACATCACATTTGAAGTCACTTTGAGGGGTCTTTATGACAGAAAATACCCCAAAGTGACACTATTCTAAAAACTGCACCCCTCAAGGTGCTCAAAACCACATTCAAGAACTTTATTAACCCTTCAGGTGCTTCACAGGAATTTTTGGAATGTGGAAGAAAAAAATTAACATTTAACTTTTTTCACAAAAATGTTACTTTAGACCCATTTTTTTTATTTTTGCAGGGGTAACAGGAAAAAATGGACCACAAAATTTGTTGTGCAATTTCTCCTGAGTAAGCAGATACCCCATATGTGGGGGAAAACCACTGTTTAGGCGCACGGCAGGGCTCGGAAGGGAAGGAGCGCCATTTGACTTTTTGAATGTAAAATTTGCTTGAATAATTAGCGGACGCCATGTTGCATTTGGGGAGCCCCTGATGTGCCTAAACAGTGGAAACCCCCCACAAGTGACACCATTTTGAAAACTAGACCCCTCAGGGAACTTATCTAGATGTGTGGTGAGCACTTTGAACCCCCAGGTGCTTCACAGAAGTTTATAACATTGAGCCGTAAAAATAAAATTTCCACATTTTTCCCACAAAAATGTTTTTCAGCCCCCACTTTTGCATTTTTATAAGGGTAACAGAAGAAATTGCACTATGCAGTTTGTTGTGCAATTTCTCCTGAGTTAGCAGATACCCCATATGTGGGGGAAAACCACTGTTTGGGCACACGGCAGGGTTCGGAAGGGAAGGAGCGCCATTTGACTTTTTGATTGTAAAATTTGCTTGAATAATTAGCGGATGTGCCCCTGATGTGCCTAAACAGTGGAAACCCCCCACAAGTGACACCATTTTGGAAACTAGGCCCCTCAGGGAACTTATCTAGATGTGTGGTGAGCATCTTGAACCCCCAAGTCCTTTACAGAAGTTTATAACATGGAGCCATGAAAATAAAAAAATCAAACTTTTTACACAAAAATGATGTTTTAGCCCCAATTTTTTTATTTTCACAAGGGTAAGAGGAGAAAATGGACCCCCAAAACTTTTGTGCAATTTCTCCTGAGTACGCCAATACCCCATATGTGGGGAAAATACAGTGTTTGGGCGCACGGCAGAGTTCAGAAGGGAAGGAGCACTGTGTGACTTTTTGAATGCAAAATCGGCTGGAATCGAGAGCGGACGCCATGTCGCGTTTGGAGAGCCCCTGATGTGCCTAAATAGTTGAAACCCCCCACAAGTGACCCCATTTTGGAAACTATACCCCTCAAGGATTTTATCAAGGGGTATAGTGAACACTTTGAACCCAGAGGTACGACACAGAATTTGATGACATTAGGTCATCATATTGAATAAGTTGTCATTAGTCTTGAGCGCAAGTGCTCGCTACTTGAGTTTGCATCGGGTACTCACGTATGCACCATGTATCACGGGTGCTCAAGTGAAATGCTCGAGTCCCCGCCCGCATGTTTCACGGTTATTAGACACCCCAAAAAAACATGCGGAGATCGCTCGTGCATGGCAGGCAATCCGCGCGAGTTTTTTTTTGGCCGCGAAGCATATGGGGCGGAGACTCGAGCATCCGCGATACTCAATGCATACCCGAGCACCCGATGCAAACTCAAGTAGCGAGCACTTGCACTCAACACTAGTTGCCCTACCCTAACATTAGCACAACCCTAACCCCAACCCCAGCCCTAGCGTTTATTTTTTACGCCGTTCCTCGTGCGGTATAAGTGATTAGACGACCTTATTCTTTGGGTCGGCGCGACTACAGAGATACCGGAATGATATCGGGTTTTTATGATTGACAGCTGTCACACACTAAAAGACACATAGTTTGTAAAATCTAGTTTTTGCATCGCCATATTTTGAGAGCTATAATTTTTCCATATTTTGGCCGACAGAGTCATGTGACGGCTTGTTTTTTGCGGGATGAGTTGATGTTTTTATTGGTGCCATTTTCAGGCATGTGACATTTTTTGATCGCTTTCTATTCCAGCTTTTGGGAGGCAGAATAAACAAAAACCAACAATTCAGGAATTGTTTTTTTTTTTATTTTTTTATGCTGTTCCGCGTGTGGTAAAATTGATAAGGTAGCTTTATTCTTCGGGTCAGAACGTTTACAGCGGTACCACATTTATATAGTTTTTCTATGTTTTGGCGCTTTTACACAATAAAAGCTATTTTATAGAAAAAAATATTTTTTTGCATCACTTTATTCTGAGAGCTATAACTTTTTGATTTTTCGGATGATGGAGCTGTATGGCGGCATGTTTTTTGCGGGACAAGATGACATTTTCAGCGGTACCATTTTTATTTATATTTGTCTTTTTGATCGCGTGTTATTCCATTTTTTGTTTGGCGGTATGATGATAAAGCATTGTTTTTTGCTTCGTTTTTTTTTTTTTTTTTACCGTGTTCACTGAAGGGGTTAACTAGTGGGACAGTTTTATAGGTCAGGTCGTTCCGGACGTGGCGATACCAAATATGTGTACTTTTATTGTTTGTTGTTTTTTTTTCATAATAATATTTATTGATGGGTACAATATATTTTTATTTTTGGTGATTATTTTTTTTAGTTTTTTTTTTATATTTTTACAATTTTTTTTAAATTTTTTTTTCACTTTCTGAGAGTTTTTTTTACTTTTTTACTTTGTCCCACTATGGGACTTTCACTTTTTTTATTCTGATCGCCTGCATAGCATAGGGATGGAGCACCATCCCTGTGCTATGCAGGCAGTCAGCGCTGCACAGTGAGAAGATTGTTTGGTCATGCACTGCGCATGACCAAAAAATCTTCCTGCTTCTCTGGTGACCCGGATGTTGTCATGACGACATCGGGTCATCATGGCAACACCCGGGAAGCCGCGGCAGACAGCGCTGGAGGCCGGAAGAGGAGGTGAGTATACCGATCACCTCCCCTTAGCCACCCCTTCGATCGCAGCATTGCGGGGTTAATGTGCCGGGAGCGGTGCGGGACCTCTCCCTGCACATAGTACCGGGTGTCAGCTGTGGCAATCAGCTGACACCCGGCAGCGATCGCGCCCGCACAGCCTGTGTGCGCGCGCGATCGCGATGACGTACTAATACGGGACAGGCTCTTAAGTCCCAGGGCACAGACCCGTATTAGTACGTCATGGGCTTTAAAGGGGTTAAAGATGATTTCAGGGAATTAGGCTGCAAGCTTAAAGCAACGACTTCCAAGGTGGTATTCTCTGAAATACTGCCACGCCAGAGAGGCAACGGGAGATTAGGGAGATAAATAAGTGGCTCAGGAATTGGTGTAGGAAGGAGGGGTTTGGGTTCCTGGAGAACTGGGCAGACTTCTCAGTTGGCTACAGGTTGTACGCTAGGACCGGCTGCACCTCAATGGGGAGGGTGCAGCTGTGCTGGGGGAGAAAATGGCTAGAAGGTTGGAGGAGTGTTTAAACTAGGGATTGGGGGGGTATTCATTTTATAGGTGGGGAAGATAGTGGGGAAGATAGTGCAGATAGCGACCTGGGCACAAATAAAGAAACTGGGGGTGGGGTTACAACAATCAATATAGTGAGAAGGAATAGAGGTACAGAGAGATACATAAAATGCATGTACACTAATGCCAGAAGTCTCACCAACAAAATGGAGGAATTAGATTTTTTTTTATGGTGGAGATATCTGAGACGTGGCTGGACGAGAGCCATGACTGGGCAGTTAGTTTACAGGGCTATAGTCTGTTCAGAAATGACCGTACAAACAAGCGAGGGGGGGTGGGGTGTTTATATGTAAAATCATCCTTAAAACCCATCTTGCGTGAGAATATATGTGAATCTAATGAAAATGTAGAGTCCCTGTGGGTGGAGATAAGGGGAGGGGGAAAAAATAATAAATTACTGATAGGGGTTTGTTATAAGTCTCCAAAAATAATGGAAGCAGCAGAGAATATCCTCGTAAAGCAAATAGATGAAGCAGCAACTCAAGGAGAAGTCATTATTATGGGGGACTTCAACTTCCCTGAAATACATTGGGGGACAGAAACCTGTAGTTCAAGCAAAGGTAATAGGTTTTTGACAACTATGAGAGACAATTACTTTGCACAATTGATTCAGGACCCAACAAGAAGGGGGGCACTGCTAGACCTAATATTAACCAATAGGCCAGACAGCATATCAAATATACGAGTTGGGGGTCACTTGGGTAATAGTGATCACAAAATAATAAACTTTCATGTATCCTTTAATAAGATGTGTAGTAGAGGGGTTACAAGGACACTAAACTTCAGAAATTTTCAACGGTTGAGAGATGATCTTAGTGCAATAAACTGGGACGATATCCTGAGACATAAAACTACACAAAGCAAATGGGAGACATTTATTAGCATTCTGAATAGGACCTGTGCACAATATATACCCTATGGGAATAAACATGCTAGAAATAGGAGGAAACCACTATGGCTAAATAGAGCTGTAAGGGGCGCAATAAGTGACAAAAAGAAAGCATTTAGAGAACTAAAGCAAGTAGGTAGTGATGAGGCATTAAATAAATACAGAAAATTACATCAATTCTGTAAAAACCAAATCAAGGCAGCAAAATTTGAGACAGAGAGACTCATTGCCAGAGAAAGTAAAAATAACCCCAAAATATTCTTTAACTACATAAATAGTAAGAAACTAAAAAATGATAGTGTTGGCCCCCTTAAAAATAGTCTGGGTGAAATGGTGGATGAGGAAAAAGCCAATATGCTAAATTATTTTTTACAACTGTATTTACACAAGAAAATCACATGACAGAAAACATGATCAGCGATAACAAAAAATCTCCATTAAATGTCACTTGCTTAACCCAGCAGGAAGTACGGCGGCGTCTAAAAATCACTAAAGTAGACAAATCCCCGGGCCCGGAGGGGATACACCCGCGAGTACTGCAGGAATTAAGTAACGTCATAGATAGACCATTATTAATCTTTAAAGATTCCATAATAACAGGGTCTGTACCGCAGGACTGGCGTATAGCAAATGTGGTGCCAATATTCAAAAAGGGGCAAAAACTGAACTTGGAAATTCTAGGCCGGTAAGCTTAACCTCTACTGTGGGTAAAATCCTGGAGGGTTTCCTAAGAGATGCTATACTAGAGTATCTGAAGAAGAATAACCTCATGACCCAATATCAACATGGGTTTACGAGGGACCGTTCCTGTCAGACTAATCTGATCAGCTTTTATGAGGAGGCAAGTTCCCGACTGGACCAAAGAAATGCAGTGGATGTTGTGTATATGGACTTTTCAAAAGCTTTTGATACGGTTCCACACAAAAGGTTGATACATAAAATGAGAACAATGGGGAGAGGGGAAAATATATGTATGTGGGTTAAGAACTGGCTCAGTGATAGACAACAAAGGGTGGTTATTAATGGAACACACTCAGACTGGGTCTCAGTTAACAGTGGGGTACCGCAGGGGTCAGTATTGGGGTACCACAGGGGTCAGTATTGGGGTACCACAGGGGTCAGTATTGGGGTACCACAGGGGTCAGTATTGAGCCCCTTTATTTTTAACATATTTATTAATGACCTTGTAGGGGGCATACAGAGTAATATTTCAATATTTGCAGATGACAGTAAACTCTGCAGAGTAATCAATACAGAGGAGGACCATTTTATATTACAGGAGGATCTATGTAAACTAGACGCTTGGGCTGATAAATGGCAAATGAGCTTTAATGGGGATAAATGTAAGGTAATGCACTTGGGCAGAGGAAATAAAATGTAGATGTATATGCTTAATTGTAAAACACTGGGCAAAACAGTCACTGAAAAAGACCTGGGTGTATTGGTGGACGACAAGCTCATGTTTGGTGGCCAGAGTCAGGCAGCTGCTGCAAAGGCAAATAAAATAATGGGATGCATTAAAAGAGGCATAGATGCTCATGAGGAGAAGATAATTTTACCTCTATACAAGTAACTAGTGCGACCACACGTAGAATACTGTGTACAGTTCTGGTCTCCGGTGTATAAGAAAGACATAGCTGAACTAGAGCGGGTGCAGAGAAGAGCGACCAAGGTTATTAGAGGACTGGGGGGTCTGCAATACCAAGACAGGTTATTAGAGGACTGGGGGGTCAGCAATACCAAGACAGGTTATTAGAGGACTGGGGGGTCAGCAATACCAAGACAGGTTATTAGAGGACTGGGGGGTCAGCAATACCAAGACAGGTTATTAGAGGACTGGGGGGTCTGCAATACCAAGACAGGTTATTAGAGGACTGGGGGTCTGCAATACCAAGACAGGTTATTAGAGGACTGGGGGGTCTGCAATACCAAGACAGGTTATTAGAGGACTGGGGGGTCAGCAATACCAAGACAGGTTATTAGAGGACTGGGGGGTCTGCAATACCAAGACCGGTTATTAGAGGACTGGGGGGTCAGCAATACCAAGACAGGTTATTAGAGGACTGGGGGGTCAGCAATACCAAGACAGGTTATTAGAGGACTGGGGGGTCAGCAATACCAAGACAGGTTATTAGAGGACTGGGGGGTCTGCAATACCAAGACAGGTGATTAGAGGACTGGGGGTCAGCAATACCAAGACAGGTTATTAGAGGACTGGGGGGTCTGCAATACCAAGACAGGTTATTAGAGGACTGGGGGGTCTGCAATACCAAGACAGGTTATTAGAGGACTGGGGGGTCTGCAATACCAAGACAGGTTATTAGAGGACTGGGGGGTCTGCAATACCAAGACAGGTTATTAGAGGACTGGGGGGTCTGCAATACCAAGACAGGTTATTAGAGGACTGGGGGGTCTGCAATACCAAGACAGGTTATTAGAGGACTGGGGGGTCAGCAATACTAAGACAGGTTATTAGAGGACTGGGGGGTCTGCAATACCAAGACAGGTTATTAGAGGACTGGGGGTCTGCAATACCAAGACAGGTTATTAGAGGACTGGGGGGTCTGCAATACCAAGACAGGTTATTAGAGGACTGGGGGGTCTGCAATACCAAGACAGGTTATTAGAGGACTGGGGGGTCAGCAATACCAAGACAGGTTATTAGAGGACTGGGGGGTCAGCAATACCAAGACAGGTTATTAGAGGACTGGGGGTCTGCAATACCAAGACAGGTTATTAGAGGACTGGGGGGTCTGCAATACCAAGACAGGTTATTAGAGGACTGGGGGGTCTGCAATACCAAGACAGGTTATTAGAGGACTGGGGGTCTGCAATACCAAGACAGGTTATGAGAGGACTGGGGGTCTGCAATACCAAGACAGGTTATTAGAGGACTCGGGGGTCTGCAATACCAAGACAGGTTATTAGAGGACTGGGGGGTCTGCAATACCAAGACAGGTTATTACACTTGGGGTTATTTACTGTGGAAAAACGAAGGCTTAGGGGGGATCTTATTACTATGTACAAGTATATGAGGGGACAGTACAAAGACCTTTCTACTGATCTTTTTACTCTGAGGCCTGATACGGGGACAAGGGGGCATCTTCTACGTCTGGAGGAAAGAAGGTTTAATCATCATCACAGACGCGGATTCTTTACTGTAAGAGCAGTGAGACTATGGAGCTCTCTGCCACATGATGTGTAATGAGGGATTCACTACTAACATTTAAGAAGGGCCTGGATGAAAAGTATAATATTACAGGTTATATATACTAGATTCCTTGATAGGGCGTTGATCCAGGGATCTAGTCTGATTGTCGTATATGGAGTCAGGAAGGAATTTTTTCCACAATGTGGAGCTTAGTGTTTGCCACATGTTTTTTTTTTGCCTTCCTCTGGATCAACATATTAGGCTATGGGGTGAACTAGATGGACTTAGTCTTCCTTCAACCTTAAAAACTATGTTACTATGTTACCTTGTCGTGGTAGCGGCTTAAAAAACAAAAGCTGATGGCTATGTATGTGATCTGGTGTTCGATGGGGACTGTTATTGTGTGATTGGTGAGAACGTTGTTCAAAAGTTTTTCCAAGAGTGGGCGCTGGGACTGTAGTAAGTTTGAGGGGTGGAGGTGGAGCTGGGGTGGAGCCTGGGCAGAGTCTCAAGGGGGCCTCGAAAATTTTGCCAGTATGGGGCCCAGAAATTCCTAGTGGCAGCCCAGGTTATATGCCACCGAAATGTACCACAGAGCACGTAATACTCTATGGGTGAGTAATTGAATCCAGAAAAATGTCTCAACGCTTTTTTGGAGTGTTATATGCCACCGAAATGTAAAACAAAGCTTGTAATACTCTATGGATGACAATATAGTAAATTTTTTTCAACCCAAAAAAAAATGTGGTCAACTGTCGCAGCTATATTGTATATTTATCAATGGACTGCAAAGCCCTAATCCCTGCCTACGGACTGTATTCTGCCACTCTCCCTGCTCCTGCAACTCTCTGTCCCTCTCTAGGCTAAATGCAGAACGTATGTGATACAAATAGCAAAGCACAGGATTAGCCCTGACAAGGGCTCTTAGTATGATGGTTCAGATTCAGCACCAGTATCAACACTACAGGACTCTGATTCGTTATACTGTGCACACACGCCTGGACAAGCACTGTCTCCCTCCAATAATTACTGTCCCTTAGCTGTGCAATGGCGTCAGTGTGCCGGCACCGTCCTTTATAACCCCTGATGATGTCACACGGCCAGCCAATCACAGTAATGTCACTACCCAGCGGCATTACAGTGACATGCAGCCAATCCCCGCACGCTTATTGGCTGTGCAACAGGCGCCAAACATGCGGAGCGGGGATTCGAGTTTGAAATCGAGCACCGGCTAATGCTTCCCGAGTACCGAGCACATCCGAGCACCCAGATACTCGAGTGACATCCAAGTATCACCGAGCACGTTCACTCATCCCTACTAGTAGTATAAGGCCTAATTCTGTAAGATCTAATTAGTGTAAGGCCTAATTCTGTCAAATAGTATATGTCATGGCTCGGTTTGGGGATTCGATCCGGTGACCTGTTGCTTCGTGGTTAGTTCTTCTGCCTGTTGAGCTATAGCTCTTTTCCTTCCCTGTCCCGATGCTGATTGTTCCTTAGTCTACCTTTCAGGTGTTTTCCATTTTCCCATTTTGGCGTTATGGCTCAGTCATGCAGTAAAAGGACAAGAATACACTAACAATGTGCACACCTAAATGCAGTACAATGCCATTGAAACATAACACACGTGACAAGGATATAAAACTGTCCAGGGTGGCAACAAGGTTCACTCTTATCATAAGAGAATAGACACAAGCAGTTCTATTAATTGTAAGAAGCTACTATTAAAGGGCACACACCCGAGATGAGCTCTTACAAGATCTTACAAGATCCTATGCAGGTATAATGCTTGCTCTGTTGATTGGCATGTGGTGTATACTGTATATAACTGATCATTGTATGGTGGATACACTAAGCCTACAGAGTATATAGCTGCAGTACTGGGAAGTTCTTGTGTGATATACACAACTGTATATAGTTCATACATTTTCTATTTCTGCACCTTCTGAGAATCAGCGTGTTATATACACAGCACTGTATCTGCACTGTACACTTTATTACTATACTATCTATGCTCGCATACCCTATGTAATCTGCACCCTGAGTGAAATCCCCCCTTATATTACTTATTTAACCTGTTACTGTGGTGGTGTTGTTTTTAGATGGTTTTAATCCTTGTCACATGTGTTATGTTTCAATAACATTGTACTTATTAGTTTAGGTGTATTCTTGTCCTTTTACGACAGTCTTGTGTTAATACACAATGTAGCACCCTATATTTATATTGTAGCTGTGTTTATGGCTCAGTCATAACATTGTTCTGGGGCTTCTGTATGGATCCAGTTGGCCCCTTGCCTGTACAACTAAAGGCCTTGTCCCTGGAGGTCACAGAGATTAGGGACCAACAGCAGCATGCACATTCGGCGGCTTTTAGTGACACGTTCGGCGGCTTCTAGTGACCGAGGTCATCCGAAAACCACTTTGGAACCTAAGGTAAAATTACCAGACTGATTTGACGGCGACAGAAGTAAGTTTTCTATTATTTCTGCTTCAAGTAAAATAATACTTCCTTTTATGTCCGGAATCCTCTGGATCCTAGAAACAACAATTAAGCATAATTTTAAGAAAAATAAATTTGGTGAGTCCCAAGAATAATTAAAATCCTCAATTTATTAGAAAATAATTAAAAGATCATACAGGTTGGGGATACATCTCGAGATGTATCCCCAACCTGTATGATCTTTTAATTATTTTCTAATAAATTGAGGATTTTAATTATTCTTGGGACTCACCAAATTTATTTTTCTTATGTGAAGCCTTAAGTCACGGCTATTGGTTGGAGACCCACAGCATTGCAAAACGGACTGAGCTATACTAAGAGGACACGGTGAGGCTGCTTTTTTGTTTATTTACCTTAAGCATAATTTTGTCTCTACTCCGTGGACATCCACAGGCGTGAGCTTTTTCTTTGCCTTAGGAGTCTTAGGCGTTGGCCTCTGTAGAGGTATTTCCCTCGGCTCTTGGTCTCATTTATGACGACCCTGTCAAGTTTGCTGTAGCCGAGTCCAAGATCCATAGATTGGTTCAGGGAGGTTGTAGAGCTGAGAATCACTGTTCTGAGGTCAGACGTTGGACTGTGGAGACGTCTTGGACCGTCCCTGCTCTCGGGAGTCAGTTCTGCCAGGGATTGTCGGATCAGATTGAGGCAAGGATGATTTACAATTCCTGTTCGCAGTCTTTAGAGGAGGCTATGACCCTCGCTATTTGTTTAGACACACAGGGGATAAGGACACATTAGTAGGTGTTTTAGTGGTGCCTCCTTCATCAGGTGAGACTGGTGAATCTATACAAATTGGTGCTTGTAGGGATCCTAGAGCGGGTACGGAAAATGGAGCACCTACTTCTTGTTTATATTGTTGTCATTCTGGTCTCGTTACGGTTGAATGTTTTAAGTACATTAATGAATTTCTTAAAGGAGAAAAAAACCTTAAATGTGAAGTTGCAGGTTCTAAGAATGTAAAATTATCTCTGGTTCAAGCATAAGGTTTTTTCTTACATGTATTCCTGGAGACTAAAACTGGTTTTACTTTTACACCTGCATTTTGTGGATTCAGGTTCTGCTTTGAACTTTGTTGATTATCACTTCGCTGTAAACTGTGGTTATGATGTCTCTCCTCTCAGTCTTCCCATTCAAGTTTCAGCAATTGATAATTCTCCTCTTTCTCAAAGCCACGTTACCTCGAAGGTCGAGGATGTTTTAGGGGTTCTACACACTGAATCCATTACATTTATAGTGTTTCCTTCTTTACCTGCAAAATTAGTGTTAGGACACAATCCGACTATCAATTGGGAGACTCCGGAGGTTGTCTTTTGGGCGACTCTTTTTTTCTGATCGTTTATCGAAGTCCTTGGCTTCTGTGAGGTCTCCCCTTTCAGAATTCATTCAGGACTTAGATGATGTGTTCTCTGAGACACAGTGTGAAGTTCTCCCACCGCATAGAACATATGATTGCTGTGACGACACAGCTTTTAATCTTTATTATCCAGACGCGTAAATGCAGTAGGCCAGGAGCCATACACCTTTATTTTTATTTTGACTTTTGAATTTTTGTGTTTCTTTCTTTGGGTGGGACAAGAAACATGGACTCTTGTCATAAGTCTGAATGTTGACTTCTCTTGTAGGTTGAGTTGATATGTGTTAATTGATGAATGGCTGTTATTTACATCTTATATCAGCTCCTACAGTCTATTGACTTATGTCTGGAGGACAGGGACGCTGTGTCTTTGAACAATGAATGTTTGCTACATATGTTTACTAACCATTGTGTGGGCCTTGTGGCTTGTTGACTCGCAGATCAGAGGAGTAGAAGCTATGCAGATCGATTAAATGCTCAAACAATGGAGAGTTAAACTCACCTCACCTCCCTCCTGACCTGTAGATAATGTCTTGAAGGACAGTTGTGAACTATATAAGGGGGATATGCCTCTGTATCAGGAGTCTTTTTACAAAACAACAGACAGTAACACTCTAAGTGACAGCTCTACAGGACAACATGGCTCCATCCAGGGGGATACAGATCTGTTCCATTGACTATCACAGAACCCATGGATACATTTGGGAGAAAGCCGGGTTGGGACCCACCAGTCACCTGGTTCCATAGAGATGTTTGAGGTAGCCAGGTTGGGACTCACCGGTCGCCTGGAACCCACGGATATTTTCCGAGAAAGCCAGGTTGGGACCACCTGGTCACCTAGTTCCATGAATATGTCCAGAGAAGCCAGGGTCGGACCCTCGGGTCTCCTGGCCACGTTCCTCAATGGACTGTCAGCTTGCTAAGCTTGCCGCTACCTCCTCTCTATGGGTGTCCACCTAAAGAGGGGTGTCACTAGTTGAGGTAGTTGGCCCTGGAAGTTCCAAAGTTGCAGCTGCTCTATTCCCGGGGGCCACCGGAAGGGTGAGACTGCGTAATTTTGCACCATCTTGGGCATTTGCTGGGACTGTTCGATATGTTTATTGTCTGTTTGGTGGTTCGATAAGTATTGCCACACTGTTTTACCCTCACCCCGTGTTTTCTGAGTAGTATTATGCCCACAGAAGACCCCGGGTCTTCACAATTGCGCTGTCAAATTCATATCAGGTGCCTAAGTCTCGTTTGTTTACCCTCTCTCTTCCTGGGAGAGAGGCTTTAAAAGAGTATATACAAAAAAAGTCTGGTCAATGGTCATATAAGACCTTCCCCTCTCCAGTTGCAGTGGGGTTTTTCTTTGTTAAGAAAAAAGATGGAGGATTGCGTCCATGCTTGGACTTTAGAGAGATTAATGAAATCACGGTTCGCAGTCCCTATCCTTTACCCCTTTTACCGGACCTGTTTAATCAATTAGTTGGACTTGAGGGGGGCATATAACCTATAACCTCATACATGTTCGACAGGGTGACAAATGGAAAACCACTTTTAATACGCCTGAGAGTCATTTTGAAAATCTGGTGATGCTGTTCGGGTTGACTAATGCTCCAGTCTTAGGCCACGGCCCTACTATCAGTATTTGGTCAGTATTCGGTCAGTATTTTTTCTCAGGAATGGGAGCCAAAACCAAGTGAGGAACCATCAGAGAAAAGGTATAATAGAAACAAGTCACCAATTCTGCATTTATCACCCACTCCTGGTTTTGGCTCCCACTCCTGAGAAAAATACTGACCAAATACTGATAGTGGGGCCGTAGCCTTAGTGAGGAGATGGTGGTGGTGGTGGTTGCACTGGATATATATTAGCGTATTCAGGATGCTCAGGACAGTGCGTTGCCTTTAAACAAACTGCATGTACTGTCCTCTTTAGGCCCAGATCTTCTTAATGAAGCACATGATTTTGTTTTGGCTGGGCATCTGGGTTCTTCTGCCACTTGGAGAACTCTTTCTAGGTCCTTTTGGTGGCAGAAAGCTCACAAGGATGTTAATGAGTATGTTCATAATTTAAGAGTTTGTGTCTGATCTAAAGCCTCTCGTCAGGCTCCAGCAGGTTATCTTTTGCCTAACAAGAATCCTTCACAGTCCTGGACCCACTTGTCCATGAATTTTGTCACTGATTTGCCTAATTTTGGCGGTAGTACTGCTGTGTGGGTGGCGGTGGACCATTTCAGCAAGATGGTTCATTTGGTTCCACTTCAAAAGTTGCCCACTGCTAAGAGCTTAGCTACTGTACATTGCTCATTTCTCATATTGTTAAACTTAATGGTGTTCCCAAGAACATTATTTCCGATAGAGGGGTTCAGTTTTTGGCTAGCTTTTGGCGTAGTTTTTGCTCTAGATTGGGTATCAAATTGTTGTTTTTCTCAGGGTACCATCCCAAGACTAATGGACAGACTGAGAGGATGAACCAAGAGATAGAGCAATATTTGAGGAAGACTGGTAAGAGTTTCTGCCCCTTGCTGAGTTTGCTTTAAATAAGCGTACCTCCATGGCTACTTGGACCTCATATTTTTATTGTTATGGGGGTTTTCATCCAGTATTTGAGAATTTTTCAGGGTTGCAGTCCTCCGTGACAGAGGAGGATAAATTTTCTTCCCGACTGATAAAAGTCTGGAGGAAGGTTGAAAGGGGTCTTTTGGTGACTAGTGATCGGGCCAAGAAGGGGGTAAACCGCAGACTTAGAAAGGCTCCTGTCTTTAGGGTAGGGAAGTTTGTGTGGTTATCCTTGAAAAATGTACTTCTTAAAGTGGCTTATAGAAAATTTGATCCCAAATTTATAGGGCCTTACTGGATTACAAAACTTTTGAATCCCGTGATGGTTAAGCTTCAACTCCATGTAGCTTGGAAAATCAACAACTCCTTCCATTCTTCCCTTTTAAAGAAATCTGAAGGGACACCTGGTTACCGAGACATTATTGAGGTGGATCTGGAGGGGGACCTGGAGTATAAAATAGAGCGAGTTCTGGAATCCAGGCAGGTCAGGCGCTGTTTGCAGTAGCTTGTCATATGGAGGGGTTACGGTCCAGAAGATAACTCCTGGGTTAATTCAGAGAATCTTTATGCGGATCGCCTAATAAGAGAGTTCCATCAGAGTTGTCAGAGGATGGGGGTTTCTGAGGGACCGGTGGCCCCTCGTAGAAAGGGTGGGGTACTGTCATTGACTGGTTGAGGTAGTTGGCCCTGGAAATCACAGCTGTTTTATCCCAAGTGGGCCAGCAGAAGGGTGAGACTGTGTAATGTTGTACCATCTTGGGCATTTGCTGGGACTGTTCGATGTGTTTATTGTCCGTTTGGTGGTTCAATAAAGTATTGCCACACTATTTTACCCTTACACTCTGTTGTCTGAGTAGTATTATGCCCACGGAAGACCCCCGTGTCTTCACATTTTGGTGCCAACAGTGGGGTCCCACTCAGCCCAGCAGATCTGGGGAGCTGCAAGGGAACTGGTGCTAGCACACAACGTCCAAGGTGTTCCACAACCAGGGAGGCATGTAGACAAACCCAGCAGGCCATAGGTGAGACATACACAGCTGGTTTCGGATGCTACCATGTCCAACCCCACCAGCCCAGCCTTGGGAGGGGGACCTGAGAGGATATACAGCAGCAACAAGAAACGGCAACTTCAGGAGCTGTGCCAGCTTCAATGGATTGAATACCAGGTCACCGACACTCTGCTATACCAACTATGTAAATTGATTAAATGCTCAAACAATGAGACATGAGCCCTGTGGAATAATACCCTCCCTAACTCTTGCCCTGTGGATGTGTTCTTGAAAGAACAAATGTGAACTATTTAAGGAACATATGTCTCTGTAGCAGGTAGATTTGAAACAGGGAATTGAAATAGACTTTACAAGGGCAATCAAAGATCAGACTCTCTTCAGATCATCAGCTTGGTAGCATGGCTTTATCCAAAGAGACACAGATTTGGATTCTACATGATTCCAGCCTAAGGGTATATGGCCCTGAATGGAAAGATATGGATCTGATCCATTGACCATCAGACAGCCCATGGATACGATGAAGTCACCTGGCCCCATGGATATGTTTGGGGTTGTCAGGTGGCACCCTCCGGTAGCCTGGAACCCATGAAGACATTGGTAGAAGCCAGATTGTGACAAGCTGGTCTTCTGGCCCCATGGAAACTCTCAGAGAGGCCAGGGTGGGACCCTCGAGTCTCCTGGCCTTGTACCTCGATTGACTGTTGGCTTCCTAAGCTTGCCGCTACCTTCTCTCTGTGGGGGCCCGCCAAAATCAGGAAGGCCACTGGTTGAGGTAGTTGACCCTGGAAGTCCCAATTTACAGCTGTTCTATCACAGATGGGCCAGCAGAAGGGTTAGACTGTTTAATTTTGTACCATCTTGGTTATTTGCTGGAACCGTTCTGTGCTTATTGTCCATTTGGTGGTTCAATAAAGTATTGCCACACTGTTTTAGCCTCACCCTGTGTTGTCTGAGTAGCATTACGCCCACAGAAGACCCAATGTCTTCACAGCTCGATTCTGGGGCTTGATCTGGTGACCTCTGGCTGTGTGGTCAGTTTCCCTCTCTGTTGGACCACAGCCTGTGTTGCCTGTTTCCATCTGCTGATAATGCTCTTGTCTTTCTTTTGCTTTGCTGTTTTGCTTCTGTGCAGGTGTTTTCACTTCCTCGTTTGGTTTGTCCTATCACAACTTGGGAGGGGCTATATATACTCTCCTGGCTCATGCAGTCTTTGCTGGCTATATTCCAAGTAAGATTAATATTTGAAGTCCCAGCTCCCCAGTTAAGGATTATCTTGCTGAGGTTTTCTCTATTGCTTCTCCTGTGGTCTGTTTACGTGTTTCCCTTACCAGCACTCTTCCCATTTGTTACATTTAAGGCCTGGGGGTTTCCACGTATACAGAAGGTCTTTCTGGGTTCCTTTTTTTTCCTTCCGTCTTTCATGTATGACTGTGAGCAAGTCCTTACCCCTGTGTCTCACCCTATGTCTCTGTGCGCTACGTTTTGTTGTTGTTTTGGGTTACACTCTGTGTATGGTTGAGGGTGCAGTTAAGGACACTCAGAGTCAGCCGACTTTGAGTCGGGGTGCCATTGCGTAATTTTAGGGTGCCAACCTCCACTGTTAGGTAGGGACAAATCAGGCTCAAGTTAGGGATTTGCCTAGTCTGTATAGAAACCTGTGGTTTAACATCTCCCCTGGTTTGTTCATCCCCGTGCGAGTGTTAGGGCTCAGTCATAACATTTGGTTTGTCGTATCACATCTTGGGTCGGACTTTATATTCTATCCTTTCTCTGCACTTTCTTACTGGCTTTACTTCCTGGTGGATGTACATTTAGGAGTCCCAGCTCTTTATCTTAGGGGTTTACCTTGCTGAGTAATCTCCTGTTGTATTCTTGCAGTAAGCTGGTTTGATTTCCCTCCCAACACCTTACCTTTTATCTCTGTTACGTTCTTGGGAGGACTTACAGGTTCCTTTTATTTTTGCTACTCCTTAACCTTCACCCCTTCACCTTATTTGTAAAATGTTTCAAATATAAAAATTAATTTCTAAAAGAAAGAAAAAAAAAAGACTTTAAAGTGTGAAGATGAAGGTTCCAAGAGTCTGAGATTGTCTCTTGTTCAGACATCTGGGTTTTTCTTACAGGTGCCTCCGGAAACTAAGTCTGGGTTTACATTTACGTTGTTATGCTCGTAGGTGGCACACGTGGTTTGTGGACCCACTGTGCTACAGACCTTACTTACCCGGGAGGGGCGTGACTAAGCAGCTACCATGGTGTTCACTGGAGTCTCTAGTGGTGAGGTCAGGTGCCACTTCAGGGCAGCGTCCGGCAGTAGCAGCTCACCCCAAAGGTCAACAACGTTAATTCAGATTCCTAGACAGGGCAGGACAGCTACTTGGATAAGTTCAGACTGTGCAGACAGGACAGCCACTTGGACAGGTTCAGACTGTGCAGACAGGACTGCCACTGGAACAGGTTCAGACTGTGCAGACAGGACGGCCACTGGTACAGGTGGTTCAGACTGATAGGTCTTGGGATAGCAGTCAGGTACCGCTGAAGCGGTTTCAGGACACGGACAACCTATACTAGACTAATGGGACACAGGATACAGGAATAGCTTTAACAAACTAGGGAAGGGAGACCTGGCAACATACAGTTGCACACACAAAACCACCTAAAAGTAACTATAGGGGTTGCTCAGGACCTCCCTATTGGGGAGGGTGCCTTTTATACAAGATGCTTCCCAGCTATAGGCTGGGAGACACCTTGCAGGTGATCAGATTAAGTAAAAAAAACCCAGCTGTTAGCTAGGGGCATTACCATGTGCTCTTGCTGACCGTTTAAGAACAGGGGAGCACACGCGCGTACTAGGCACGCTACCGGGAATGGCGGCACGCATAACAGGAAGAAGCAGGAGGCAGGAGCATGCTGAGGACCGCGCCAAGGACCGGGACAGAGAGTAAGTCGGTGTCCCTGCATGGAGGGAGAAGGGGACACCATGCAGGGACACTGGCCACAGCGCTACAGTACCACCACCCCCCCATTTATGCTCCCAATGACTCTTTGCAGAGAAGATGGAGCCAGACTCTTCTTCCTGAATTTCCACGACCTCTCATCAGGGCCACAGTTTCTCTGAGCCACTGGGATGAAAGTCACATCTTCCACCTTCTTCTTGACCAGAAAGCCTCTCACCGGCTGGACATCATCAGACAGAACAGAGTGGATTTGGAAACAGGGAACTTAATTTGCAGAGTCTCTCTTAGTCCGGCAGGAATAGTTGTCCCCTTGGAAGACACGAAGATGGACTGGGACTCCTCCTCCTGGTTGGTGGACAGTAGAGACTTGGAGGATGCCTCTGCCTTGATGTTGTCATCCTGTGACCACCTGGAACTAGAAGATACCTTCACAGGGTCAATTTTCACATTGGTCTCAACCAGGATACATCCTTCAGGTGGTAGGTCTTTAGGAAACCGGCCAATGGAATCATCGCCTGCCGGAGATGATGGCAACACTAGTGATGATATGATACCGATTCACCATGGCTTGCTGTAAGAAATTTCCCACTGAACCAGAGTCAAGAAAGACTATTTCATTGAACCGGATTCCTCAATAGGACACGGAAATGTTCAAAGTCAGTGATTAAGAGTCTCCTCTCTCACCTAGGGAAGCTTCACCCACAGGCCCTAGGTTTAGGAGTTTAGACCTCTTAAGACAGTCACGAATAAAGTGCTCTGCGCTACCATAGCCAAAGCACACTCGCTTGGCACGACCACTCTCTGGCTTCCTCTCTGCCACCCTAATACGTTCGACTTGCATGGGTTCGACCAGGATGACTGTTTCAGGAGGCTGAGGAAAGAGCGGTCTTTGGAAAGACGGAGCCAGATGTGCCAGTTTCATTTCACGTGTCACCTCATTGGTTCGCTCTTGAAACCGGAGGTCGATTCGAATTGCCAGGGAGATTCATTCGTCTAGAGAGGTCGGGATGTCACGTCCTGCCAACATGTCCTTGATCCTTCCTGTCAAGATTTCACAGCCTGGGAAAGTCACACAGATCCACCACGCTGTTATCTTTGGAGCAAACAGCTCTCTGTGCCCCCTATCATCTGGACAATTACACAATTGGCCGACGATTAACAGAGGAGGCTGCAGGCTGTTTGCACTAACAGGCCGGTTATCGGAAAACTAACAGTGAGCGTATGGTATATACATCTCCGATTCCAACGCATGGAATATATGTATATACCTGCGATACAGTCACTGCGAATTCCCCAATAACCCAAGAAAGATTATTAGCTGCCACTAACAGTCATTTTATATAAAGGCTGACTGGATGTTATGAACTGCTACAAGCACTAAGGAAAGATAGGAAAACTGCCCCTACAATAGGACTAAGCTGATTCCCTACGATGCAGCGGGGGACCTGTTCCTTGTGAACAGACCCGCCTAAGTCCTCGGCTAGTCTGAACACAGACCTATAGATATAAGGGAGGGGTCCCTACAAGAACTAAGGACTGGGATATAGTTGGACACCTCCTAGCAGAAATTGTAGCAGAGCAAAGACAAACAAACAAAAAGTACTAGTGGTCAAAAGACCAAGCAAACTACAGAGTAAGGTACAAGGCACCTGGCTAGCTTAAGAATAAATGTAACACTGAAGTCCAGCAAGGCCAGAAGGGCGGAGCTGGATTATATAGGCAGAAAGTCATGTGACCAACAAAATAGAAAAATAACTAACAGGAGGGTTCTAACAGTACCCATTCTTCTATGAGGATCCTCCGGATCCTCCAGGCCCAGGTCTATCAGGAAACCTACTGTGAAACGCTCCGACAAGTCTAGGAGCAGAGACATCATCCGCCTTTACTCAGGAGTTATCCTCGGGACCGAAACCTTTCCAAGCGACGAGATACTGCAATCTCCCTCTATGCCTTCTGGAATTAAGAATGCGAGAAATTTCATATTCACCATCTTCCACCACCGGAGGAACAGAGACAGTGGCGTCCCTATCCGAAACCTCAGCTTTTTTCAATAAGGAAACATGAAACACCGGATTAATCTTCCAGGAGATGGGAACCTCCAACCTAACAGCAGATTGGTTAACTACCTGAAGCACCTTAAACGGCCCTACAAATTTCGGGCCCAATTTCTTAGAAGAAATCCTCAACCGCAGATTCTTAGAGGACAACCAAACCATGTCACCAATAGCAAACAAAACCTCTTGACGTTTCCTGTCAAAGTACCTCTTAGATTTTTCGTTAGCCTCTTGAAGGTTACAACGTACATCAGTCCAAACTCTCTCCAAATCACCGGAAAAGTTCTCCTCCTCCGGCACAGCCGATACCAATTTGGAGAATGACCCAAACGACGGATGTCTCCCAGTACAACAAAAAAAAGGAGACCACCCAGCAGAAGAGGATGTATGGTTGTTAAGAGCAAATTCAGCAAGTGGTAGAAACTCAGACCACACCTCTTGATTGTCAGCCACAAAACAACGCAAAAACTGTTCAACATCCTGGTTCTTCCTTTCTGTCTGGCCATTAGACTCAGGATGATATCCAGATGAAAATGACAAATGAACTCCCAACCTGTCACAAAAGGCACGAGCCACGAACTGAGGTCCCCTATCGGAAACAATGTCGGTAGGAAAGCCATGGAGTCTGACAATCTCCTTGACAAAGGCCTTAGCGAGTGTCTTAGCGCAGGGCAGTTTGAGGAAAGGAACCAAGTGACACATCTTGCTAAAACGGTCCACGACCACCCAGATGACAGTGAAACCCTCGGACACAGGAAGGTCAGTAATAACATCCATAGCAAGATGCATCCAAGGTGCACTAGGAACCTCCAGAGGGCAAAGCAACCCCGCACCAGGAGCATGCGAAGACTTAGATCTAGCACACACCGTACATTGACGCACCCACTTAATGACTTCCTTCTGCCACCCAGGCCACGAAAAACTGCGACCTACAAGTCTCTTAGTCTCAGAAATTCCTGGATGACCTGCCAACCGAGACTCATGACACTCCACAAACAAATCTCTCCTAAAGTTCCTAGGCACAAACAACCTCCCATGGGGAGTGTTAGACGGGGCAACCTCCTGGGCTTTCAGAATCCCATCTTCCAAAACGGAGTCCAATGCTGCTATCACAACACCTTCCTGTAAAATGCTCTCCTCCTCCTCGATACCAACCATGGGAGAAAAGCTGTGAGACAAAGCATCAGCTTTTACATTCTTGGTACCCGGGATGTAAGTAACAGAAAAATTAAACCGTGAAAAAAAAAGTGCCCACCTAGCCTGACGGGCATTCAAGCGCTCGGCAGCATCAAGATAGATCAGATTCTTATGATCAGTGAAAACCTGAATGGGAAATTTAGCACCTTCCAAGACATGACGCCAATGTTCAAATGCGAGTTTAATAGCCAGCAATTCCCGATTACCAACATCATAATTAAGTTCGGTCTCAGAAAATTTTTTTGAAAAAAAAGCACAGGGATGTACTCCATCCTTGTTTTCCTGAGACAACACCGCACCGACCCCCACAGAAGAAGCATCAACCTCAACCAAAAACGGCTTGGTCTCATCAGGCTGCATAAGGATGGGGGCAGAACTGAACCTCTCCTTGAGATACACAAAAGCTTCAATGGCCTCAGTAGTCCACTGGACCGTATTCGCACCTTTCCTGGTGAGATCGGTCAGCGGCTTAACAATTATAGAAAAATTCTTAATGAATTTTCTGTAATAATTGGCGAAACCCAAAAATCTCTGTATCGACTTCAAACCAATAGGCCTAGGCCATTCCTGAACCGCCTGAACCTTCACAGGGTCCATCTCAAAACCTTCACTGGAGATAATGTAGCCCAAAAAACTAATTCTCTGCACAGCGAACTCACATTTCTCCAGCTTAGCAAAAAGCGAATTGTCACTTAACAACTGCAATACCTCACGTACGCTCTGCCAATGAGACTCCAGATCAGGCGAATAAATCAAAATGTCATCCAAATACACCACCACATTCTTACCAATCAACGGTCTTAGGATGTTATTAATAAGGTTCTGAAAAAACGCTGGTGCATTGGTAAGACCAAAAGGCATCACCAGATTCTCAAAATGACCCACAGGAGTGTTAAAAGCAGTTTTCCATTCATCACCCTCCTTCATACGTAACAAATTGTATGATCCCCGGAGATCAATTTTAGAGAACCACTTGGCCCCCACTAACTGGTTGAACAAGTCAGGAATTAATGGCAGTGGGTAGGGATTGCGTACGGTAATTTTATTAATTTCGCGAAACTCCAGACATGGACGTAAACCGCCGTCCTTTTTTTTTACAAAAAAAAAATCCAACAGCCACAAGAGACTTAGAAGGTCTAATGTGACCGGCGGCCAAGCTTGTCTGTATGTATTCCTCCAAGGCCTTTCTCTCAGGAATAGTAAGATTAAATAAGGGACTCTTGGGAAGAGTCGCTCCAGGGACAAACTCAATGGTGCAATCATAGTCCCTATGAGGAGGTAAAACTTGCGACTCCTCCTCAGAAAAAAACTTCCAAAAATCCTGAATAGGTACAGGTAATTCCCCTCTTTCCACAGCAGCAATACGTCCGTTACAACACTTATCATGACACTTAGGACTCCAAGACTTAGTTTCATTGGTAGACCAGTCCAGTACAGGATTGTGCAATTTTAACCAAGGTAACCCCAAAACCACTGGAAAAGGCAAGTTATTTAATACCGCCAAATCCAAATTCTCTTGGTGAATACCATTAATGGTGAGGGGAAATTCAAAAACCTTGTGAGTAATACATTTCAAAGGAGTGTTATTAACAGCAACCACAGAAATAGGAGATGACATAAGTTTGGATTCTAATTTAAATTTTTCCAAAAATCCCTTATCAATCACATTGAGTGTAGAACCACAATCCACAAATACCCGAAATTCAATTAACTCCTCCTGAAATGAGGTGCTCCCAGAAAGAAATACTCCCTGTGAGTTTAAACAAGCAATACGGGCGTAACTGACCTTTTTTTTTTCTTTGTTCAAACGAAGCACACAGTTCTTAATAAAGTGGTCAGATTTACCGCAATAAAAACATAATCCCTTAGCAAACCTGCGGTCTTTTTCCTGAGAATGGGGTGACATCGCCCCAATCTCCATCAGTTCTCCTCCTTCCGAGCAGACCCTCTGAAAACTAGGAGCTGCCATAGCAGTAGATTTCTCTTCATTAATCCTAGCACGCAGTCTCCTGTCCACACGTATAGCTAATTGTATTGCCTCCTGCAAGGTTCCAGGTGTTGGGAAGGCAATCAGCAGATCCTTAACCCTTTCACCTAGACCAGCAAGAAACAGACATTTTAATGCCGAGTCATTCCATTCCACTTCGGCCGACCATCTTCTGAAGTATGTACAATAATTTTCCACATCACCTGGTCCCTGCTTCAAACATCTTAATTCAGTTTCAGCAGATGAGACTCGATCAGGGTCGTCATACAACAACCCCATAACAGAAAAAAAATCTTCCACTGATCTAAAACACGGATCACTAGGTTGGAGAGAAAAGGCCCATCCCTGTGGTTCTTTGCGCAAAAGTGCCATTATAAACCCAATGCGCTGTGATTCATTCCCAGAGGATCTGGGTCTTAAACGAAAATATAATAAACAAGCGTTTTTAAAGGAAAAAAAATCTTGTTGTTTACCATAAAAAAAATCTGTCAGTCCTACCTTCGGTTCCACAAAATGCGCTCCAGGACAGCTACTCACGTGTTGCTGGAGCTCGGCCACCTCCAAAGACAGTCCCTGTAGGCGATGAGCCAACTCCTGAACCGACACCATGCTGATAACTGGATTTCTTTCCTTAGAGTGTTTTATTTTTGTTTTGGGCTGGACTTACTGTTATGAACTGCTACAAGCACTAAGGATAGGGGAAAACTGTCCCTACAATAGGACTAAGCTGATTCCCTACGATGTAGCGGGGGACCTGTTCCTTGTGAACAGACCCGCCTAAGTCCTCGGCTAGTCTGAACGCAGACCTATAGATAAAGGGAGGGGTCCCTACAAGAACTAAGGACTGGGATATAGATAGACACCTCCTAGCAGAAATTGTAGCAGAGCAAAGACAAACAAAAAGTACTAGTGGTCCAAAGACCAAGCAAACTACAGAGTTAGGTACAAGGCACCTGGCTAGCTTAAGAGTAAATGTAACACTGAAGTCCAGCAAGGCCAGAAGGGCGGAGCTGGATTAAATAGGCAGAAAGTCATGTGACCAACAAAATAGAAAAAGAACTAACAGAAGGGTTCTAACACTTCCACCGCATAGGTCATATGATTGTGCTATTGACTTCATACCAGGAGCTAAGATGCCTAAAACTCATTTTTTTAGCTTTTTCTTAAAGACAGGGAGGCTTTGACAGAATATATTCAAAAGAGTCTTGCTGAGGGTCATGTACGACCATCCACCTCTCCAGTCACTGTCGGGTTCTTTATTGTTAAGAAAAAAGATGGAGGGTTACATCCGTGCTTGGATTTTAGAAAGAATAATAAAATCACGGTTCGAAATCCTTACCCTTTGCCCTATTTTTCCTGACATTTTTAACCAATTATCTGGAGCTAAATGGTTATCCAAACTTGACTTAAGGGGGGCATATAACTTTATAAGCGTACCTCAGAGTAACGAATTGAAGACCGTATTCAATACGCCTGAAGATCATTTTGAGAACTTGGTCATTCTGTTCGGATTAACCAATGCTCTGGTGGTTTTACAGAATTTCATAAATGACATTTTTTGCCCCCTGGTGGATAGATTTGTGGTAAATTATCTGGATGACATATTGATTTACTCAAGTACTCTGGAGGAGCATCGTGAACATGTCAGACAGGTTCTCCAGATTCTACGTGACTTGATTTATTTGCAAAACTAGAAAAATGTCAATTTGAACTGCAGCAGGTCCAGTTGTTAGGACATTTGGTTTCTGCATCAGGGCTTCGGATGGACCTTGTTAAGGTGCAAGCGGTCACTGATTGGGTCCAGCCAAGTAACATGACTGCAGAGATTTCTTGGCTTTGCTCATTTTTATTGGAGGTTCAAGAACTTTTTTGGTCATAGCCAAGCATTTAACTGACATAACCAAGACGGGAACAGATTTTTCTTCTTGGTCAGCTGAGGCGGTAAATGTTTTTTCTTCTCTCAAGTCAGCTTTCTCTCAGGCTCCTGTTCTCAGCCAACCTGAGGTCGATCGGCCTTTCTTTGTCGAGGTAGATGCTTCCAATACTGGGATGAGAGCTGTTCTATCACAGAAAAAAAATAGGTATCTTCATCCTTGTGCTTTTTTTTCCAGGAATTTTCTCAAGCTGAGTCTAATTATGATATAGGTGACCGAGAGCTTCTGGCGGTTAAGAGAGTCTTTGAGGAATGGAAACATTGATTGGAGGGGGCAAGACAAGGTGACTCAGGCTCCGTGGGCCCTTTTTTTTTGCCCGGTTTGACTTTGTTGTTACTCATATCCCCAGATCTGAAAATGTCAAGGCTGACGCTCTGTCCTGTAGTTTTGTCCAAGAGTTAAGGGATGAAAATTCTATCAAGATTCTTAGTGAGGGTTGGTGGTTGGTGCTCTGGGGATCTCAGGCAGCGCATTGAGGATGCTCAGGACAGTGCGCCAGAAGGTTTATCTACGAACAAATTTTATGTACCACCCTCTTTACGCGAAGATCTCGTTAACGAAGTAGATGATTACGTTTTAGCTGGGCATCTGGGTTCGTCTGCCCTTTGGAGGTCTCTTTCTAGGTCCTTTTGGTGTCAGAATGCTCATAGGGATGGTAAAGAGTATGTCCGTAAATGCAGAATCTGTCTCAAGGCTAAAGCCTCTCATCAAGCTCCAGCGGGGTTATCTCTTGCCTAATGATGTTCCGTAGCAGCCCTGGATTCATGTGTCCATGGACTTTGTCATCGATTTGCCTAACTCTATTGGCAATACTGTCGTGTGGGTGGTGGTGGACTGTTTTAGCAAAATGTTTAATTTTGTCCCACTTCAAAAGCTGCCAACTGCTAGGAGCTTAGTAACTTTGCTTATTTCTGATATCATGAAATTGCATTTCGTCATAGAAAATATTAATATCTCTGAAACCCCTCTCGCTCCTCCCTTCTCTGTTGCAGTACGAGACAAGAGGTGACAGTAATAGAATAGAATAGAATAGAATAGAATGGTAGAGTTGGAGGGGACCTCCTGGGTCATCTGGTCCAACCCCCTGCTCAAAGCAGGATTCACTAAATCATCTCAGACAGATATCTGTCCAGCCTCTAAGATGTGAATTACACAGTTTAAAATATGGGAAATGAGTAAGACTGCGCTGTATAGATTGGAGACAAAGAGAAGTGAACCATCCTAATTAGCATGCAAAGCTCCAGTTTAAAATATGGGAAATGAGTAAGACTGCGCTGTATAGATTGGAGACAAAGAGAAATGAACCATCCTAATTAGCATGCAAAGCTCCAGTTTAAAATATGGGAAATGAGTAAGACTGCGCTGTATAGATTGGAGACAAAGAGAAATGAACCATCCTAATTAGCATGCAAAGCTCCAGTTTAAAATATGGGAAATGAGTAAGACTGCGCTGTATAGATTGGAGACAAAGAAAAGTGAACCATCCTAATTAGCATGCAAAGCTCCGTTTGGGAACAAAGGGCCCAGATGACAGAACAAGGATGTATATTGTGAATAGACAAAGAGTACAGACTGGACAAATAGTTAAGACCGCAAAAGGCTTTTTAAGTTTAGAGAGGATTAAAGCAGATACCTCACACCCTTTTTAAATAGTCATTGTTACCTAGCATATACATTTCTTACATCACAACAGCTCAGCTAGATGGGGTGTCTCCGAAAAAAAAAAAAAATAATATTGAAGTTTGTATAAATCCAATATTGATGAGACAGACATTTTCAGCGCTGGGCTAATATGGGAAGAATATGTATATTTTTTCATATCTATGACACCTGCCTCTAAGCCACAAATCAATAGTGGCCAAATAACTAACAACAGCCATGTCATGTTTGGTCTCTGGGTCACCATAAAATCGCAATAAAAAATATGGCAGCGTTCTTCAACTTCTGCGATCACCCAGAGAGGAGTAATCGCATAAGTGAGACTTTCATAAAATCCTGAAGGACTGAGAACAGCCCACAACCCTGCCCATGTGAGGTCATCACCGGGTGGCTGTAGGGGTGTAACTCAGGTACTTATAAAAGATCAAGCCGATTTAAGATTTGTGTTCCTGTAGAGAGATACACCTCGTGTATGCATTCATCCAGTTTACTGAACGGCCCCAAGCGAAGCGCTCTCTTTTGGCTAAACTGAATCGCCTCTGCGATCGGTGTATTAAGTTATTATGTTAATTCCCTTTATTTTGCTGTGATTGAATATGCTGCATTGTTTTGTCCCCTTTGTAAAATATTTTGTATAGTTTTCATAAACACTGCTTCCGTTTGGATTAAATATAAAATGTAATAGTTCTGTTCCTTTTGTTCTGTAAACTGTGCCCCGAAGCCATACGCTACCAGAGCCAGAACCAGCGGTGGGATCTTAGAGCCGCCCATCAGTGATCTGGTTTGAGAAATCATTCCTGTCACTGAAAGCTTGTACTGTTCTTGCAAGATTCTGTGCCAAGTTTTGAGGAATCAGACTCGGTGTTTTTATTATTTTTTTATCTGGGACATCACTGTACGCGTAGCAGTTTCACCTCACCCCCTTCTCTTGTTTTTCTATTCTATCTTTTATTTGGCAAGTAACTGCTAAGATGACAGCTGCTTATAAAAAGCATGAGAAAGCTGTGCTGATCAGGCTGTATGAAGGTGCCAGAAACCAACACGATGTGGCCCCAGAGCCGGGGACCATTGGACCACCAGGAGACCTAACTATGGCTCTGGCTCCAGCGTTGGCAGACTCCAAGGGGGCTAGCAGCCACCACAGCTCCGAGGATGGAATGAACTCTTGTGTGCCACTCCTTCTGCAGCAACTGGGAGACTGTGACCCTCGAGCGCCTGCAGCTGGTGCTACAAGAAGGCAAAGCAGAGAGTGAGTTCGCAGAGCAAAAGGCTGAGAAAGCCGAGTGTCAAGCTGAGCAACAGGCCAAACGGAAGGAGCGTCAGTACCAGCTGGAGTTAGCCCGAATCCAGATGCAGAAATCTTCCCCATCAAGTAGTGAGTCCAGCAATGTCAACAGCTTTAAACCCTGTCCTAAGCATTTTCCTGTGATGGACAAGGATGAGGACTTGGACATATTTCTGCGGGGGTTTGAAAAAGCCTGCAGGCAGTACCAGCTACCAGTGGGCCCGATATATAACCCCAGGGCTCAGAGGGAAAGCTCTGGAGGTGTTTACATCTCTCCCTCAAGACCAAGATGGAGACTACAAGGCAATTATGCAGTTCCTGATAAAAAAAAGTACCAGCTGACCCCAGAGGTGTACTGCAAAAAGTTCCAGGCCCTCCAGTGTGGACCACATGACAGCTACAGAGATGTGGTGGACGGGCTCAGAACTAAAGCAGCACAGATTGCAGACACCTATGAGGCCAATCATACCCCTGAGGTGCGGAAGTCAGCTGTCGTTAGATGGATAGGGGTATGCAGACATCCACCCCCTGTGACCCTGCCAGCTGGCCCTCATGCGGTCCTGCCCCATCTTCCAGTACTCGGCCAGCATCTGACTCCCGCCGGTGCTATACCTGCAACCGTACTGGTCACATCAGCCTCACCTCAAGAAGAACCCCACACACAAGGGGTCTACTGCAGCTGTTCTTTTTGTTGATGGGGCAGTTGGGAGGGTGTGTGACAACTTACAATCAGTTACCGTGGGCGGTACCGTCACTATGGGGCTCATGGACACCGGAACCGAAGAAACCCTCATCCGCCCTGAGTTGGTGTCCCCTGAAGACCTCATCTCTGTGAAAACCCTGACTGTTCACCGACCTTTGCCCATGGCCTGTGTTTTCCTAGACTGGGGTGCGGGTTGAAGGAAGTGGGGGTGTCGAAGAACCTCCCCACAAGTGTTTTATTGGGGACTGATCTGGGACGGTTGGTTGCTCACTACATTCCTGACAACCCTCCCAGATCTGGTAATTTCAGTGATGCAAATGTTGATTATGTGAATGCTAATATGATGTATGATGATAATATGTCTTGTGGTACAGGAGAACTCAGCTATTTTACGCAGCGGGATGATGTTGCTGAGGATCCCCTAAAAGGAGCCAACGTGAGTGCTAAGGGTGATAGGAGCAGGCACGGAGATCATGAAACAGATGGTCCCGTGCAGCTGACCAGTGTCATGACGAACTGTGACATGGCCAGTGGCAGCAGCCCCATGATTGGCACTGCTCCTGCGATATTGGGGGAGGATGGGGAAGTGGGACCCACTGCCTGTCTGGCTGATGGGAAAGGGTTGTCTTCCGGGGAGACGGCCTACATAGCCGCTGTTAGTCATAGTGCCCAGAACGCAAGCGATGCGCTGCCTTCTAGGCCCTCATCGTCCAGTGGGACAACAGAACTGGCTGCGGACCCAGAGCAGGTCCCAGATGGCTGCAGTGAGGTTGGGGCCTTAACATCGCTTCTGGCTACCTCTAGCCAGGAGTTCCAGGCGGCTCTGCACTCAGATGCCAGTCTAGAGACGTTAAGGGACCTCACAGAGAAGCCCATCTCCGAATCCGATACGTAGAAGGTATTCTGGGTCCAGGGGAGGTTGTACAGGAGATGGTTCCGTGTAACCCCCAACAGGAGTGGCAGAGAGAAAGACTGCTGGTCGTGCCCTATCAGTTTAGGGAAGAGTTGTTGCTGGTTGCCCATGAGATACCGCTAGCTGGACACTTGGGGATCCGCAAAACGAAGGCCCGGCTGTCACACCACTTCTATTGGCCCAAAATGGTAACAGATATTGCCAACTACTGCCGCTCCTGTATCACGTGTCAAAGAGTGGGGAAGTCGGGGCGTGCCCCCAAGGTTCCCCTTATCCCTTTGCTGGTGAAAGAGGAGCCGATCCAGGGGATTGCTGTGGACATCATTGGTCCGCCGGCCATCCCGAGCAGCTCTGAAAAAGTTCATCCTTTCTGTGGTACACTATGCTACCCAGTGGCAGTAGCTCTGTCCTGAATTAGGGCCGATAAGATGATGCCCTTTTTGGCCATTTTTTTTCCGAGTAGGATTTCCCAGGAAGATGCTTACGAACCAGGGGATTCAGTTCATGTCTAGGTTAATGGAAGCCCTCTCTAAGAGAATGCAGGTGCAGCACCTGGTATCAAGCTCATATCACCCAATGGTACCCTTAAGCAGATGCGTAAGATGCTGGTTGAGTCCCATGAGAGCGACTGGGAGAGGTACATCCCACACCTTTGCCCACAGAGGGGTACCACAGACCTCAACGGGGTTCTCCCCCTTCAAGCTCCTTTACAGCAGATGAGTCCAGGGACCCCTTGGTCTGGTAAGAGAATCCTGGGAAGGGAAACTGAACACCCCCGAAGTGTCCGTCGTAGAGTACGTCATGCGGCTCCATGACAAAATGCAGTCCATGACGGAGCTGGTGCATGGGAATATGGTGCAGGCCCAGGCCAGCCAGAAGCCATGGTACGACCGAAACGCCTGGGAGCGGGTATAAGAAGTGGGTCAGAAGGTGTGGGTCCTAGTCCCAAAGACCCAGAGCAAGCTTCAGGGTAGGAGAAAATTCACCGCCACTCTTACGACTGAAGTGATGCAAAGTTTTTATACGTGAAAGCAAACATCTTTTTTTTTTTGTGAAAATTCCGACAAAATATGTAAGATCTAGTAGCATAAGGCCTAATTCTGTAAGATCTAGTGGTACAAGACCTAATTCTGTAGAATCTAGTGGTACAAGGCCTAATTCTGTAAGATCTAGTGGTACAAGGCCTAATACTGTAAGGTCTAGTGGTAAAAGGCCTAATTCTGCAAGATCTAGTGATATAAGGCTTAATTATGTAAGATTTAGTGGTACAAGGCCTAATTCTGTAAGATCTAGTGATATAAGGCTTAATTATGTAAGATTTAGTGGTACAAGGCCTAATTCTGCAAGATCTAGTGATATAAGGATTAATTATGTAAGATTTAGTGGTACAAGGCCTAATTCTGTAAGATCTAGTGGTACAAGGCCTAATTCTGCAAGATTTAGTGGTATAAGGCCCAATTCTGTAAGATCTAGTGGTACAAGGCCCAGTTCTGTAAGACCTAGTGATATAAGGCTTAATTATGTAAGATTTTGTGGTATAAGGCCTAATTCTGTAAGATTTACTGATACAAGGTCGAATTTTGTAAGATTTAGTGGTATAAGGCCCAATACTGTTAAATCTAGTGGTATAATGCCTAATACTGTAAGATCTAGGGGTATAAGGCCTAATTCTGTAATATCTAGTAGTATAAGGCCTAATGCTGTAATGAATAATTTTGTAAGATCTAGGGATATAAGGCCTAATTCTGTAAGGTCTAGTGGTATGGTATTTTTTTATTTTACACACTTATATAGCCATTAATTCCACAGCACTTTACATACATTATCGTAGCTGTCCCCTTGGGCGCTTACAATCTAACTTCCCTATCAGAATGTCTTTGGAGTGTGGGAGGAAACCGGAGAACCTGGAGGAAACTCACGCAAACACGGGGAGAACATACAAACTCCTTGCAGATGTTGTCCTTGGTGAGATTTGAACCCAGGACCCCAGCGCTGCAGTGTTAACCACAGAGTCATCAAGCTGAACTCGGGTATAAAGCTTAATTCTATAAGGTCTAGTGGTACAAGGCCTAATTCTGTAAGGTCTAGTGGTATAAGGCCTAATTGTGTAAGATCTAGTGGTACAAGGCCTAATTCTGTAAGGTCTAGTGGTATAAGGCCTACTTCTGTAAGATCAATGGTACAAGGCTTAATTCTGCAAGATTTAGTGGTATAGGCACAATTCTGCAAGACGTACAGGTAAAAGGCTTAATTTTGTAAGATCTAGTGGTATAAGGCCTAATTCTGTAAGATTTACTGATACAAGGTAGAATTCCGCAAGATCTAGGGGTATAAGGTCTAATATTGTAAGATCTAGTGGTATAAGGCCTAAGTCTCTAAGGTCAATTGATGCAAGGCCTACTTCTATAAGATCTAGTGGTACAAGGCCTAATTCTGTAAGATCTAGTGGTACAAGGCCTAATTCTGTAAGATCTAGTGGTATAAGGCCCAATACTGTAACATCTAGTGGTATAATGCCTAATTCTGTAAGATCTAGTGGTACAAGGCCTGATTCTGTAAGATCTAGTGGTACAAAGCCTAATTCTATAAGATCTAGTGGTACAAGGCCTAATTCTGTAAGATCGAGTGGTACAAGGCCTGATTCTGCAAGATCTAGTGGTACAAGGCCTGATTCTGCAATATCTAGTGGTACAAGGCCTGATTCTGCAAGATCTACTGGTACAAGGCCTAATTCTGTAGGATCTAGTGGTACAAGGCCTAATTCTGTAAGATCGAGTGGTACAAGGCCTAATTCTGTAAGATCTAGTGATACAAGGCCTAATTCTATAAGATCTAGTGGTACAAGGACAGATTCTATAAGATCTAGTGGTACAAGACCTAATTCTGTAAGATCTAGTGGTACAAGACCTAATTCTGTAAGATCCAATGGTACAAGGCCTTATTCTGTAAGATCTAGAGGTACAAGGCCCAATTCTGTAAGATCTAGTGGTACAAGGCCTAATTCTGTAGGATCTAGTGGTACAAGGCCTAATTCTGTAAGATCTAGTGGTACAAGGCCTAATTCTGTAAGATCTAGTGGTACAAGGCCTAATTCTGTAAGATCTAGAGGTACAAGGCCTAATTCTGTAAGATATAGTGGTACAAGGCCTAATTCTATAAGATCTAGAGGTACAAGGCCTAATTCTGTAAGATCTAGTGGTACAAGGCCTAATTCTGTAAGATCGAGTGGTACAAGGCCTAATTCTGTAAGATCGAGTGGTACAAGGCCTAATTCTGTAAGATCGAGCGGTACAAGGCCTAATTCTGTAAGATCTAGTGATACAATGCCTAATTCTGTGAGATCTAGTGGTACAAGACCTAATTCTGTAAGATATAGTGCTACAAGGCCTAATTCTGTAAGATCTAGTGGTACAAGGCCTAATTCTGTAAGATCTAGTGGTACAAGGCCTAATTCTGTAAGATCTAGTGGTACAAGGCCTAATTCTGTAAGGTCTAGTGGTTCAAGGCCTAATTCTGTAAGATCTAGTGGTACAAGGCCTAATTTTGTAAGATCTAGTGGTACAAGGCCTAGTTCTATAAGATCTAGTGGCACAAGGCCTAATTCTGTAAGATCTAGTGGCACAAGGCCTAATTCTGCAAGATCTAGTGGTACAAGGCCTTATTCTGAAAGATCTAGTGGTACAAGGCCTTATTCTGAAAGATCTAGTGGTACAAGGCCTAATTCTGTAAGATCTAGTGGTACAAGGCCTAATTCTGTAAGATCGAGTGGCACAAGGCCTAATTCTGCAAGATCTAGTGGTACAAGGCCTAATTCTGTAAGATCGAGTGGTACAAGGCCTAATTCTGTAAGATCGAGTGGTAGAAGGCCTAATTCTGTAAGTTCGAGTGGTACAAGGCCTAATTCTGTAAGATCTAGTGGTATAAGGCCCAATACTGTAACATCTAGTGGTACAAGGCCTAATTCTGTAAGATCCAGTGGTACAAGGCCTAATTCTGTAAGATCTAGCGGTACAAGGCCTAATTCTGTAAGATCTAGTGGTACAAGGCCTAATTCTGTAAGATCTAGTGGTACAAGGCCTAATTCTGCAAGATCTAGTGGTACAAGGCCCGATTCTGCAAGATGTGGTGGTACAAGGCCTAAATCTGTAAGATCCAATGGTACAAGGCCTAATTCTGTAAGATCTAGAGGTACAAGGCCTAATTCTGTAAGATCTAGTGGTACAAGGCCTAATTCTGTAAGATCTAGTGGTACAAGGCCTAATTCTGTAAGATCTAGAGGTACAAGGCCTAATTCTGTAAGATCTAGAGGTACAAGGCCTAATTCTGTAAGATCTAGTGGTACAAGGCCTAATTCTGTAAGATCTAGTGGTACAAGGCCTAATTCTGTAAGATCTAGTGGCACAAGGCGTAATTCAGCAAGATCTAGTGGTACAGGGCCTAATTCTGCAAGATCTAGTGGTACAAGGCCTGATTCTGCAAGATGTGGTGGTACAAGGCCTTATTCTGTAAGATCCAATGGTACAAGGCCTAATTCTGTAAGATCTAGAGGTACAAGGCCTAATTCTGCAAGATCTAGTGGTACAAGGCCTTATTCTGAAAGATCTAGTGGTACAAGGCCTTATTCTGAAAGATCTAGTGGTACAAGGCCTAATTCTGTAAGATCTAGTGGTACAAGGCCTAATTCTGTAAGATCGAGTGGCACAAGGCCTAATTCTGCAAGATCTAGTGGTACAAGGCCTAATTCTGTAAGATCGAGTGGTACAAGGCCTAATTCTGTAAGATCGAGTGGTAGAAGGCCTAATTCTGTAAGTTCGAGTGGTACAAGGCCTAATTCTGTAAGATCTAGTGGTATAAGGCCCAATACTGTAACATCTAGTGGTACAAGGCCTAATTCTGTAAGATCCAGTGGTACAAGGCCTAATTCTGTAAGATCTAGCGGTACAAGGCCTAATTCTGTAAGATCTAGTGGTACAAGGCCTAATTCTGTAAGATCTAGTGGCACAAGGCCTAATTCTGCAAGATCTAGTGGTACAAGGCCTACTTCTCCAAGATCTAGTGGCACAAGGCCCGATTCTGCAAGATGTGGTGGTACAAGGCCTAATTCTGTAAGATCCAATGGTACAAGGCCTAATTCTGTAAGATCTAGAGGTACAAGGCCTAATTCTGTAAGATCTAGTGGTACAAGGCCTAATTCTGTAAGATCTAGAGGTACAAGGCCTAATTCTGTAAGATCTAGAGGTACAAGGCCTAATTCTGTAAGATCTAGTGGTACAAGGCCTAATTCTGTAAGATCTAGTGGTACAAGGCCTAATTCTGTAAGATCTAGTGGCACAAGGCCTAATTCAGCAAGATCTAGTGGTACAGGGCCTAATTCTGCAAGATCTAGTGGTACAAGGCCCGATTCTGCAAGATGTGGTGGTACAAGGCCTTATTCTGTAAGATCCAATGGTACAAGGCCTAATTCTGTAAGATCTAGAGGTACAAGGCCTAATTCTGTAAGATCTAGAGGTACAAGGCCTAATTCTGTAGGATCTAGTGGTACAAGGCCTAATTCTATAAGATCTAGTGATACAAGGGCTAATTCTGTAAGATCGAGTGGTACAAGGCCAAATTCTATAAGATCTAGTGGTACAAGGCCAAATTCTATAAGATCGAGTGGTACAAGGCCAAATTCTATAAGATCTAGTGGTACAAGGCCTAATTCTGTAAGATCCAGTGGTACAAGGCCTAGTTCTATAAGATCTAGTGGTACAAGGCCTAATTCTGTAAGATCCAGTGGTGCAAGGCCTAATTCTATAAGATCTAGTGGTACAAGGCCTAATTCTGTAAGATCTAGTGGTACAAGGCCTAATTATGTAAGATCTAGTGGCACAAGGCCTAATTCTATAAGGTCTAGTGGTACAAGGCCTAATTCTGTAAGATCTAGTGGTACAAGGCCTAATTCTGTAAGATCTAGTGGTACAAGGCCTAATTCTGTAAGATCGAGTGGTACAAGGCCTAGTTCTGTAAGGTTTAGTGGTACAAGGCCTAATTCTGTAAGATCGAGTGGTACAAGGCCTAATTCTGTAAGATCGAGTGGTACAAGGCCTAATTCTATAAGATCTAGTGGTACAAGGCTTAATTCTGTAAGATCCAATGGTACAAGGCCTAATTCTATAAGATCAAGTGGTACAAGGCCTAATTCTGTAAGATCTAGTGCTACAAGGCCTAATTCTGTAAGATCTAGAGCTACAAAGCCTAATTCTGTAAGATCGAGTGGTACAAGGCCTAATTCTGTAAGATCGAGTGGTACAAGGCCTAATTCTATAAGATATAGTGGTATAAGGCCTAATTCTGTAAGATCCAATGGTACAAGACCTAATTCTGTAAGATCTAGCGGTACAAGGCCTATTTCTGTAAGATCTAGTGGTACAAGGCCTAATTCTGTAAGATCTAGTGGTACAAGGCCTAATTCTGTAATATCTAGTGGTACAAGGCCTAATTCTGTAAGATCTAGTGGCACAAGGCCTAATTCTGCAAGATCTAGTGGTACAAGGCCTAATTCTGCCAGATCTAGTGGTACAAGGCCCGATTCTGCAAGATGTGGTGGTACAAGGCCTAATTCTGTAAGATCCAATGGTACAAGGCCTAATTCTGTAAGATCTAGAGGTACAAGGCCTAATTCTGTAAGATCTAGTGGTGCAAGGCCTAATTCTGTAAGATCTAGTGGTACAAGGCCTAATTCTGTAAGATCTAGTGGCACAAGGCCTAATTCTGCAAAATCTAGTGGTACAAGGCCTAATTCTGCAAGATCTAGTGGTACAAGGCCCGATTCTGCAAGATGTGGTGGTAAAAGGCCTAATTCTGTAAGATCCAATGGTACAAGGCCTAATTCTGTAACATCTAGAGGTACAAGGCCTAATTCTGTAAGATCTAGTGGTACAAGGCCTAATTCTGTAGGATCTAGTGGTACAAGGCCTAATTCTGTAAGATCTAGTGGTACAAGGCCTAATTCTGCAAGATCTAGTGGTACAAGGCCTAATTCTGCCAGATCTAGTGGTACAAGGCCCGATTCTGCAAGATGTGGTGGTACAAGGCCTAATTCTGTAAGATCCAATGGTACAAGGCCTAATTCTGTAAGATCTAGAGGTACAAGGCCTAATTCTGTAAGATCTAGTGGTACAAGGCCTAATTCTATAAGATCCAGTGGTACAAGGCCTAATTCTGTAAGATCTAGTGGTACAAGGCCTAATTCTATAAGATCCAGTGGTACAAGGCCTAATTCTGTAAGATCTAGTGGTACAATGCCTAATTCTTTAAGATCGAGTGGTACAAGGCCTAGTTCTGTAAGGTTTAGTGGTACAAGGCCTAATTCTGTAAGATCGAGTGGTACAATGCCTAATTCTGTAAGATCGAGTGGTACAAGGCCTAATTCTATAAGATCTAGTGGTACAAGGCTTAATTCTGTAAGATCCAATGGTACAAGGCCTAATTCTATAAGATCGAGTGGTACAAGGCCTAATTCTGTAAGATCTAGTGCTACAAGGCCTAATTCTGTAAGATCTAGAGCTACAAGGCCTAATTCTGTAAGATCGAGTGGTACAAGGCCTAATTCTGTAAGATCGAGTGGTACAAGGCCTAATTCTATAAGATATAGTGGTATAAGGCCTAATTCTGTAAGATCCAATGGTATAAGGCCTAATTCTGTAAGATCTAGCGGTACAAGGCCTATTTCTGTAAGATCTAGTGGTACAAGGCCTAGTTCTGTAAGATCTAGTGGTACAAGGCCTAATTCTGTAATATCTAGTGGTACAAGGCCTAATTCTGTAAGATCTAGTGGCACAAGGCCTAATTCTGCAAGATCTAGTGGTACAAGGCCTAATTCTGCCAGATCTAGTGGTACAAGGCCCGATTCTGCAAGATGTGGTGGTACAAGGCCTAATTCTGTAAGATCCAATGGTACAAGGCCTAATTCTGTAAGATCTAGAGGTACAAGGCCTAATTCTGTAAGATCTAGTGGTGCAAGGCCTAATTCTGTAAGATCTAGTGGTACAAGGCCTAATTCTGTAAGATCTAGTGGCACAAGGCCTAATTCTGCAAGATCTAGTGGTACAAGGCCTAATTCTGCAAGATCTAGTGGTACAAGGCCCGATTCTGCAAGATGTGGTGGTAAAAGGCCTAATTCTGTAAGACCCAATGGTACAAGGCCTAATTCTGTAACATCTAGAGGTACAAGGCCTAATTCTGTAAGATCTAGTGGTACAAGGCCTAATTCTGTAGGATCTAGTGGTACAAGGCCTAATTCTGTAAGATCTAGTGGTACAAGGCCTAATTCTGTAAGATCTAGTGGTACAAGGCCTAATTCTGTAAGATCTAGTGGTACAAGGCCTAATTCTGTAAGATCTAGAGGTACAAGGCCTAATTCTGTAAGATCTAGTGGTACAAGGCCTAATTCTATAAGATCTAGTGGTACAAGGCCTAATTCTGTAAGATCTAGTGGTACAAGGCCTAATTCTGTAAGATCGAGTGGTACAAGGCCTAATTCTGTAAGATCGAGTGGTACAAGGCCTAATTCTGTAAGATCGAGCGGTACAAGGCCTAATTCTGTAAGATCTAGTGATACAATGCCTAATTCTGTGAGATCTAGTGGTACAAGACGTAATTCTGTAAGATATAGTGCTACAAGGCCTAATTCTGTAAGATCTAGTGGTACAAGGCCTAATTCTGTAAGATCTAGTGGTGCAAGGCCTAATTCTGTAAGATCTAGTGGTACAAGGCCTAATTCTGTAAGATCTAGTGGCACAAGGCCTAATTCTGCAAAATCTAGTGGTACAAGGCCTAATTCTGCAAGATCTAGTGGTACAAGGCCCGATTCTGCAAGATGTGGTGGTAAAAGGCCTAATTCTGTAAGATCCAATGGTACAAGGCCTAATTCTGTAACATCTAGAGGTACAAGGCCTAATTCTGTAAGATCTAGTGGTACAAGGCCTAATTCTGTAGGATCTAGTGGTACAAGGCCTAATTCTGTAAGATCTAGTGGTACAAGGCCTAATTCTGCAAGATCTAGTGGTACAAGGCCTAATTCTGCCAGATCTAGTGGTACAAGGCCCGATTCTGCAAGATGTGGTGGTACAAGGCCTAATTCTGTAAGATCGAATGGTACAAGGCCTAATTCTGTAAGATCTAGAGGTACAAGGCCTAATTCTGTAAGATCTAGTGGTACAAGGCCTAATTCTATAAGATCCAGTGGTACAAGGCCTAATTCTGTAAGATCTAGTGGTACAAGGCCTAATTCTATAAGATCCAGTGGTACAAGGCCTAATTCTGTAAGATCTAGTGGTACAATGCCTAATTCTTTAAGATCGAGTGGTACAAGGCCTAGTTCTGTAAGGTTTAGTGGTACAAGGCCTAATTCTGTAAGATCGAGTGGTACAATGCCTAATTCTGTAAGATCGAGTGGTACAAGGCCTAATTCTATAAGATCTAGTGGTACAAGGCTTAATTCTGTAAGATCCAATGGTACAAGGCCTAATTCTATAAGATCGAGTGGTACAAGGCCTAATTCTGTAAGATCTAGTGCTACAAGGCCTAATTCTGTAAGATCTAGAGCTACAAGGCCTAATTCTGTAAGATCGAGTGGTACAAGGCCTAATTCTGTAAGATCGAGTGGTACAAGGCCTAATTCTATAAGATATAGTGGTATAAGGCCTAATTCTGTAAGATCCAATGGTATAAGGCCTAATTCTGTAAGATCTAGCGGTACAAGGCCTATTTCTGTAAGATCTAGTGGTACAAGGCCTAGTTCTGTAAGATCTAGTGGTACAAGGCCTAATTCTGTAATATCTAGTGGTACAAGGCCTAATTCTGTAAGATCTAGTGGCACAAGGCCTAATTCTGCAAGATCTAGTGGTACAAGGCCTAATTCTGCCAGATCTAGTGGTACAAGGCCCGATTCTGCAAGATGTGGTGGTACAAGGCCTAATTCTGTAAGATCCAATGGTACAAGGCCTAATTCTGTAAGATCTAGAGGTACAAGGCCTAATTCTGTAAGATCTAGTGGTGCAAGGCCTAATTCTGTAAGATCTAGTGGTACAAGGCCTAATTCTGTAAGATCTAGTGGCACAAGGCCTAATTCTGCAAGATCTAGTGGTACAAGGCCTAATTCTGCAAGATCTAGTGGTACAAGGCCCGATTCTGCAAGATGTGGTGGTAAAAGGCCTAATTCTGTAAGACCCAATGGTACAAGGCCTAATTCTGTAACATCTAGAGGTACAAGGCCTAATTCTGTAAGATCTAGTGGTACAAGGCCTAATTCTGTAGGATCTAGTGGTACAAGGCCTAATTCTGTAAGATCTAGTGGTACAAGGCCTAATTCTGTAAGATCTAGTGGTACAAGGCCTAATTCTGTAAGATCTAGTGGTACAAGGCCTAATTCTGTAAGATCTAGAGGTACAAGGCCTAATTCTGTAAGATCTAGTGGTACAAGGCCTAATTCTATAAGATCTAGTGGTACAAGGCCTAATTCTGTAAGATCTAGTGGTACAAGGCCTAATTCTGTAAGATCGAGTGGTACAAGGCCTAATTCTGTAAGATCGAGTGGTACAAGGCCTAATTCTGTAAGATCGAGCGGTACAAGGCCTAATTCTGTAAGATCTAGTGATACAATGCCTAATTCTGTGAGATCTAGTGGTACAAGACGTAATTCTGTAAGATATAGTGCTACAAGGCCTAATTCTGTAAGATCTAGTGGTACAAGGCCTAATTCTGTAAGATCTAGTGGTACAAGGCCTAATTCTGTAAGATCTAGTGGTACAAGGCCTAATTCTGTAAGATCTAGTGGTACAAGGCCTAATTCTGTAAGGTCTAGTGGTACAAGGCCTAATTCTGTAAGATCTAGTGGTACAATGCCTAATTTTGTAAGATCTAGTGGTACAAGGCCTAGTTCTGTAAGATCTAGTGGCACAAGGCCTAGTTCTGCAAGATCTAGTGGCACAAGGCCTAATTCTGCAAGATCTAGTGGCACAAGGCCTTATTCTGAAAGATCTAGTGGTACAAGGCCTTATTCTGAAAGATCTAGTGGTACAAGGCCTAATTCTGTAAGATCTAGTGGTACAAGGCCTAATTCTGTAAGATCGAGTGGCACAAGGCCTAATTCTGCAAGATCTAGTGGTACAAGGCCTAATTCTGTAAGATCGAGTGGTACAAGGCCTAATTCTGTAAGATCGAGTGGTACAAGGCCTAATTCTGTAAGATCGAGTGGTAGAAGGCCTAATTCTGTAAGTTCGAGTGGTACAAGGCCTAATTCTGTAAGATCTAGTGGTATAAGGCCCAATACTGTAACATCTAGTGGTACAAGGCCTAATTCTGTAAGATCCGGTGGTACAAGGCCTAATTCTGTAAGATCTAGCGGTACAAGGCCTAATTCTGTAAGATCTAGTGGTACAAGGTCTAATTCTGTAAGATCTAGTGGCACAAGGCCTAATTCTGCAAGATATAGTGGTACAAGGCCTAATTCTGCAAGATCTAGTGGTACAAGGCCCGATTCTGCAAGATGTGGTGGTACAAGGCCTAATTCTGTAAGATCCAATGGTACAAGGCCTAATTCTGTAAGATCTAGAGGTACAAGGCCTAATTCTGTAAGATCTAGTGGCACAAGGCCTAATTCTGTAAGATCTAGTGGTACAAGGCCTAATTCTGTAAGATCTAGAGGTACAAGGCCTAATTCTGTAAGATCTAGAGGTACAAGGCCTAATTCTGTAAGATCTAGTGGTACAAGGCCTAATTCTGTAAGATCTAGTGGTACAAGGCCTAATTCTGTAAGATCTAGTGGCACAAGGCGTAATTCAGCAAGATCTAGTGGTACAGGGCCTTATTCTGCAAGATCTAGTGGTACAAGGCCCGATTCTGCAAGATGTGGTGGTACAAGGCCTTATTCTGTAAGATCCAATGGTACAAGGCCTAATTCTGTAAGATCTAGAGGTACAAGGCCTAATTCTGCAAGATCTAGTGGTACAAGGCCTTATTCTGAAAGATCTAGTGGTACAAGGCCTTATTCTGAAAGATCTAGTGGTACAAGGCCTAATTCTGTAAGATCTAGTGGTACAAGGCCTAATTCTGTAAGATCGAGTGGCACAAGGCCTAATTCTGCAAGATCTAGTGGTACAAGGCCTAATTCTGTAAGATCGAGTGGTACAAGGCCTAATTCTGTAAGATCGAGTGGTAGAAGGCCTAATTCTGTAAGTTCGAGTGGTACAAGGCCTAATTCTGTAAGATCTAGTGGTATAAGGCCCAATACTGTAACATCTAGTGGTACAAGGCCTAATTCTGTAAGATCCAGTGGTACAAGGCCTAATTCTGTAAGATCTAGCGGTACAAGGCCTAATTCTGTAAGATCTAGTGGTACAAGGCCTAATTCTGTAAGATCTAGTGGTACAAGGCCTAATTCTGTAAGATCTAGTGGCACAAGGCCTAATTCTGCAAGATCTAGTGGTACAAGGCCTAATTCTGCAAGATCTAGTGGCACAAGGCCCGATTCTGCAAGATGTGGTGGTACAAGGCCTAATTCTGTAAGATCCAATGGTACAAGGCCTAATTCTGTAAGATCTAGAGGTACAAGGCCTAATTCTGTAAGATCTAGTGGTACAAGGCCTAATTCTGTAAGATCTAGTGGTACAAGGCCTAATTCTGTAAGATCTAGAGGTACAAGACCTAATTCTGTAAGATCTAGAGGTACAAGGCCTAATTCTGTAAGATCTAGTGGTACAAGGCCTAATTCTGTAAGATCTAGTGGTACAAGGCCTAATTCTGTAAGATCTAGTGGCACAAGGCCTAATTCAGCAAGATCTAGTGGTACAGGGCCTAATTCTGCAAGATCTAGTGGTACAAGGCCCGATTCTGCAAGATGTGGTGGTACAAGGCCTTATTCTGTAAGATCCAATGGTACCAGGCCTAATTCTGTAAGATCTAGAGGTACAAGGCCTAATTCTGTAAGATCTAGAGGTACAAGGCCTAATTCTGTAGGATCTAGTGGTACAAGGCCTAATTCTATAAGATCTAGTGGTACAAGGCCTATTTCTGTAAGATCTAGTGAGACAAGGGCTAATTCTGTAAGATCGAGTGGTACAAGGCCAAATTCTATAAGATCTAGTGGTACAAGGCCAAATTCTATAAGATCGAGTGGTACAAGGCCAAATTCTATAAGATCTAGTGGTACAAGGCCTAATTCTGTAAGATCCAGTGGTACAAGGCCTAGTTCTATAAGATCTAGTGGTACAAGGCCTAATTCTGTAAGATCCAGTGGTGCAAGGCCTAATTCTATAAGATCTAGTGGTACAAGGCCTAATTCTGTAAGATCTAGTGGTACAAGGCCTAATTCTATAAGGTCTAGTGGTACAAGGCCTAATTCTGTAAGATCTAGTGGTACAAGGCCTAATTCTGTAAGATCTAGTGGTACAAGGCCTAATTCTGTAAGATCGAGTGGTACAAGGCCTAGTTCTGTAAGGTTTAGTGGTACAAGGCCTAATTCTGTAAGATCGAGTGCTACAAGGCCTAATTCTGTAAGATCGAGTGGTACAAGGCCTAATTCTATAAGATCTAGTGGTACAAGGCTTAATTCTGTAAGATCCAATGGTACAAAGCCTAATTCTATAAGATCGAGTGGTACAAGGCCTAATTCTGTAAGATCTAGTGCTACAAGGCCTAATTCTGTAAGATCTAGAGCTACAAGGCCTGATTCTGTAAGATCGAGTGGTACAAGGCCTAATTCTGTAAGATCGAGTGGTACAAGGCCTAATTCTATAAGATATAGTGGTATAAGGCCTAATTCTGTAAGATCCAATGGTATAAGGCCTAATTCTGTAAGATCTAGCGGTACAAGGCCTATTTCTGTAAGATCTAGTGGTACAAGGCCTAATTCTGTAAGATCTAGTGGTACAAGGCCTAATTCTGTAATATCTAGTGGTACAAGGCCTAATTCTGTAAGATCTAGTGGCACAAGGCCTAATTCTGCAAGATCTAGTGGTACAAGGCCTAATTCTGCCAGATCTAGTGGTACAAGGCCCGATTCTGCAACATGTGGTGGTACAAGGCCTAATTCTGTAAGATCCAATGGTACAAGGCCTAATTCTGTAAGATCTAGAGGTACAAGGCCTAATTCTGTAAGATCTAGTGGTGCAAGGCCTAATTCTGTAAAATCTAGTGGTACAAGGCCTAATTCTGTAAGATCTAGTGGCACAAGGCCTAATTCTGCAAGATATAGTGGTACAAGGCCTAATTCTGCAAGATCTAGTGGTACAAGGCCCGATTCTGCAAGATGTGGTGGTACAAGGCCTAATTCTGTAAGATCCAATGGTACAAGGCCTAATTCTGTAAGATCTAGAGGTACAAGGCCTAATTCTGTAAGATCTAGTGGTACAAGGCCTAATTCTGTAAGATCTAGTGGTACAAGGCCTAATTCTGTAAGATCTAGAGGTACAAGGCCTAATTCTGTAAGATCTAGAGGTACAAGGCCTAATTCTGTAAGATCTAGTGGTACAAGGCCTAATTCTGTAAGATCTAGTGGTACAAGGCCTAATTCTGTAAGATCTAGTGGCACAAAGCATAATTTAGCAAGATCTAGTGGTACAGGGCCTAATTCTGCAAGATCTAGTGGTACAAGGCCCGATTCTGCAAGATGTGGTGGTACAAGGCCTTATTCTGTAAGATCCAATGGTACAAGGCCTAATTCTGTAAGATCTAGAGGTACAAGGCCTAATTCTGCAAGATCTAGTGGTACAAGGCCTTATTCTGAAAGATCTAGTGGTACAAGGCCTTATTCTGAAAGATCTAGTGGTACAAGGCCTAATTCTGTAAGATCTAGTGGTACAAGGCCTAATTCTGTAAGATCGAGTTGCACAAGGCCTAATTCTGCAAGATCTAGTGGTACAAGGTCTATTTCTGTAAGATCGAGTGGTACAAGGCCTAATTCTGTAAGATCGAGTGGTAGAAGGCCTAATTCTGTAAGTTCGAGTGGTACAAGGCCTAATTCTGTAAGATCTAGTGGTATAAGGCCCAATACTGTAACATCTAGTGGTACAAGGCCTAATTCTGTAAGATCCAGTGGTACAAGGCCTAATTCTGTAAGATCTAGCGGTACAAGGCCTAATTCTGTAAGATCTAGTGGTACAAGGCCTAATTCTGTAAGATCTAGTGGTACAAGGCCTAATTCTGTAAGATCTAGTGGCACAAGGCCTAATTCTGCAAGATCTAGTGGTACAAGGCCTAATTCTGCAAGATCTAGTGGCACAAGGCCCGATTCTGCAAGATGTGGTGGTACAAGGCCTAATTCTGTAAGATCCAATGGTACAAGGCCTAATTCTGTAAGATCTAGAGGTACAAGGCCTAATTCTGTAAGATCTAGTGGTACAAGGCCTAATTCTGTAAGATCTAGTGGTACAAGGCCTAATTCTGTAAGATCTAGTGGCACAAGGCCTAATTCAGCAAGATCTAGTGGTACAGGGCCTAATTCTGCAAGATCTAGTGGTACAAGGCCCAATTCTGCAAGATGTGGTGGTAGAAGGCCTTATTCTGTAAGATCCAATGGTACAAGGCCTAATTCTGTAAGATCTAGAGGTACAAGGCCTAATTCTGTAAGATCTAGAGGTACAAGGCCTAATTCTGTAGGATCTAGTGGTACAAGGCCTAATTCTATAAGATCTAGTGGTACAAGGCCTATTTCTGTAAGATCTAGTGATACAAGGGCTAATTCTGTAAGATCGAGTGGTACAAGGCCAAATTCTATAAGATCTAGTGGTACAAGGCCAAATTCTATAAGATCTAGTGGTACAAGGCCTAATTCTGTAAGATCCAGTGGTACAAGGCCTAGTTCTATAAGATCTAGTGGTACAAGGCCTAATTCTGTAAGAACCAGTGGTGCAATGCCTAATTCTATAAGATCTAGTGGTACAAGGCCTAATTCTGTAAGATCTAGTGGTACAAGGCCTAATTCTATAAGGTCTAGTGGTACAAGGCCTAATTCTGTAAGATCGAGTGGTACAAGGCCTAATTCTGTAAGATCGAGTGGTACAAGGCCTAATTCTATAAGATCTAGTGGTACAAGGCTTAATTCTGTAAGATCCAATGGTACAAGGCCTAATTCTATAAGATCGAGTGGTACAAGGCCTAATTCTGTAAGATCTAGTGCTACAAGGCCTAATTCTGTAAGATCTAGAGCTACAAGGCCTAATTCTGTAAGATCGAGTGGTACAAGGCCTAATTCTGTAAGATCGAGTGGTAAAAGGCCTAATTCTATAAGATATAGTGGTATAAGGCCTAATTCTGTAAGATCCAATGGTATAAGGCCTAATTCTGTAAGATCTAGCGGTACAAGGCCTATTTCTGTAAGATCTAGTGGTACAAGGCCTAATTCTGTAAGATCTAGTGGTACAAGGCCTAATTCTGTAATATCTAGTGGTACAAGGCCTAATTCTGTAAGATCTAGTGGCACAAGGCCTAATTCTGCAAGATCTAGTGGTACAAGGCCTAATTCTGCCAGATCTAGTGGTACAAGGCCCGATTCTGCAAGATGTGGTGGTACAAGGCCTAATTCTGTAAGATCCAATGGTACAAGGCCTAATTCTGTAAGATCTAGAGGTACAAGGCCTAATTCTGTAAGATCTAGTGGTGCAAGGCCTAATTCTGTAAAATCTAGTGGTACAAGGCCTAATTCTGTAAGATCTAGTGGCACAAGGCCTAATTCTGCAAGATCTAGTGGTACAAGGCCTAATTCTGCAAGATCTAGTGGTACAAGGACCGATTCTGCAAGATGTGGTGGTAAAAGGCCTAATTCTGTAAGATCCAATGGTACAAGGCCTAATTCTGTAACATCTAGAGGTACAAGGCCTAATTCTGTAAGATCTAGTGGTACAAGGCCTAATTCTGTAGGATCTAGTGGTACAAGGCCTAATTCTGTAAGATCTAGTGGTACAAGGCCTAATTCTGCAAGATCTAGTGGTAGAAGGCCTAATTCTGTAAGATCGAGTGGTACAAGGCCTAATTCTGTAAGATCTAGTGGTATAAGGCCCAATACTGTAACATCTAGTGGTACAAGGCCTAATTCTGTAAGATCCAGTGGTACAAGGCCTAATTCTGTAAGATCTAGCAGTACAAGGCCTAATTCTGTAAGATCTAGTGGTACAAGGCCTAATTCTGTAAGATCTAGTGGTAAAGGCCTAATTCTGCAAGATCTAGTGGTACAAGGCCTAATTCTGCAAGATCTAGTGGTACAAGGCCCCATTCTGCAAGATGTGGTGGTACAAGGCCTAATTCTGTAAGATCCAATGGTACAAGGCCTAATTCTGTAAGATCTAGAGGTACAAGGCCTAATTCTGTAAGATCTAGTGGCACAAGGCCTAATTCTGCAAGATCTAGTGGTACAAGGCCTAATTCTGCAAGATCTAGTGGTACAAGGCCTAATTCTGCAAGATCTAGTGGTACAAGGCCCGATTCTGCAAGATGTGGTGGTACAAGGCCTAATTCTGTAAGATCCAATGGTACAAGGCCTAATTCTGTAAGATCTAGTGGTACAAGGCCTAATTCTGTAAGGTCTAGTGGTACAAGGCCTAATTCTGTAAGATCTAGTCGTACAAGGCCTAATTTTGTAAGATCTAGTGGCACAAAGCATAATTTAGCAAGATCTAGTGGTACAGGGCCTAATTCTGCAAGATCTAGTGGTACAAGGCCCGATTCTGCAAGATGTGGTGGTACAAGGCCTTATTCTGTAAGATCCAATGGTACAAGGCCTAATTCTGTAAGATCTAGAGGTACAAGGCCTAATTCTGCAAGATCTAGTGGTACAAGGCCTTATTCTGAAAGATCTAGTGGTACAAGGCCTTATTCTGAAAGATCTAGTGGTACAAGGCCTAATTCTGTAAGATCTAGTGGTACAAGGCCTAATTCTGTAAGATCGAGTGGCACAAGGCCTAATTCTGCAAGATCTAGTGGTACAAGGTCTATTTCTGTAAGATCGAGTGGTACAAGGCCTAATTCTGTAAGATCGAGTGGTAGAAGGCCTAATTCTGTAAGTTCGAGTGGTACAAGGCCTAATTCTGTAAGATCTAGTGGTATAAGGCCCAATACTGTAACATCTAGTGGTACAAGGCCTAATTCTGTAAGATCCAGTGGTACAAGGCCTAATTCTGTAAGATCTAGCGGTACAAGGCCTAATTCTGTAAGATCTAGTGGTACAAGGCCTAATTCTGTAAGATCTAGTGGTACAAGGCCTAATTCTGTAAGATCTAGTGGCACAAGGCCTAATTCTGCAAGATCTAGTGGTACAAGGCCTAATTCTGCAAGATCTAGTGGCACAAGGCCCGATTCTGCAAGATGTGGTGGTACAAGGCCTAATTCTGTAAGATCCAATGGTACAAGGCCTAATTCTGTAAGATCTAGAGGTACAAGGCCTAATTCTGTAAGATCTAGTGGTACAAGGCCTAATTCTGTAAGATCTAGTGGTACAAGGCCTAATTCTGTAAGATCTAGTGGCACAAGGCCTAATTCAGCAAGATCTAGTGGTACAGGGCCTAATTCTGCAAGATCTAGTGGTACAAGGCCCAATTCTGCAAGATGTGGTGGTAGAAGGCCTTATTCTGTAAGATCCAATGGTACAAGGCCTAATTCTGTAAGATCTAGAGGTACAAGGCCTAATTCTGTAAGATCTAGAGGTACAAGGCCTAATTCTGTAGGATCTAGTGGTACAAGGCCTAATTCTATAAGATCTAGTGGTACAAGGCCTATTTCTGTAAGATCTAGTGATACAAGGGCTAATTCTGTAAGATCGAGTGGTACAAGGCCAAATTCTATAAGATCTAGTGGTACAAGGCCAAATTCTATAAGATCTAGTGGTACAAGGCCTAATTCTGTAAGATCCAGTGGTACAAGGCCTAGTTCTATAAGATCTAGTGGTACAAGGCCTAATTCTGTAAGAACCAGTGGTGCAATGCCTAATTCTATAAGATCTAGTGGTACAAGGCCTAATTCTGTAAGATCTAGTGGTACAAGGCCTAATTCTATAAGGTCTAGTGGTACAAGGCCTAATTCTGTAAGATCGAGTGGTACAAGGCCTAATTCTGTAAGATCGAGTGGTACAAGGCCTAATTCTATAAGATCTAGTGGTACAAGGCTTAATTCTGTAAGATCCAATGGTACAAGGCCTAATTCTATAAGATCGAGTGGTACAAGGCCTAATTCTGTAAGATCTAGTGCTACAAGGCCTAATTCTGTAAGATCTAGAGCTACAAGGCCTAATTCTGTAAGATCGAGTGGTACAAGGCCTAATTCTGTAAGATCGAGTGGTAAAAGGCCTAATTCTATAAGATATAGTGGTATAAGGCCTAATTCTGTAAGATCCAATGGTATAAGGCCTAATTCTGTAAGATCTAGCGGTACAAGGCCTATTTCTGTAAGATCTAGTGGTACAAGGCCTAATTCTGTAAGATCTAGTGGTACAAGGCCTAATTCTGTAATATCTAGTGGTACAAGGCCTAATTCTGTAAGATCTAGTGGCACAAGGCCTAATTCTGCAAGATCTAGTGGTACAAGGCCTAATTCTGCCAGATCTAGTGGTACAAGGCCCGATTCTGCAAGATGTGGTGGTACAAGGCCTAATTCTGTAAGATCCAATGGTACAAGGCCTAATTCTGTAAGATCTAGAGGTACAAGGCCTAATTCTGTAAGATCTAGTGGTGCAAGGCCTAATTCTGTAAAATCTAGTGGTACAAGGCCTAATTCTGTAAGATCTAGTGGCACAAGGCCTAATTCTGCAAGATCTAGTGGTACAAGGCCTAATTCTGCAAGATCTAGTGGTACAAGGACCGATTCTGCAAGATGTGGTGGTAAAAGGCCTAATTCTGTAAGATCCAATGGTACAAGGCCTAATTCTGTAACATCTAGAGGTACAAGGCCTAATTCTGTAAGATCTAGTGGTACAAGGCCTAATTCTGTAGGATCTAGTGGTACAAGGCCTAATTCTGTAAGATCTAGTGGTACAAGGCCTAATTCTGCAAGATCTAGTGGTAGAAGGCCTAATTCTGTAAGATCGAGTGGTACAAGGCCTAATTCTGTAAGATCTAGTGGTATAAGGCCCAATACTGTAACATCTAGTGGTACAAGGCCTAATTCTGTAAGATCCAGTGGTACAAGGCCTAATTCTGTAAGATCTAGCAGTACAAGGCCTAATTCTGTAAGATCTAGTGGTACAAGGCCTAATTCTGTAAGATCTAGTGGTAAAGGCCTAATTCTGCAAGATCTAGTGGTACAAGGCCTAATTCTGCAAGATCTAGTGGTACAAGGCCCCATTCTGCAAGATGTGGTGGTACAAGGCCTAATTCTGTAAGATCCAATGGTACAAGGCCTAATTCTGTAAGATCTAGAGGTACAAGGCCTAATTCTGTAAGATCTAGTGGCACAAGGCCTAATTCTGCAAGATCTAGTGGTACAAGGCCTAATTCTGCAAGATCTAGTGGTACAAGGCCTAATTCTGCAAGATCTAGTGGTACAAGGCCCGATTCTGCAAGATGTGGTGGTACAAGGCCTAATTCTGTAAGATCCAATGGTACAAGGCCTAATTCTGTAAGATCTAGTGGTACAAGGCCTAATTCTGTAAGGTCTAGTGGTACAAGGCCTAATTCTGTAAGATCTAGTCGTACAAGGCCTAATTTTGTAAGATCTAGTGGTACAAGGCTTAATTCTGTAAGATCAAGTGGCACAAGGCCTAATTCTGGAAGATCTAGTGGTACAAGGCCTTATTCTGCAAGATCTAGTGGTACAAGGCCTAATTCTGTAAGATCTAGTGGTACAAGGCCTAATTCTGTAAGATCGAGTGGTACAAGGCCTAATTCTGTAAGATCGAGTGGTAGAAGGCCTAATTCTGTAAGATCGAGTGGTACAAGGCCTAGTTCTGTAAGGTTTAGTGGTACAAGGTCTAATTCTGTAAGATCGAATGGTACAAGGTCTAATTCTGTAAGATCGAGTGGTACAAGGCCTAATTCTGTAAGATCCAATGGTACAAGGCCTAATTCTGTAGGATCTAGTGGTACGAGGCCTAATTCTGTAAGATCTAGAGGTACAAGGCCTAATTCTGTAGGATCTAGTGGTACAAGGCCTAATTCTATAAGATCTAGTGGTACAAGGCCTAATTCTGTAAGATCCAGTGGTACAAGGCCTAATTCTGTAGGATCTAGTGGTACAAGGCCTAATTCTGTAAGATCGAGTGGTACTAGGCCTAATTCTGTAAGAGCGAGTGGTACAAGGCCTAATTCTATAAGATCTAGTGGTACAAGGCCTAATTCTGTAGGATCTAGTGGAACAAGGCATAATTCTGTAGGATCTAGTGGTAGAAGGCCTAATTCTGTAAGATCTAGTGGTACAAGGCCTAATTCTGTAAGATCTAGTGGTACAAGGCCTAATTCTGTAAGATCTAGTGGTACAAGGGCTAATTCTGTAAGATCTAGTGATACAAGGGCTAATTCTGTAAGATCGAGTGGTACAAGGCCAAATTCTATAAGATCTAGTGGTACAAGGCCTAATTCTGTAAGATCTAGTGGTACAAGGCCTAATTCTATAAGATCCAGTGGTACAAGGCCTAATTCTGTAAGATCTAGTGGTACAAGGCCTAATTCTGTAAGATCAAGTGGTACAAGACCTAGTTCTGTAAGGTTTAGTGGTACAAGGCCTAATTCTGTAAGATCGAGTGGTACAAGGCCTAATTCTGTAAGATCGAGTGGTACAAGGCCTAATTCTATAAGATCTAGTGGTACAAGGCTTAATTCTGTAAGATCCAATGGTACAAGGCCTAATTCTATAAGATCGAGTGGTACAAGGCCTAATTCTGTAAGATCTAGTGCTACAAGGCCTAATTCTGTAAGATCTAGAGCTACAAGGCCTAATTCTGTAAGATCGAGTGGTACAAGGCCTAATTCTGTAAGATCGAGTGGTACAAGGCCTAATTCTATAAGATATAGTGGTTTAAGGCCTTATTCTGTAAGATCCAATGGTATAAGGCCTAATTCTGTAAGATCTAGCGGTACAAGGCCTATTTCTGTAAGATCTAGTGGTACAAGGCCTAATACTGTAAGATCTAGTGGTACAAGGCCTAATTCTGTAATATCTAGTGGTACAAGGCCTAATTCTGTAAGATCTAGTGGCACAAGGCCTAATTCTGCAAGATCTAGTGGTACAAGGCCTAATTCTGCCAGATCTAGTGGTACAAGGCCCGATTCTGCAAGATGTGGTGGTACAAGGCCTAATTCTGTAAGATCCAATGGTACGAGGCCTAATTCTGTAAGATCTAGAGGTACAAGGCCTAATTCTGTAAGATCTAGTGGTGCAAGGCCTAATTCTGTAAGATCTAGTGGTACAAGGCCTAATTCTGTAAGATCTAGTGGCACAAGGCCTAATTCTGCAAGATCTAGTGGTACAAGGCCTAATTCTGTAAGATCTAGTGGTACAAGGCCTAATTCTGTAAGATCTAGTGGTACAAGGCCTAATTCTGTAAGATCTAGAGGTACAAGGCCTAATTCTGTAAGATCTAGTGGTACAAGGCCTAATTCTATAAGATCTAGTGGTACAAGGCCTAATTCTGTAAGATCTAGTGGTACAGGGCCTAATTCTGTAAGATCGAGTGGTACAAGGCCTAATTCTGTAAGATCGAGTGGTACAAGGCCTAATTCTGTAAGATCTAGTGATACAATGCCTAATTCTGTAAGATCTAGTGGTAAAAGACCTAATTCTGTAAGATATAGTGCTACAAGGCCTAATTCTGTAAGATCTAGTGGTACAAGGCCTAATTCTGTAAGATCTAGTGGTACAAGGCCTAATTTTGTAAGATCTAGTGGTACAAGGCCTAATTCTGTAAGATCTAGTGGTACAAGGCCTAATTCTGTAAGGTCTAGTGGTACAAGGCCTAATTCTGTAAGATCTAGTGGTACAAGGCCTAATTTTGTAAGATCTAGTGGTACAAGGCCTAGCTCTGTAAGATCTAGTGGCACAAGGCCTAGTTCTGCAAGATCTAGTGGCACAAGGCCTAATTCTGCAAGATCTAGTGGTACAAGGCCTTATTCTGAAAGATCTAGTGGTACAAGGCCTTATTCTGAAAGATCTAGTGGTATAAGGCCTAATTCTGCAAGATCTAGTGGTACAAGGCCTAATTCTGTAAGATCGAGTGGTACAAGGCCTAATTCTGTAAGATCGAGTGGTAGAAGGCCTAATTCTGTAAGATCGAGTGGTACAAGGCCTAATTCTGTAAGATCTAGTGGTATAAGGCCCAATACTGTAACATCTAGTGGTACAAGGCCTAATTCTGTAAGATCCAGTGGTACAAGGCCTAATTCTGTAAGATCTAGCGGTACAAGGCCTAATTCTGTAAGATCTAGTGGTACAAGGCCTAATTCTGTAAGATCTAGTGGTAGAAGGCCTAATTCTGTAAGATCTAGTGGCACAAGGCCTAATTCTGGAAGATATAGTGGTACAAGGCCTTATTCTGCAAGATGTAGTGGTACAAGGCCTAATTCTGTAAGATCTAGTGGTACAAGGCCTAATTCTGTAAGATCTAGTGGTACAAGGCCTAATTCTGTAAGATCGAGTGGTACAAGGCCTAATTCTGTAAGATCGAGTGGTAGAAGGCCTAATTCTGTAAGATCGAGTGGTACAAGGCCTAGTTCTGTAAGGTTTAGTGGTACAAGGTCTAATTCTGTAAGACCGAGTGGTACAAGGTCTAATTCTGTAAGATCGAGTGGTACAAGGCCTAATTCTGTAAGATCCAATGGTACAAGGCCTAATTCTGTAAGATCTAGAGGTACAAGGCCTAATTCTGTAAGATCTAGAGGTACAAGGCCTAATTCTGTAGGATCTAGTGGTACAAGGCCTAATTCTATAAGATCTAGTGGTACAAGGCCTAATTCTGTAAGATCCAGTGGTACAAGGCCTAATTCTGTAAGATCGAGTGGTACAAGGCCTAATTCTATAAGATCTAGTGGTACAAGGCTTAATTCTGTAAGATCCAATGGTACAAGGCCTAATTCTATAAGATCGAGTGGTACAAGGCCTAATTCTGTAAGATCTAGTGCTACAAGGCCTAATTCTGTAAGATCTAGAGCTACAAGGCCTAATTCTGTAAGATCGAGTGGTACAAGGCCTAATTCTGTAAGATCGAGTGGTACAAGGCCTAATTCTATAAGATATAGTGGTAAAAGGCCTAATTCTGTAAGATCCAATGGTATAAGGCCTAATTCTGTAAGATCTAGCGGTACAAGGCCTATTTCTGTAAGATCTAGTGGTACAAGGCCTAATTCTGTAAGATCTAGTGGTACAAGGCCTAATTCTGTAATATCTAGTGGTACAAGGCCTAATTCTGTAAGATCTAGTGGCACAAGGCCTAATTCTGCAAGATCTAGTGGTACAAGGCCTAATTCTGCCAGATCTAGTGGTACAAGGCCCGATTCTGCAAGATGTGGTGGTACAAGGCCTAATTCTGTAAGATCCAATGGTACGAGGCCTAATTCTGTAAGATCTAGAGGTACAAGGCCTAATTCTGTAAGATCTAGTGGTGCAAGGCCTAATTCTGTAAGATCTAGTGGTACAAGGCCTAATTCTGTAAGATCTAGTGGCACAAGGCCTAATTCTGCAATATCTAGTGGTACAAGGCCTAATTCTGCAAGATCTAGTGGTACAAGGCCCGATTCTGCAAGATGTGGTGGTAAAAGGCCTAATTCTGTAAGATCCAATGGTACAAGGCCTAATTCTGTAACATCTAGAGGTACAAGGCCTAATTCTGTAAGATCTAGTGGTACAAGGCCTAATTCTGTAGGATCTAGTGGTACAAGGCCTAATTCTGTAAGATCTAGTGGTACAAGGCCTAATTCTGTAAGATCCAGTGGTACAAGGCCTAATTCTGTAAGATCTAGTGGTACAAGGCCTAATTCTGTAAGATCTAGAGGTACAAGGCCTAATTCTGTAAGATCTAGTGGTACAAGGCCTAATTCTATAAGATCTAGTGGTACAAGGCCTAATTCTATAAGATCTAGTGGTACAAGGCCTAATTCTGTAAGATCTAGTGGTACAGGGCCTAATTCTGTAAGATCGAGTGGTACAAGGCCTAATTCTGTAAGATCGAGTGGTACAAGGCCTAATTCTGTAAGATCTAGTGATACAATGCCTAATTCTGTAAGATCTAGTGGTAAAAGACCTAATTCTGTAAGATATAGTGCTACAAGGCCTAATTCTGTAAGATCTAGTGGTACAAGGCCTAATTCTGTAAGATCTAGTGGTACAAGGCCTAATTTTGTAAGATCTAGTGGTACAAGGCCTAATTCTGTAAGATCTAGTGGTACAAGGCCTAATTCTGTAAGGTCTAGTGGTACAAGGCCTAATTCTGTAAGATCTAGTGGTACAAGGCCTAATTTTGTAAGATCTAGTGGTACAAGGCCTAGTTCTGTAAGATCTAGTGGCACAAGGCCTAGTTCTGCAAGATCTAGTGGCACAAGGCCTAATTCTGCAAGATCTAGTGGTACAAGGCCTTATTCTGAAAGATCTAGTGGTACAAGGCCTTATTCTGAAAGATCTAGTGGTACAAGGCCTAATTCTGTAAGATCTAGTGGTACAAGGCCTAATTCTGTAAGATCGAGTGGCACAAGGCCTAATTCTGCAAGATCTAGTGGTACAAGGCCTAATTCTGTAAGATCGAGTGGTACAAGGCCTAATTCTGTAAGATCGAGTGGTAGAAGGCCTAATTCTGTAAGATCGAGTGGTCCAAGCCTAATTCTGTAAGATCTAGTGGTATAAGGCCCAATACTGTAACATCTAGTGGTACAAGGCCTAATTCTGTAAGATCCAGTGGTACAAGGCCTAATTCTGTAAGATCTAGCGGTACAAGGCCTAATTCTGTAAGATCTAGTGGTACAAGGCCTAATTCTGTAAGATCTAGTGGTACAAGGCCTAATTCTGTAAGATCTAGTGGCACAAGGCCTAATTCTGGAAGATCTAGTGGTACAAGGCCTTATTCTGCAAGATGTAGTGGTACAAGGCCTAATTCTGTAAGATCTAGTGGTACAAGGCCTAATTCTGTAAGATCGAGTGGTACAAGGCCTAATTCTGTAAGATCGAGTGGTAGAAGGCCTAATTCTGTAAGATCGAGTGGTACAAGGCCTAGTTCTGTAAGGTTTAGTGGTGCAAGGTCTAATTCTGTAAGACCGAGTGGTACAAGGTCTAATTCTGTAAGATCGAGTGGTACAAGGCCTAATTCTGTAAGATCCAATGGTACAAGGCCTAATTCTGTAAGATCTAGAGGTACAAGGCCTAATTCTGTAAGATCTAGAGGTACAAGGCCTAATTCTGTAGGATCTAGTGGTACAAGGCCTAATTCTATAAGATCTAGTGGTACAAGGCCTAATTCTGTAAGATCCAGTGGTACAAGGCCTAATTCTGTAAGATCGAGTGGTACTAGGCCTAATTCTATAAGATCCAGTGGTACAAGGCCTAATTCTGTAAGATCTAGTGGTACAAGGCCTAATTCTGTAAGATCGAGTGGTACAAGGCCTAGTTCTGTAAGGTTTAGTGGTACAAGGCCTAATTCTGCCAGATCTAGTGGTACAAGGCCCGATTCTGCAAGATGTGGTGGTACAAGGCCTAATTCTGTAAGATCCAATGGTACAAGGCCTAATTCTGTAAGATCTAGAGGTACAAGGCCTAATTCTGTAAGATCTAGTGGTGCAAGCCCTAATTCTGTAAGATCTAGTGGTACAAGGCCTAATTCTGTAAGATCTAGTGGCACAAGGCCTAATTCTGCAAGATCTAGTGGTACAAGGCCTAATTCTGCAAGATCTAGTGGTACAAGGCCCGATTCTGCAAGATGTGGTGGTAAAAGGCCTAATTCTGTAAGATCCAATGGTACAAGGCCTAGTTCTGTAAGATGTAGTGGTACAAGGCCTAATTCTGTAAGATCTAGTGGTACAAGGCCTAATTCTGTAAGATCTAGAGGTACAAGGCCTAATTCTGTAAGATGTAGTGGTACAAGGCCTAATTCTGTAGGATCTAGTGGTACAAGGCCTAATTCTGTAAGATCTAGTGGTACAAGGCCTAGTTCTGTAAGATGTAGTGGTACAAGGCCTAATTCTGTAAGATCTAGTGGTACAAGGCCTAATTCTGTAAGATCTAGAGGTACAAGGCCTAATTCTGTAAGATCTAGTGGTACAAGGCCTAATTCTATAAGATCTAGTGGTACAAGGCCTAATTCTGTAAGATCTAGTGGTACAAGGCCTAATTCTGTAAGATCGAGTGGTACAAGGCCTAATTCTGTAAGATCGAGTGGTACAAGGCCTAATTCTGTAAGATCGAGCGGTACAAGGCCTAATTCTGTAAGATCTAGTGATACAATGGCTAATTCTGTGAGATCTAGTGGTAGAAGACCTAATTCTGTAAGATATAGTGCTACAAGGCATAATTCTGTAAGATCTAGTGGTACAAGGCCTAATTTTGTAAGATCTAGTGGTACAAGGCCTAGTTCTGTAAGATCTAGTGGCACAAGCCCTAGTTCTGCAAGATCTAGTGGCACAAGGCCTAATTCTGCAAGATCTAGTGGTACAAGGCCTTATTCTGAAAGATCTAGTGGTACAAGGCCTTATTCTGAAAGATCTAGTGGTACAAGGCCTAATTCTGTAAGATCTAGTGGTACAAGGCCTAATTCTGTAAGATCGAGTGGCACAAGGCCTAATTCTGTAAGGTCTAGTGGTACAAGGCCTAATTCTGTAAGATCTAGTGGTACAAGGCCTAATTTTGTAAGATCTAGTGGTACAAGGCCTAGCTCTGTAAGATCTAGTGGCACAAGGCCTAGTTCTGCAAGATCTAGTGGCACAAGGCCTAATTCTGCAAGATCTAGTGGTACAAGGCCTTATTCTGAAAGATCTAGTGGTACAAGGCCTTATTCTGAAAGATCTAGTGGTATAAGGCCTAATTCTGTAAGATCTAGTGGTACAAGGCCTAATTCTGTAAGATCGAGTGGCACAAGGCCTAATTCTGCAAGATCTAGTGGTACAAGGCCTAATTCTGCAAGATCGAGTGGTACAAGGCCTAATTCTGTAAGATCGAGTGGTAGAAGGCCTAATTCTGTAAGATCGAGTGGTACAAGGCCTAATTCTGTAAGATATAGTGGTATAAGGCCTAATTCTGTAAGATCTAGTGGTATAAGGCCCAATACTGTAAGATCTAGTGGTACAAGGCCTAATTCTGTAAGATCCAGTGGTACAAGGCCTAATTCTGTAAGATCTAGCGGTACAAGGCCTAATTCTGTAAGATCTAGTGGTACAAGGCCTAATTCTGTAAGATCTAGTGGCACAAGGCCTAATTCTGGAAGATATAGTGGTACAAGGCCTTATTCTGCAAGATATAGTGGTACAAGGCCTTATTCTGCAAGATGTAGTGGTACAAGGCCTAATTCTGTAAGATCTAGTGGTACAAGGCCTAATTCTGTAAGATCGAGTGGTACAAGGCCTAATTCTGTAAGATCGAGTGGTAGAAGGCCTAATTCTGTAAGATCGAGTGGTAGAAGGCCTAATTCTGTAAGATCGAGTGGTACAAGGCCTAGTTCTGTAAGGTTTAGTGGTACAAGGTCTAATTCTGTAAGACCGAGTGGTACAAGGTCTAATTCTGTAAGATCGAGTGGTACAAGGCCTAATTCTGTAAGATCCAATGGTACAAGGCCTAATTCTGTAAGATCTAGAGGTACAAGGCCTAATTCTGTAAGATCTAGAGGTACAAGGCCTAATTCTGTAGGATCTAGTGGTACAAGGCCTAATTCTATAAGATCTAGTGGTACAAGGCCTAATTCTGTAAGATCCAGTGGTACAAGGCCTAATTCTGTAAGATCGAGTGGTACAAGGCCTAATTCTATAAGATCTAGTGGTACAAGGCTTAATTCTGTAAGATCCAATGGTACAAGGCCTAATTCTATAAGATCGAGTGGTACAAGGCCTAATTCTGTAAGATCTAGTGCTACAAGGCCTAATTCTGTAAGATCTAGAGCTACAAGGCCTAATTCTGTAAGATCGAGTGGTACAAGGCCTAATTCTGTAAGATCGAGTGGTACAAGGCCTAATTCTATAAGATATAGTGGTAAAAGGCCTAATTCTGTAAGATCCAATGGTATAAGGCCTAATTCTGTAAGATCTAGCGGTACAAGGCCTATTTCTGTAAGATCTAGTGGTACAAGGCCTAATTCTGTAAGATCTAGTGGTACAAGGCCTAATTCTGTAATATCTAGTGGTACAAGGCCTAATTCTGTAAGATCTAGTGGCACAAGGCCTAATTCTGCAAGATCTAGTGGTACAAGGCCTAATTCTGCCAGATCTAGTGGTACAAGGCCCGATTCTGCAAGATGTGGTGGTACAAGGCCTAATTCTGTAAGATCCAATGGTACGAGGCCTAATTCTGTAAGATCTAGAGGTACAAGGCCTAATTCTGTAAGATCTAGTGGTGCAAGGCCTAATTCTGTAAGATCTAGTGGTACAAGGCCTAATTCTGTAAGATCTAGTGGCACAAGGCCTAATTCTGCAATATCTAGTGGTACAAGGCCTAATTCTGCAAGATCTAGTGGTACAAGGCCCGATTCTGCAAGATGTGGTGGTAAAAGGCCTAATTCTGTAAGATCCAATGGTACAAGGCCTAATTCTGTAACATCTAGAGGTACAAGGCCTAATTCTGTAAGATCTAGTGGTACAAGGCCTAATTCTGTAGGATCTAGTGGTACAAGGCCTAATTCTGTAAGATCTAGTGGTACAAGGCCTAATTCTGTAAGATCCAGTGGTACAAGGCCTAATTCTGTAAGATCTAGTGGTACAAGGCCTAATTCTGTAAGATCTAGAGGTACAAGGCCTAATTCTGTAAGATCTAGTGGTACAAGGCCTAATTCTATAAGATCTAGTGGTACAAGGCCTAATTCTATAAGATCTAGTGGTACAAGGCCTAATTCTGTAAGATCTAGTGGTACAGGGCCTAATTCTGTAAGATCGAGTGGTACAAGGCCTAATTCTGTAAGATCGAGTGGTACAAGGCCTAATTCTGTAAGATCTAGTGATACAATGCCTAATTCTGTAAGATCTAGTGGTAAAAGACCTAATTCTGTAAGATATAGTGCTACAAGGCCTAATTCTGTAAGATCTAGTGGTACAAGGCCTAATTCTGTAAGATCTAGTGGTACAAGGCCTAATTTTGTAAGATCTAGTGGTACAAGGCCTAATTCTGTAAGATCTAGTGGTACAAGGCCTAATTCTGTAAGGTCTAGTGGTACAAGGCCTAATTCTGTAAGATCTAGTGGTACAAGGCCTAATTTTGTAAGATCTAGTGGTACAAGGCCTAGTTCTGTAAGATCTAGTGGCACAAGGCCTAGTTCTGCAAGATCTAGTGGCACAAGGCCTAATTCTGCAAGATCTAGTGGTACAAGGCCTTATTCTGAAAGATCTAGTGGTACAAGGCCTTATTCTGAAAGATCTAGTGGTACAAGGCCTAATTCTGTAAGATCTAGTGGTACAAGGCCTAATTCTGTAAGATCGAGTGGCACAAGGCATAATTCTGCAAGATCTAGTGGTACAAGGCCTAATTCTGTAAGATCGAGTGGTACAAGGCCTAATTCTGTAAGATCGAGTGGTAGAAGGCCTAATTCTGTAAGATCGAGTGGTCCAAGCCTAATTCTGTAAGATCTAGTGGTATAAGGCCCAATACTGTAACATCTAGTGGTACAAGGCCTAATTCTGTAAGATCCAGTGGTACAAGGCCTAATTCTGTAAGATCTAGCGGTACAAGGCCTAATTCTGTAAGATCTAGTGGTACAAGGCCTAATTCTGTAAGATCTAGTGGTACAAGGCCTAATTCTGTAAGATCTAGTGGCACAAGGCCTAATTCTGGAAGATCTAGTGGTACAAGGCCTTATTCTGCAAGATGTAGTGGTACAAGGCCTAATTCTGTAAGATCTAGTGGTACAAGGCCTAATTCTGTAAGATCGAGTGGTACAAGGCCTAATTCTGTAAGATCGAGTGGTAGAAGGCCTAATTCTGTAAGATCGAGTGGTACAAGGCCTAGTTCTGTAAGGTTTAGTGGTGCAAGGTCTAATTCTGTAAGACCGAGTGGTACAAGGTCTAATTCTGTAAGATCGAGTGGTACAAGGCCTAATTCTGTAAGATCCAATGGTACAAGGCCTAATTCTGTAAGATCTAGAGGTACAAGGCCTAATTCTGTAAGATCTAGAGGTACAAGGCCTAATTCTGTAGGATCTAGTGGTACAAGGCCTAATTCTATAAGATCTAGTGGTACAAGGCCTAATTCTGTAAGATCCAGTGGTACAAGGCCTAATTCTGTAAGATCGAGTGGTACTAGGCCTAATTCTATAAGATCCAGTGGTACAAGGCCTAATTCTGTAAGATCTAGTGGTACAAGGCCTAATTCTGTAAGATCGAGTGGTACAAGGCCTAGTTCTGTAAGGTTTAGTGGTACAAGGCCTAATTCTGCCAGATCTAGTGGTACAAGGCCCGATTCTGCAAGATGTGGTGGTACAAGGCCTAATTCTGTAAGATCCAATGGTACAAGGCCTAATTCTGTAAGATCTAGAGGTACAAGGCCTAATTCTGTAAGATCTAGTGGTGCAAGCCCTAATTCTGTAAGATCTAGTGGTACAAGGCCTAATTCTGTAAGATCTAGTGGCACAAGGCCTAATTCTGCAAGATCTAGTGGTACAAGGCCTAATTCTGCAAGATCTAGTGGTACAAGGCCCGATTCTGCAAGATGTGGTGGTAAAAGGCCTAATTCTGTAAGATCCAATGGTACAAGGCCTAGTTCTGTAAGATGTAGTGGTACAAGGCCTAATTCTGTAAGATCTAGTGGTACAAGGCCTAATTCTGTAAGATCTAGAGGTACAAGGCCTAATTCTGTAAGATGTAGTGGTACAAGGCCTAATTCTGTAGGATCTAGTGGTACAAGGCCTAATTCTGTAAGATGTAGTGGTACAAGGCCTAGTTCTGTAAGATGTAGTGGTACAAGGCCTAATTCTGTAAGATCTAGTGGTACAAGGCCTAATTCTGTAAGATCTAGAGGTACAAGGCCTAATTCTGTAAGATCTAGTGGTACAAGGCCTAATTCTATAAGATCTAGTGGTACAAGGCCTAATTCTGTAAGATCTAGTGGTACAAGGCCTAATTCTGTAAGATCGAGTGGTACAAGGCCTAATTCTGTAAGATCGAGTGGTACAAGGCCTAATTCTGTAAGATCGAGCGGTACAAGGCCTAATTCTGTAAGATCTAGTGATACAATGGCTAATTCTGTGAGATCTAGTGGTAGAAGACCTAATTCTGTAAGATATAGTGCTACAAGGCATAATTCTGTAAGATCTAGTGGTACAAGGCCTAATTTTGTAAGATCTAGTGGTACAAGGCCTAATTCTGTAAGATCTAGTGGTACAAGGCCTAATTCTGTAAGATCTAGTGGTACAAGGCCTAATTCTGTAAGGTCTAGTGGTACAAGGCCTAATTCTGTAAGATCTAGTGGTACAAGGCCTAATTTTGTAAGATCTAGTGGTACAAGGCCTAGTTCTGTAAGATCTAGTGGCACAAGCCCTAGTTCTGCAAGATCTAGTGGCACAAGGCCTAATTCTGCAAGATCTAGTGGTACAAGGCCTTATTCTGAAAGATCTAGTGGTACAAGGCCTTATTCTGAAAGATCTAGTGGTACAAGGCCTAATTCTGTAAGATCTAGTGGTACAAGGCCTAATTCTGTAAGATCGAGTGGCACAAGGCCTAATTCTGCAAGATCTAGTGGTACAAGGCCTAATTCTGTAAGATCGAGTGGTACAAGGCCTAATTCTGTAAGATCGAGTGGTAGAAAGCCTAATTCTGTAAGATCGAGTGGTACAAGGCCTAATTCTGTAAGATCTAGTGGTATAAGGCCCAATACTGTAACATCTAGTGGTACAAGGCCTAGTTCTGTAAGATCCAGTGGTACAAGGCCTAATTCTGTAAGATCTAGCGATACAAGGCCTAATTCTGTAAGATCTAGTGGTACAAGGCCTAATTCTGTAAGATCTAGTGGTACAAGGCCTAATTCTGTAAGATCTAGTGGTACAAGGCCTAATTCTGTAAGATCGAGTGGTACAAGGCCTAATTCTGTAAGATCGAGTGGTAGAAGGCCTAATTCTGTAAGATCGAGTGGTACAAGGCCTAGTTCTGTAAGGTTTAGTGGTACAAGGTCTAATTCTGTAAGATCGAGTGGTACAAGGTCTAATTCTGTAAGATCGAGTGGTACAAGGCCTAATTCTGTAAGATCCAATGGTACAAGGCCTAATTCTGTAAGATCTAGAGGTACAAGGCCTAATTCTGTAAGATCTAGAGGTACAAGGCCTAATTCTGTAGGATCTAGTGGTACAAGGCCTAATTCTATAAGATCTAGTGGTACAAGGCCTAATTCTGTAAGATCCAGTGGTACAAGGCCTAATTCTGTAGGATCTAGTGGTACAAGGCCTAATTCTGTAAGATCGAGTGGTACTAGGCCTAATTCTGTAAGAGCGAGTGGTACAAGGCCTAATTCTATAAGATCTAGTGGTACAAGGCCTAATTCTGTAGGATCTAGTGGTACAAGGCCTAATTCTGTAGGATCTAGTGGTACAAGGCCTAATTCTGTAAGATCTAGTGGTACAAGGCCTAATTCTGTAAGATCTAGTGGTACAAGGCCTAATTCTGTAAGATCTAGTGGTACAAGGGCTAATTCTGTAAGATCTAGTGATACAAGGGCTAATTTTGTAAGATCGAGTGGTACAAGGCCAAATTCTATAAGATCTAGTGGTACAAGGCCTAATTCTGTAAGATCTAGTGGTACAAGGCCTAATTCTGTAAGATCTAGTGGTACAAGGCCTAATTCTGTAAGATCGAGTGGTACAAGGCCTAGTTCTGTAAGGTTTAGTGGTACAAGGCCTATATCTGTAAGATCGAGTGGTACAAGGCCTAATTCTGTAAGATCGAGTGGTACAAGGCCTAATTCTATAAGATCGAGTGGTACAAGGCCTAATTCTATAAGATCTAGTGGTACAAGGCTTAATTCTGTAAAATCCAATGGTACAAGGCCTAATTCTATAAGATCGAGTGGTACAAGGCCTAATTCTGTAAGATCTAGTGGTACAAGGCCTAATTCTGTAAGATCTAGTGGTACAAGGCCTAATTCTGTAAGATCTAGTGGCACAAGGCCTAATTCTGGAAGATCTAGTGGTACAAGGCCTTATTCTGCAAGATGTAGTGGTACAAGGCCTAATTCTGTAAGATCTAGTGGTACAAGGCCTAATTCTGTAAGATCGAGTGGTACAAGGCCTAATTCTGTAAGATCGAGTGGTAGAAGGCCTAATTCTGTAAGATCGAGTGGTACAAGGCCTAGTTCTGTAAGGTTTAGTGGTACAAGGTCTAATTCTGTAAGACCGAGTGGTACAAGGTCTAATTCTGTAAGACCGAGTGGTACAAGGCCTAATTCTGTAAGATCCAATGGTACAAGGCCTAATTCTGTAAGATCTAGAGGTACAAGGCCTAATTCTGTAAGATCTAGAGGTACAAGGCCTAATTCTGTAGGATCTAGTGGTACAAGGCCTACTTCTATAAGATCTAGTGGTACAAGGCCTAATTCTGTAAGATCCAGTGGTACAAGGCCTAATTCTGTAAGATCGAGTGGTACTAGGCCTAATTCTATAAGATCCAGTGGTACAAGGCCTAATTCTGTAAGATCTAGTGGTACAAGGCCTAATTCTGTAAGATCGAGTGGTACAAGGCCTAGTTCTGTAAGGTTTAGTGGTACAAGGCCTAATTCTGCCAGATCTAGTGGTACAAGGCCCGATTCTGCAAGATGTGGTGGTACAAGGCCTAATTCTGTAAGATCCAATTGTACAAGGCCTAATTCTGTAAGATCTAGAGGTACAAGGCCTAATTCTGTAAGATCTAGTGGTGCAAGCCCTAATTCTGTAAGATCTAGTGGTACAAGGCCTAATTCTGTAAGATCTAGTGGCACAAGGCCTAATTCTGCAAGATCTAGTGGTACAAGGCCTAATTCTGCAAGATCTAGTGGTACAAGGCCCGATTCTGCAAGATGTGGTGGTAAAAGGCCCAATTCTGTAAGATCCAATGGTACAAGGCCTAATTCTGTAACATCTAGAGGTACAAGGCCTAATTCTGTAAGATCTAGTGGTACAAGGCCTAATTCTGTAGGATCTAGTGGTACAAGGCCTAATTCTGTAAGATCTAGTGGTACAAGGCCTAGTTCTGTAAGATGTAGTGGTACAAGGCCTAATTCTGTAAGATCTAGTGGTACAAGGCCTAATTCTGTAAGATCTAGAGGTACAAGGCCTAATTCTGTAAGATCTAGTGGTACAAGGCCTAATTCTATAAGATCTAGTGGTACAAGGCCTAATTCTGTAAGATCTAGTGGTACAAGGCCTAATTCTGTAAGATCGAGTGGTACAAGGCCTAATTCTGTAAGATCGAGTGGTACAAGGCCTAATTCTGTAAGATCGAGCGGTACAAGGCCTAATTCTGTAAGATCTAGTGATACAATGCCTAATTCTGTGAGATCTAGTGGTAGAAGACCTAATTCTGTAAGATATAGTGCTACAAGGCATAATTCTGTAAGATCTAGTGGTACAAGGCCTAATTCTGTAAGATCTAGTGGTACAAGGCCTAATTCTGTAAGATCTAGTGGTACAAGGCCTAATTCTGTAAGGTCTAGTGGTACAAGGCCTAATTCTGTAAGATCTAGTGGTACAAGGCCTAATTTTGTAAGATCTAGTGGTACAAGGCCTAGTTCTGTAAGATCTAGTGGCACAAGCCCTAGTTCTGCAAGATCTAGTGGCACAAGGCCTAATTCTGCAAGATCTAGTGGTACAAGGCCTTATTCTGAAAGATCTAGTGGTACAAGGCCTTATTCTGAAAGATCTAGTGGTACAAGGCCTAATTCTGTAAGATCTAGTGGTACAAGGCCTAATTCTGTAAGATCGAGTGGCACAAGGCCTAATTCTGCAAGATCTAGTGGTACAAGGCCTAATTCTGTAAGATCGAGTGGTACAAGGCCTAATTCTGTAAGATCGAGTGGTAGAAAGCCTAATTCTGTAAGATCGAGTGGTACAAGGCCTAATTCTGTAAGATCTAGTGGTATAAGGCCCAATACTGTAACATCTAGTGGTACAAGGCCTAGTTCTGTAAGATCCAGTGGTACAAGGCCTAATTCTGTAAGATCTAGCGATACAAGGCCTAATTCTGTAAGATCGAGTGGTACAAGGCCTAATTCTGTAAGATCTAGTGGTACAAGGCCTAATTCTGTAAGATCTAGTGGTACAAGGCCTAATTCTGTAAGATCGAGTGGTACAAGGCCTAATTCTGTAAGATCGAGTGGTAGAAGGCCTAATTCTGTAAGATCGAGTGGTACAAGGCCTAGTTCTGTAAGGTTTAGTGGTACAAGGTCTAATTCTGTAAGATCGAGTGGTACAAGGTCTAATTCTGTAAGATCGAGTGGTACAAGGCCTAATTCTGTAAGATCCAATGGTACAAGGCCTAATTCTGTAAGATCTAGAGGTACAAGGCCTAATTCTGTAAGATCTAGAGGTACAAGGCCTAATTCTGTAGGATCTAGTGGTACAAGGCCTAATTCTATAAGATCTAGTGGTACAAGGCCTAATTCTGTAAGATCCAGTGGTACAAGGCCTAATTCTGTAGGATCTAGTGGTACAAGGCCTAATTCTGTAAGATCGAGTGGTACTAGGCCTAATTCTGTAAGAGCGAGTGGTACAAGGCCTAATTCTATAAGATCTAGTGGTACAAGGCCTAATTCTGTAGGATCTAGTGGTACAAGGCCTAATTCTGTAGGATCTAGTGGTACAAGGCCTAATTCTGTAAGATCTAGTGGTACAAGGCCTAATTCTGTAAGATCTAGTGGTACAAGGCCTAATTCTGTAAGATCTAGTGGTACAAGGGCTAATTCTGTAAGATCTAGTGATACAAGGGCTAATTCTGTAAGATCGAGTGGTACAAGGCCAAATTCTATAAGATCTAGTGGTACAAGGCCTAATTCTGTAAGATCTAGTGGTACAAGGCCTAATTCTGTAAGATCTAGTGGTACAAGGCCTAATTCTGTAAGATCGAGTGGTACAAGGCCTAGTTCTGTAAGGTTTAGTGGTACAAGGCCTATATCTGTAAGATCAAGTGGTACAAGGCCTAATTCTGTAAGATCGAGTGGTACAAGGCCTAATTCTATAAGATCGAGTGGTACAAGGCCTAATTCTATAAGATCTAGTGGTACAAGGCTTAATTCTGTAAAATCCAATGGTACAAGGCCTAATTCTATAAGATCGAGTGGTACAAGGCCTAATTCTGTAAGATCTAGTGCTACAAGGCCTAATTCTGTAAGATCTAGAGCTACAAGGCCTAATTCTGTAAGATCTGTAAGATCGAGTGGTACAAGGCCTAATTCTGTAAGATCGAGTGGTAAAAGGCCTAATTCTATAAGATATAGTGGTATAAGGCCTAATTGTGTAAGATCCAATGGTATAAGGCCTAATTCTGTAAGATCTAGCGGTACAAGGCCTATTTCTCTAAGATCTAGCGGTACAAGGCCTAATTCTGTAAGATCTAGTGGTACAAGGCCTAATTCTGTAATATCTAGTGGTACAAGGCCTAATTCTGTAAGATCTAGTGGCACAAGGCCTAATTCTGCAAGATCTAGTGGTACAAGGCCTAATTCTGCCAGATCTAGTGGTACAAGGCCCGATTCTGCAAGATGTGGTGGTACAAGGCCCAATTCTGTAAGATCCAATGGTACAAGGCCTAATTCTGTAAGATCTAGAGGTACAAGGCCTAATTCTGTAAGATCTAGTGGTGCAAGGCCTAATTCTGTAAGATCTAGTGGTACAAGGCCTAATTCTGTAAGATCTAGTGGCACAAGGCCTAATTCTGCAAGATCTAGTGGTACAAGGCCTAATTCTGCAAGATCTAGTGGTACAAGGCCCGATTCTGCAAGATGTGTTGGTAAAAGGCCTAATTCTGTAAGATCCAATGGTACAAGGCCTAATTCTGTAACATCTAGAGGTACAAGGCCTAATTCTCTAAGATCTAGTGGTACAAGGCCTAGTTCTGTAGGATCTAGTGGTACAAGGCCTAATTCTGTAAGATCTAGTGGTACAAGGCCTAATTCTGTAAGATCTAGTGTTACAAGGCCTAATTCTGTAAGATCTAGTGGTACAAGGCCTAATTCTGTAAGATCTAGAGGTACAAGGCCTAATTCTGTAAGATCTAGTGGTACAAGGCCTAATTCTATAAGATCTAGTGGTACAAGGCCTAATTCTGTAAGATCTAGTGGTACAAGGCCTAATTCTGTAAGATCGAGTGGTACAAGGCCTAATTCTGTAAGATCGAGTGGTACAAGGCCTAATTCTGTAAGATCGAGCGGTACAAGGCCTAATTCTGTAAGATCTAGTGATACAATGGCTAATTCTGTGAGATCTAGTGGTACAAGACCTAATTCTGTAAGATATAGTGCTACAAGGCCTAATTCTGTAAGATCTAGTGGTACAAGGCCTAATTCTGTAAGATCTAGTGGTACAAGGCCTAATTCTGTAAGATCTAGTGGTACAAGGCCTAATTCTGTAAGATCTAGTGGTACAAGGCCTAATTCTGTAAGGTCTAGTGGTACAAGGCCTAATTCTGTAAGATCTAGTGGTACAAGGCCTAATTTTGTAAGATCTAGTGGTACAAGGCCTAGTTCTGTAAGATCTATTGGCACGAGGCCTAGTTCTGCAAGATCTAGTGGCACAAGGCCTAATTCTGCAAGATCTAGTGGTACAAGGCCTTATTCTGAAAGATCTAGTGGTACAAGGCCTTATTCTGAAAGATCTAGTGGTACAAGGCCTAATTCTGTAAGATCTAGTGGTACAAGGAGTAATTCTGTAAGATCGAGTGGCACAAGGCCTAATTCTGCAAGATCTAGTGGTACAAGGCCTAATTCTGTAAGATCGAGTGGTACAAGGCCTAATTCTGTAAGATCGAGTGGTAGAAGGCCTAATTCTGTAAGATCGAGTGGTACAAGGCCTAATTCTGTAAGATCTAGTGGTATAAGGCCCAATACTGTAACATCTAGTGGTACAAGGCCTAATTCTGTAAGATCCAGTGGTACAAGGCCTAATTCTGTAAGATCTAGCGGTACAATGCCTATTTCTGTAAGATCTAGTGGTACAAGGCCTAATTCTGTAAGATCTAGTGGTACAAGGCCTAATTCTGTAAGATCTAGTGGCACAAGGCCTAATTCTGCAAGATCTAGTGGTACAAAGCCTAATTCTGCAAGATCTAGTGGTACAAGGCCCGATTCTGCAAGATGTGGTGGTACAAGGCCTAATTCTGTAAGATCGAATGGTACAAGGCCTAATTCTGTAAGATCTAGAGGTACAAGGCCTAATTCTGTAAGATCGAGTGGTAGAAGGCCTAATTCTGTAAGATCGAGTGGTACAAGGCCTAGTTCTGTAAGGTTTAGTGGTACAAGGTCTAATTCTGTAAGATCGAGTGGTACAAGGTCTAATTCTGTAAGATCGAGTGGTACAAGGCCTAATTCTGTAAGATCCATGGTACAAGGTCTAATTCTGTAAGATCTAGAGGTACAAGGCCTAATTCTGTAAGATCTAGAGGTACAAGGCCTAATTCTGTAGGATCCAGTGGTACAAGGGCTAATTCTATAAGATCTAGTGGTACAAGGCCTAATTCTGTAAGATCCAGTGGTACAAGGCCTAATTCTGTAGGATCTAGTGGTACAAGGCATAATTCTGTAAGATCGAGTGGTACTAGGCCTAATTCTGTAAGAGCGAGTGGTACAAGGCCTAATTCTAAAAGATCTAGTGGTACAAGGCCTAATTCTGTAGGATCTAGTGGTACAAGGCCTAATTCTGTAAGATCTAGTGGTACAAGGCCTAATTCTGTAAGATCTAGTGGTACAAGGGCTAAGTCTGCAAGATCTAGTGATACAAGGGCTAATTCTGTAAGATCGAGTGGTACAAGGCCAAATTCTATAAGATCTAGTGGTACAAGGCCTAATTCTGTAAGATCTAGTGGTACAAGGCCTAATTCTATAAGATCCAGTGGTACAAGGCCTAATTCTGTAAGATCTAGTGGTACAAGGCCTAATTCTGTAAGATCGAGTGGTACAAGGCCTAGTTCTGTAAGGTTTAGTGGTACAAGGCCTAATTCTGTAAGATCGAGTGGTACAAGGCCTAATTCTGTAAGATCGAGTGGTACAAGGCCTAATTCTATAAGATCTAGTGGTACAAGGCTTAATTCTGTAAGATCCAATGGTACAAGGCCTAATTCTATAAGATCGAGTGGTACAAGGCCTAATTCTGTAAGATCTAGTGCTACAAGGCCTAATTCTGTAAGATCTAGAGCTACAAGGCCTAATTCTGTAAGATCGAGTGGTACAAGGCCTAATTCTGTAAGATCGAGTGGTACAAGGCCTAATTCTATAAGATATAGTGGTATAAGGCCTAATTCTGTAAGATCCAATGGTATAAGGCCTAATTCTGTAAGATCTAGCGGTACAAGGCCTATTTCTGTAAGATCTAGTGGTACAAGGCCTAATTCTGTAAGATATAGTGGTATAAGGCCTAATTCTGTAAGATCCAATGGTATAAGGCCTAATTCTGTAAGATCTAGCGGTACAAGGCCTAATTCTGTAAGATCGAGTGGTACAAGGTCTAATTCTATAAGATATAGTGGTATAAGGCCTAATTCTGTAAGATCCAATGGTATAAGGCCTAATTCTGTAAGATCTAGCGGTACAAGGCCTATTTCTGTAAGATCTAGTGGTACAAGGCCTAATTCTATAAGATCGAGTGGTACAAGGCCTAATTCTGTAAGATCTAGTGCTACAAGGCCTAATTCTGTAAGATCTAGAGCTACAAGGCCTAATTCTGTAAGATCGAGTGGTACAAGGCCTAATTCTGTAAGATCGAGTGGTACAAGGCCTAATTCTATAAGATATAGTGGTATAAGGCCTAATTCTGTAAGATCCAATGGTATAAGGCCTAACTCTGTAAGATCTAGCGGTACAAGGCCTATTTCTGTAAGATCTAGTGGTACAAGGCCTAATTCTGTAAGATCTAGTGGTACAAGGCCTAATTCTGTAAGATCTAGTGGTACAAGGCCTAATTCTGCCAGATCTAGTGGTACAAGGCCCGATTCTGCAAGATGTGGTGGTACAAGGCCTAATTCTGTAAGATCCAATGGTACAAGGCCTAATTCTGTAAGATCTAGAGGTACAAGGCCTAATTCTGTAAGATCTAGTGGTGCAAGGCCTAATTCTGTAAGATCTAGTGGTACAAGGCCTAATTCTGTAAGATCTAGTGGCACAAGGCCTAATTCTGCAAGATCTAGTGGTACAAGGCCTAATTCTGCAAGATCTAGTGGTACAAGGCCCGATTCTGCAAGATGTGGTGGTTAAAGGCCTAATTCTGTAAGATCCAATGGTACAAGGCCTAATTCTGTAACATCTAGAGGTACAAGGCCTAATTCTGTAAGATCTAGTGGTACAAGGCCTAATTCTGTAGGATCTAGTGGTACAAGGCCTAATTCTGTAAGATCTAGTGGTACAAGGCCTAATTCTGTAAGATCTAGTGGTACAAGGCCTAATTCTGTAAGATCTAGTGGTACAAGGCCTAATTCTGTAAGATCTAGAGGTACAAGGCCTAATTCTGTAAGATCTAGTGGTACAAGGCCTAATTCTATAAGATCTAGTGGTACAAGGCCTAATTCTGTAAGATCGAGTGGTACAAGGCCTAATTCTGTAAGATCGAGTGGTACAAGGCCTAATTCTGTAAGATCGAGTGGTACAAGGAATAATTCTGTAAGATCGAGCGGTACAAGGCCTAATTCTGTAAGATCTAGTGATACAATGCCTAATTCTGTGAGATCTAGTGGTACAAGACCTAATTCTGTAAGATATAGTGCTACAAGGCCTAATTCTGTAAGATCTAGTGGTACAAGGCCTAATTCTGTAAGATCTAGTGGTACAAGGCCTAGTTCTGTAAGATCTAGTGGTACAAGGCCTAATTCTGTAAGATCTAGTGGTACAAGGCCTAATTCTGTAAGGTCCAGTGGTACAAGGCCTAATTCTGTAAGATCTAGTGGTACAAGGCCTAATTTTGTAAGATCTAGTGGTACAAGGCCTAGTTCTGTAAGATCTAGTGGCACAAGGCCTAGTTCTGCAAGATCTAGTGGCACAAGGCCTAATTCTGCAAGATCTTTTGGTACAAGGCCTTATTCTGAAAGATCTAGTGGTACAAGGCCTTATTCTGAAAGATCTAGTGGTACAAGGCCTAATTCTGTAAGATCTAGTGGTACAAGGCCTAATTCTGTAAGATCGAGTGGCACAAGGCCTAATTCTGCAATATCTAGTGGTACAAGGCCTAATTCTGTAAGATCGAGTGGTACAAGGCCTAATTCTGTAAGATCGAGTGGTAGAAGGCCTAATTCTGTAAGATCGAGTGGTACAAGGCCTAATTCTGTAAGATCTAGTTGTATAAGGCCCAATACTGTAACATCTAGTGGTACAAGGCCTAATTCTGTAAGATCCAGTGGTACAAGGCCTAATTCTGTAAGATCTAGCGGTACAAGGCCTAATTCTGTAAGATCTAGTGGTACAAGGCCTAATTCTGTAAGATCTAGTGGTACAAGGCCTAATTCTGTAAGATCTAGTGGCACAAGGCCTAATTCTGCAAGATCTAGTGGTACAAGGCCTAATTCTGCAAGGTCTAGTGGTACAAGGCCCGATTCTGCAAGATGTGGTGGTACAAGGCCTAATTCTGTAAGATCCAATGGTACAAGGCCTAATTCTGTAAGATCTAGAGGTACAAGGCCTAATTCTGTAAGATCTAGTGGTACAAGGCCTAATTCTGTAAGATCTAGTGGTACAAGGCCTAATTCTGTAAGATCTAGAGGTACAAGGCCTAATTCTGTAAGATCTAGAGGTACAAGGCCTAATTCTGTAAGATCTAGTGGTACAAGTCCTAATTCTGTAAGATCTAGTGGCACAAGGCCTAATTCTGTAAGATCTAGTGGCACAAGGCCTAATTCTGCAAGATCTAGTGGTACAGGGCCTAATTCTGCAAGATCTAGTGGTACAAGGCCCGATTCTGCAAGATGTGGTGGTACAAGGCCTTATTCTGTAAGATCCAATGGTACAATGCCTAATTCTGTAAGATCTAGAGGTACAAGGCCTAATTCTGTAAGATCTAGAGGTACAAGGCCTAATTCTGTAGGATCTAGTGGTACAAGGCCTAATTCTATAAGATCTAGTGGTACAAGGCCTATTTCTGTAAGATCTAGTGGTACAAGGCCTAATTCTGTAGCATCTAGTGGTACAAGGCCTAATTCTGTAAGATCGAGTGGTACAAGGCCTAATTCTGTAAGATCGAGTGGTACAAGGCCTAATTCTATAAGATCTAGTGGTACAAGGCCTAATTCTGTAGGATCTAGTGGTACAAGGCCTAATTCTGTAGGATCTAGTGGTACAAGGCCTAATTCTATAAGATCTAGTGGTAAAAGGGTTAATTCAGCAAGATCTTGTGATACAAGGGCTAATTCTGTAAGATCGAGTGGTACAAGGCCAAATTCTATAAGATCTAGTGGTACAAGGCCAAATTCTATAAGATCGAGTGGTACAAGGCCAAATTATATAAGATCCAGTGGTACAAGGCCTAATTCTGTAAGATCCAGTGGTACAAGGCCTAATTCTGTAAGATCCAGTGGTACAAGGCCTAATTCTGTAAGATCTAGTGGTACAAGGCCTAATTCTGTAAGATCTAGTGGTACAACGCCTAATTCCGTAAGATCCAGTGGTACAAGGCCTAATTCTGTAAGATCCAGTGGTAGAAGGCCTATTTCTGTAAGATCTAGTGGTACAAGGCCTAATTCTGTAAGATCTAGTGGTACAAGGGCTAATTCTGTAAGATCGAGAGGTACAAGGGCTAATTCTGTAAGATCGAGTGGTACAAGGCCTAGTTCTATAAGATCTAGTGGTACAAGGCCTAATTCTGTAAGATCCAGTGGTGCAAGGCCTAATTCTATAAGATCTAGTGGCACAAGGCCTAATTCTATAAGATCTAGTGGTACAAGGCCTAATTCTGTAAGATCTAGTGGTACAAGGCCTAATTCTGTAAGATCCAATGGTACAAGGCCTATTTCTGTAAGATCTAGTGGTACAAGGCCTAATTCTATAAGATCTAGTGGTACAAGGCCTAATTCTGTAAGATCTAGTGGTACAAGGCATAAATCTTTAAGATCATAGTGGTACAAGGCCTAATTCTGTAAGGTCTAGTGGTACAAGGCCTAATTCTGTAAGATCTAGTGGTATAAGGCCTAATTTTGCAAGATCTAGTGGTACAAGGCCTAATTTTGTAAGATCTAGTGGCACAAGGCCTAATTCTGCAAGATCTAGTGGCACAAGGCCTAATTCTGCAATATCTAGTGGTACAAGGCCTTATTCTGCAAGATCTAGTGGTACAAGGCCTAATTCTGTAAGATCTAGTGGTACAAGGCCTAATTCTGTAAGATCGAGTGGTACAAGGCCTAATTCTGTAAGATCGAGTGGTAGAAGGCCTAATTCTGTAAGATCGAGTGGTACAAGCCCTAGTTCTGTAAGGTTTAGTGGTACAAGGCCTAATTCTGTAAGATCTAGTGGTACAAGACCGAATTCTGTAAGATCGAGTGGTACAAGGCCTAATTCTGTAAGATCGAGTGGTACAAGGCCTAATTCTGTAAGATCTAGTGGTACAAGGCCTAATTCTGTAAGATCCAGTGGTACAAGGCCTAATTCTGTAAGATCTAGTGGTACAAGGCCTAATTCTGTAAGATCTAGTGGTACAAGGCCTAATTCTGTAAGATCTATTGGTACAAGGCCTAATTCTGTAAGATCTAGTGGTACAAGGCCTAATTCTGTAAGATCTAGTGGTACAAGGCCTAATTCTGTAAGATCTAGTGGTACAAGGCCTAATTCTGTAAGATCTAGTGGCACAAGGCCTAATTCTGCAAGATCTAGTGGTACAAGGCCTAATTCTGCAAGATCTAGTGGTACAAGGCGTAATTCTGCAAGATCCAGTGGTACAAGGCCCGATTCTGCAAGATGTGGTGGTACAAGGCCTAATTCTGTAAGATCCAATGATACAAGGCCTAATTCTGTAAGATCTAGAGGTACAAGGCCTAATTCTGTAAGATCTAGAGGTACAAGGCCTAATTCTGTAAGATCTAGAGGTACAAGGCCTAATTCTGTAAGATCTAGTGGTACAAGGCCTAACTCTGTAAGATCTAGTGGTGCAAGGCCTAATTCTGTAAGATCTAGTGGCACAAGGCTTAATTCTGCAAGATCTAGTGGTACAAGGCCTAATTCTGCAAGATCCAGTGGTGCAAGGCCCGATTCTGCAAGATGTGGTGGTACAAGGCCTAATTCTGTAAGATCCAATGATACAAGGCCTAATTCTGTAAGATCTAGAGGTACAAAGCCTAATTCTGTAAGATCTAGTGGTACAAGGCCTAATTCTGTAAGATCTAGAGGTACAAGGCCTATTTCTGTAAGATCTAGAGGTACAAGGCCTAATTCTGTAAGATCTAGTGGTACAAGGCCTAATTCTGTAAGATCTAGTGGTACAAGGCCCGATTCTGCAAGATGTGGTGGTACAAGGCCTAATTCTGTAAGATCGAATGGTACAAGGCCTAATTCTGTAAGATCTAGAGGTACAAGGCCTAATTCTGTAAGATCGAGTGGTAGAAGGCCTAATTCTGTAAGATCGAGTGGTACAAGGCCTAGTTCTGTAAGGTTTAGTGGTACAAGGTCTAATTCTGTAAGATCGAGTGGTACAAGGTCTAATTCTGTAAGATCGAGTGGTACAAGGCCTAATTCTGTAAGATCCAATGGTACAAGGTCTAATTCTGTAAGATCTAGAGGTACAAGGCCAAATTCTGTAAGATCTAGAGGTACAAGGCCTAATTCTGTAGGATCTAGTGGTACAAGGCCTAATTCTATAAGATCTAGTGGTACAAGGCCTAATTCTGTAAGATCCAGTGGTACAAGGCCTAATTCTGTAGGATCTAGTGGTACAAGGCCTAATTCTGTAAGATCGAGTGGTACTAGGCCTAATTCTGTAAGAGCGAGTGGTACAAGGCCTAATTCTATAAGATCTAGTGGTACAAGGCCTAATTCTGTAGGATCTAGTGGTACAAGGCCTAATTCTGTAAGATCTAGTGGTACAAGGCCTAATTCTGTAAGATCTAGTGGTACAAGGGCTAATTCTGCAAGATCTAGTGATACAAGGGCTAATTCTGTAAGATCGAGTGGTACAAGGCCAAATTCTATAAGATCTAGTGGTACAAGGCCTAATTCTGTAAGATCTAGTGGTACAAGGCCTAATTCTATAAGATCCAGTGGTACAAGGCCTAATTCTGTAAGATCTAGTGGTACAAGGCCTAATTCTGTAAGATCGAGTGGTACAAGGCCTAGTTCTGTAAGGTTTAGTGGTACAAGGCCTAATTCTGTAAGATCGAGTGGTACAAGGCCTAATTCTGTAAGATCGAGTGGTACAAGGCCTAATTCTATAAGATCTAGTGGTACAAGGCTTAATTCTGTAAGATCCAATGGTACAAGGCCTAATTCTATAAGATCGAGTGGTACAAGGCCTAATTCTGTAAGATCTAGTGCTACAAGGCCTAATTCTGTAAGATCTAGAGCTACAAGGCCTAATTCTGTAAGATCGAGTGGTACAAGGCCTAATTCTGTAAGATCGAGTGGTACAAGGCCTAATTCTATAAGATATAGTGGTATAAGGCCTAATTCTGTAAGATCCAATGGTATAAGGCCTAATTCTGTAAGATCTAGCGGTACAAGGCCTAATTCTGTAAGATCGAGTGGTACAAGGCCTAATTCTATAAGATATAGTGGTATAAGGCCTAATTCTATAAGATCCAATGGTATAAGGCCTAATTCTGTAAGATCTAGCGGTACAAGGCCTATTTCTGTAAGATCTAGTGGTACAAGGCCTAATTCTATAAGATCAAGTGGTACAAGGCCTAATTCTGTAAGATCTAGTGCTACAAGGCCTAATTCTGTAAGATCTAGAGCTACAAGGCCTAATTCTGTAAGATCGAGTGGTACAAGGCCTAATTCTGTAAGATCGAGTGGTACAAGGCCTAATTCTATAAGATATAGTGGTATAAGGCCTAATTCTGTAAGATCCAATGGTATAAGGCCTAACTCTGTAAGATCTAGCGGTACAAGGCCTATTTCTGTAAGATCTAGTGGTACAAGGCCTAATTCTGTAAGATCTAGTGGTACAAGGCCTAATTCTGTAAGATCTAGTGGTACAAGGCCTAATTCTGCCAGATCTAGTGGTACAAGGCCCGATTCTGCAAGATGTGGTGGTACAAGGCCTAATTCTGTAAGATCCAATGGTACAAGGCCTAATTCTGTAAGATCTAGAGGTACAAGGCCTAATTCTGTAAGATCTAGTGGTGCAAGGCCTAATTCTGTAAGATCTAGTGGTACAAGGCCTAATTCTGTAAGATCTAGTGGCACAAGGCCTAATTCTGCAAGATCTAGTGGTACAAGGCCTAATTCTGCAAGATCTAGTGGTACAAGGCCCGATTCTGCAAGATGTGGTGGTAAAAGGCCTAATTCTGTAAGATCCAATGGTACAAGGCCTAATTCTGTAACATCTAGAGGTACAAGGCCTAATTCTGTAAGATCTAGTGGTACAAGGCCTAATTCTGTAGGATCTAGTGGTACAAGGCCTAATTCTGTAAGATCTAGTGGTACAAGGCCTAATTCTGTAAGATCTAGTGGTACAAGGCCTAATTCTGTAAGATCTAGTGGTACAAGGCCTAATTCTGTAAGATCTAGAGGTACAAGGCCTAATTCTGTAAGATCTAGTGGTACAAGGCCTAATTCTATAAGATCTAGTGGTACAAGGCCTAATTCTGTAAGATCGAGTGGTACAAGGCCTAATTCTGTAAGATCGAGTGGTACAAGGCCTAATTCTGTAAGATCGAGTGGTACAAGGCCTAATTCTGTAAGATCGAGTGGTACAAGGAATAATTCTGTAAGATCGAGTGGTACAAGGAATAATTCTGTAAGATCGAGCGGTACAAGGCCTAATTCTGTAAGATCTAGTGATACAAAGCCTAATTCTGTGAGATCTAGTGGTACAAGTCCTAATTCTGTAAGATATAGTGCTACAAGGCCTAATTCTGTAAGATCTAGTGGTACAAGGTATAGTTCTGTAAGATCTAGTGGTACAAGGCCTAATTCTGTAAGATCTAGTGGTACAAGGCCTAATTCTGTAAGATCTAGAGGTACAAGGCCTAATTCTGTAGGATCTAGTGGTACAAGGCCTAATTCTATAAGATCTAGTGGTACAAGGCCTATTTCTGTAAGATCTAGTGGTACAAGGCCTAATTCTGTAGCATCTAGTGGTACAAGGCCTAATTCTGTAAGATCGAGTGGTACAAGGCCTAATTCTGTAAGATCGAGTGGTACAAGGCCTAATTCTATAAGATCTAGTGGTACAAGGCCTAATTCTGTAGGATCTAGTGGTACAAGGCCTAATTCTGTAGGATCTAGTGGTACAAGGCCTAATTCTATAAGATCTAGTGGTAAAAGGGTTAATTCAGCAAAGATCTTGTGATACAAGGGCTAATTCTGTAAGATCGAGTGGTACAAGGCCAAATTCTATAAGATCTAGTGGTACAAGGCCAAATTCTATAAGATCGAGTGGTACAAGGCCAAATTATATAAGATCCAGTGGTACAAGGCCTAATTCTGTAAGATCCAGTGGTACAAGGCCTAATTCTGTAAGATCCAGTGGTACAAGGCCTAATTCTGTAAGATCTAGTGGTACAAGGCCTAATTCTGTAAGATCTAGTGGTACAACGCCTAATTCCGTAAGATCCAGTGGTACAAGGCCTAATTCTGTAAGATCCAGTGGTAGAAGGCCTATTTCTGTAAGATCTAGTGGTACAAGGCCTAATTCTGTAAGATCTAGTGGTACAAGGGCTAATTCTGTAAGATCGAGAGGTACAAGGGCTAATTCTGTAAGATCGAGTGGTACAAGGCCTAGTTCTATAAGATCTAGTGGTACAAGGCCTAATTCTGTAAGATCCAGTGGTGCAAGGCCTAATTCTATAAGATCTAGTGGCACAAGGCCTAATTCTATAAGATCTAGTGGTACAAGGCCTAATTCTGTAAGATCTAGTGGTACAAGGCCTAATTCTGTAAGATCCAATGGTACAAGGCCTATTTCTGTAAGATCTAGTGGTACAAGGCCTAATTCTATAAGATCTAGTGGTACAAGGCCTAATTCTGTAAGATCTAGTGGTACAAGGCATAAATCTTTAAGATCATAGTGGTACAAGGCCTAATTCTGTAAGGTCTAGTGGTACAAGGCCTAATTCTGTAAGATCTAGTGGTATAAGGCCTAATTTTGCAAGATCTAGTGGTACAAGGCCTAATTTTGTAAGATCTAGTGGCACAAGGCCTAATTCTGCAAGATCTAGTGGCACAAGGCCTAATTCTGCAATATCTAGTGGTACAAGGCCTTATTCTGCAAGATCTAGTGGTACAAGGCCTAATTCTGTAAGATCTAGTGGTACAAGGCCTAATTCTGTAAGATCGAGTGGTACAAGGCCTAATTCTGTAAGATCGAGTGGTAGAAGGCCTAATTCTGTAAGATCGAGTGGTACAAGCCCTAGTTCTGTAAGGTTTAGTGGTACAAGGCCTAATTCTGTAAGATCTAGTGGTACAAGACCGAATTCTGTAAGATCGAGTGGTACAAGGCCTAATTCTGTAAGATCGAGTGGTACAAGGCCTAATTCTGTAAGATCTAGTGGTACAAGGCCTAATTCTGTAAGATCCAGTGGTACAAGGCCTAATTCTGTAAGATCTAGTGGTACAAGGCCTAATTCTGTAAGATCTAGTGGTACAAGGCCTAATTCTGTAAGATCTATTGGTACAAGGCCTAATTCTGTAAGATCTAGTGGTACAAGGCCTAATTCTGTAAGATCTAGTGGTACAAGGCCTAATTCTGTAAGATCTAGTGGTACAAGGCCTAATTCTGTAAGATCTAGTGGCACAAGGCCTAATTCTGCAAGATCTAGTGGTACAAGGCCTAATTCTGCAAGATCTAGTGGTACAAGGCGTAATTCTGCAAGATCCAGTGGTACAAGGCCCGATTCTGCAAGATGTGGTGGTACAAGGCCTAATTCTGTAAGATCCAATGATACAAGGCCTAATTCTGTAAGATCTAGAGGTACAAGGCCTAATTCTGTAAGATCTAGAGGTACAAGGCCTAATTCTGTAAGATCTAGAGGTACAAGGCCTAATTCTGTAAGATCTAGTGGTACAAGGCCTAACTCTGTAAGATCTAGTGGTGCAAGGCCTAATTCTGTAAGATCTAGTGGCACAAGGCTTAATTCTGCAAGATCTAGTGGTACAAGGCCTAATTCTGCAAGATCCAGTGGTGCAAGGCCCGATTCTGCAAGATGTGGTGGTACAAGGCCTAATTCTGTAAGATCCAATGATACAAGGCCTAATTCTGTAAGATCTAGAGGTACAAAGCCTAATTCTGTAAGATCTAGTGGTACAAGGCCTAATTCTGTAAGATCTAGAGGTACAAGGCCTATTTCTGTAAGATCTAGAGGTACAAGGCCTAATTCTGTAAGATCTAGTGGTACAAGGCCTAATTCTGTAAGATCTAGTGGTACAAGGCCCGATTCTGCAAGATGTGGTGGTACAAGGCCTAATTCTGTAAGATCGAATGGTACAAGGCCTAATTCTGTAAGATCTAGAGGTACAAGGCCTAATTCTGTAAGATCGAGTGGTAGAAGGCCTAATTCTGTAAGATCGAGTGGTACAAGGCCTAGTTCTGTAAGGTTTAGTGGTACAAGGTCTAATTCTGTAAGATCGAGTGGTACAAGGTCTAATTCTGTAAGATCGAGTGGTACAAGGCCTAATTCTGTAAGATCCAATGGTACAAGGTCTAATTCTGTAAGATCTAGAGGTACAAGGCCAAATTCTGTAAGATCTAGAGGTACAAGGCCTAATTCTGTAGGATCTAGTGGTACAAGGCCTAATTCTATAAGATCTAGTGGTACAAGGCCTAATTCTGTAAGATCCAGTGGTACAAGGCCTAATTCTGTAGGATCTAGTGGTACAAGGCCTAATTCTGTAAGATCGAGTGGTACTAGGCCTAATTCTGTAAGAGCGAGTGGTACAAGGCCTAATTCTATAAGATCTAGTGGTACAAGGCCTAATTCTGTAGGATCTAGTGGTACAAGGCCTAATTCTGTAAGATCTAGTGGTACAAGGCCTAATTCTGTAAGATCTAGTGGTACAAGGGCTAATTCTGCAAGATCTAGTGATACAAGGGCTAATTCTGTAAGATCGAGTGGTACAAGGCCAAATTCTATAAGATCTAGTGGTACAAGGCCTAATTCTGTAAGATCTAGTGGTACAAGGCCTAATTCTATAAGATCCAGTGGTACAAGGCCTAATTCTGTAAGATCTAGTGGTACAAGGCCTAATTCTGTAAGATCGAGTGGTACAAGGCCTAGTTCTGTAAGGTTTAGTGGTACAAGGCCTAATTCTGTAAGATCGAGTGGTACAAGGCCTAATTCTGTAAGATCGAGTGGTACAAGGCCTAATTCTATAAGATCTAGTGGTACAAGGCTTAATTCTGTAAGATCCAATGGTACAAGGCCTAATTCTATAAGATCGAGTGGTACAAGGCCTAATTCTGTAAGATCTAGTGCTACAAGGCCTAATTCTGTAAGATCTAGAGCTACAAGGCCTAATTCTGTAAGATCGAGTGGTACAAGGCCTAATTCTGTAAGATCGAGTGGTACAAGGCCTAATTCTATAAGATATAGTGGTATAAGGCCTAATTCTGTAAGATCCAATGGTATAAGGCCTAATTCTGTAAGATCTAGCGGTACAAGGCCTAATTCTGTAAGATCGAGTGGTACAAGGCCTAATTCTATAAGATATAGTGGTATAAGGCCTAATTCTATAAGATCCAATGGTATAAGGCCTAATTCTGTAAGATCTAGCGGTACAAGGCCTATTTCTGTAAGATCTAGTGGTACAAGGCCTAATTCTATAAGATCAAGTGGTACAAGGCCTAATTCTGTAAGATCTAGTGCTACAAGGCCTAATTCTGTAAGATCTAGAGCTACAAGGCCTAATTCTGTAAGATCGAGTGGTACAAGGCCTAATTCTGTAAGATCGAGTGGTACAAGGCCTAATTCTATAAGATATAGTGGTATAAGGCCTAATTCTGTAAGATCCAATGGTATAAGGCCTAACTCTGTAAGATCTAGCGGTACAAGGCCTATTTCTGTAAGATCTAGTGGTACAAGGCCTAATTCTGTAAGATCTAGTGGTACAAGGCCTAATTCTGTAAGATCTAGTGGTACAAGGCCTAATTCTGCCAGATCTAGTGGTACAAGGCCCGATTCTGCAAGATGTGGTGGTACAAGGCCTAATTCTGTAAGATCCAATGGTACAAGGCCTAATTCTGTAAGATCTAGAGGTACAAGGCCTAATTCTGTAAGATCTAGTGGTGCAAGGCCTAATTCTGTAAGATCTAGTGGTACAAGGCCTAATTCTGTAAGATCTAGTGGCACAAGGCCTAATTCTGCAAGATCTAGTGGTACAAGGCCTAATTCTGCAAGATCTAGTGGTACAAGGCCCGATTCTGCAAGATGTGGTGGTAAAAGGCCTAATTCTGTAAGATCCAATGGTACAAGGCCTAATTCTGTAACATCTAGAGGTACAAGGCCTAATTCTGTAAGATCTAGTGGTACAAGGCCTAATTCTGTAGGATCTAGTGGTACAAGGCCTAATTCTGTAAGATCTAGTGGTACAAGGCCTAATTCTGTAAGATCTAGTGGTACAAGGCCTAATTCTGTAAGATCTAGTGGTACAAGGCCTAATTCTGTAAGATCTAGAGGTACAAGGCCTAATTCTGTAAGATCTAGTGGTACAAGGCCTAATTCTATAAGATCTAGTGGTACAAGGCCTAATTCTGTAAGATCGAGTGGTACAAGGCCTAATTCTGTAAGATCGAGTGGTACAAGGCCTAATTCTGTAAGATCGAGTGGTACAAGGCCTAATTCTGTAAGATCGAGTGGTACAAGGAATAATTCTGTAAGATCGAGTGGTACAAGGAATAATTCTGTAAGATCGAGCGGTACAAGGCCTAATTCTGTAAGATCTAGTGATACAAAGCCTAATTCTGTGAGATCTAGTGGTACAAGTCCTAATTCTGTAAGATATAGTGCTACAAGGCCTAATTCTGTAAGATCTAGTGGTACAAGGCCTAGTTCTGTAAGATCTAGTGGTACAAGGCCTAATTCTGTAAGATCTAGTGGTACAAGGCCTAATTCTGTAAGGTCCAGTGGTACAAGGCCTAATTCTGTAAGATCTGGTGGTACAAGGCCTAATTTTGTAAGATCTAGTGGTACAAGGCCTAGTTCTGTAAGATCTAGTGGCACAAGGCCTAGTTCTGCAAGATCTAGTGGCACAAGGCCTAATTCTGCAAGATCTTTTGGTACAAGGCCTTATTCTGAAAGATCTAGTGGTACAAGGCCTTATTCTGAAAGATCTAGTGGTACAAGGCCTAATTCTGTAAGATCTAGTGGTACAAGGCCTAATTCTGTAAGATCTAGTGGTACAAGGCCTAATTCTGTAAGATCTAGAGGTACAAGGCCTAATTCTGTAAGATCCAGTGGTACAAGGCCTAATTCTGTAAGATCTAGCGGTACAATGCCTATTTCTGTAAGATCTAGTGGTACAAGGCCTAATTCTGTAAGATCTAGTGGTACAAGGCCTAATTCTGTAAGATCTAGTGGTACAAGGCCTAATTCTGTAAGATCTAGTGGTACAAGGCCTAATTCTGTAAGATCTAGAGGTACAAGGCCTAATTCTGTAAGATCTAGTGGTACAAGGCCTAATTCTATAAGATCTAGTGGTACAAGGCCTAATTCTGTAAGATCGAGTGGTACAAGGCCTAATTCTGTAAGATCGAGTGGTACAAGGCCTAATTCTGTAAGATCGAGTGGTACAAGGCCTAATTCTGTAAGATCGAGTGGTACAAGGAATAATTCTGTAAGATCGAGTGGTACAAGGAATAATTCTGTAAGATCGAGCGGTACAAGGCCTAATTCTGTAAGATCTAGTGATACAAAGCCTAATTCTGTGAGATCTAGTGGTACAAGTCCTAATTCTGTAAGATATAGTGCTACAAGGCCTAATTCTGTAAGATCTAGTGGTACAAGGTATAGTTCTGTAAGATCTAGTGGTACAAGGCCTAATTCTGTAAGATCTAGTGGTACAAGGCCTAATTCTGTAAGGTCCAGTGGTACAAGGCCTAATTCTGTAAGATCTGGTGGTACAAGGCCTAATTTTGTAAGATCTAGTGGTACAAGGCCTAGTTCTGTAAGATCTAGTGGCACAAGGCCTAGTTCTGCAAGATCTAGTGGCACAAGGCCTAATTCTGCAAGATCTTTTGGTACAAGGCCTTATTCTGAAAGATCTAGTGGTACAAGGCCTTATTCTGAAAGATCTAGTGGTACAAGGCCTAATTCTGTAAGATCTAGTGGTACAAGGCCTAATTCTGTAAGATCTAGTGGTACAAGGCCTAATTCTGTAAGATCTAGAGGTACAAGGCCTAATTCTGTAAGATCCAGTGGTACAAGGCCTAATTCTGTAAGATCTAGCGGTACAATGCCTATTTCTGTAAGATCTAGTGGTACAAGGCCTAAATCTGTAAGATCTAGTGGTACAAGGCCTAATTCTGTAAGATCTAGTGGCACAAGGCCTAATTCTGCAAGATCTAGTGGTACAAAGCCTAATTCTGCAAGATCTAGTGGTACAAGGCCCGATTCTGCAAGATGTGGTGGTACAAGGCCTAATTCTGTAAGATCGAATGGTACAAGGCCTAATTCTGTAAGATCTAGAGGTACAAGGCCTAATTCTGTAAGATCGAGTGGTAGAAGGCCTAATTCTGTAAGATCGAGTGGTACAAGGCCTAGTTCTGTAAGGTTTAGTGGTACAAGGTCTAATTCTGTAAGATCGAGTGGTACAAGGTCTAATTCTGTAAGATCGAGTGGTACAAGGCCTAATTCTGTAAGATCCAATGGTACAAGGTCTAATTCTGTAAGATCTAGAGGTACAAGGCCTAATTCTGTAAGATCTAGAGGTACAAGGCCTAATTCTGTAGGATCCAGTGGTACAAGGGCTAATTCTATAAGATCTAGTGGTACAAGGCCTAATTCTGTAAGATCCAGTGGTACAAGGCCTAATTCTGTAGGATCTAGTGGTACAAGGCCTAATTCTGTAAGATCGAGTGGTACTAGGCCTAATTCTGTAAGAGCGAGTGGTACAAGGCCTAATTCTAAAAGATCTAGTGGTACAAGGCCTAATTCTGTAGGATCTAGTGGTACAAGGCCTAATTCTGTAAGATCTAGTGGTACAAGGCCTAATTCTGTAAGATCTAGTGGTACAAGGGCTAAGTCTGCAAGATCTAGTGATACAAGGGCTAATTCTGTAAGATCGAGTGGTACAAGGCCAAATTCTATAAGATCTAGTGGTACAAGGCCTAATTCTGTAAGATCTAGTGGTACAAGGCCTAATTCTATAAGATCCAGTGGTACAAGGCCTAATTCTGTAAGATCTAGTGGTACAAGGCCTAATTCTGTAAGATCGAGTGGTACAAGGCCTAGTTCTGTAAGGTTTAGTGGTACAAGGCCTAATTCTGTAAGATCGAGTGGTACAAGGCCTAATTCTGTAAGATCGAGTGGTACAAGGCCTAATTCTATAAGATCTAGTGGTACAAGGCTTAATTCTGTAAGATCCAATGGTACAAGGCCTAATTCTATAAGATCGAGTGGTACAAGGCCTAATTCTGTAAGATCTAGTGCTACAAGGCCTAATTCTGTAAGATCTAGAGCTACAAGGCCTAATTCTGTAAGATCGAGTGGTACAAGGCCTAATTCTGTAAGATCGAGTGGTACAAGGCCTAATTCTATAAGATATAGTGGTATAAGGCCTAATTCTGTAAGATCCAATGTTATAAGGCCTAATTCTGTAAGATCTAGCGGTACAAGGCCTATTTCTGTAAGATCTAGTGGTACAAGGCCTAATTCTGTAAGATATAGTGGTATAAGGCCTAATTCTGTAAGATCCAATGGTATAAGGCCTAATTCTGTAAGATCTAGCGGTACAAGGCCTAATTCTGTAAGATCGAGTGGTACAAGGTCTAATTCTATAAGATATAGTGGTATAAGGCCTAATTCTGTAAGATCCAATGGTATAAGGCCTAATTCTGTAAGATCTAGCGGTACAAGGCCTATTTCTGTAAGATCTAGTGGTACAAGGCCTAATTCTATAAGATCGAGTGGTACAAGGCCTAATTCTGTAAGATCTAGTGCTACAAGGCCTAATTCTGTAAGATCTAGAGCTACAAGGCCTAATTCTGTAGGATCTAGTGGTACAAGGCCTAATTCTGTAAGATCTAGTGGTACAAGGCCTAATTCTGTAAGATCTAGTGGTACAAGGCCTAATTCTGTAAGATCTAGTGGTACAAGGCCTAATTCTGTAAGATCTAGAGGTACAAGGCCTAATTCTGTAAGATCTAGTGGTACAAGGCCTAATTCTATAAGATCTAGTGGTACAAGGCCTAATTCTGTAAGATCGAGTGGTACAAGGCCTAATTCTGTAAGATCGAGTGGTACAAGGCCTAATTCTGTAAGATCGAGTGGTACAAGGAATAATTCTGTAAGATCGAGCGGTACAAGGCCTAATTCTGTAAGATCTAGTGATACAATGCCTAATTCTGTGAGATCTAGTGGTACAAGACCTAATTCTGTAAGATATAGTGCTACAAGGCCTAATTCTGTAAGATCTAGTGGTACAAGGCCTAATTCTGTAAGATCTAGTGGTACAAGGCCTAGTTCTGTAAGATCTAGTGGTACAAGGCCTAATTCTGTAAGATCTAGTGGTACAAGGCCTAATTCTGTAAGGTCCAGTGGTACAAGGCCTAATTCTGTAAGATCTAGTGGTACAAGGCCTAATTTTGTAAGATCTAGTGGTACAAGGCCTAGTTCTGTAAGATCTAGTGGCACAAGGCCTAATTCTGCAAGATCTTTTGGTACAAGGCCTTATTCTGAAAGATCTAGTGGTACAAGGCCTTATTCTGAAAGATCTAGTGGTACAAGGCCTAATTCTGTAAGATCTAGTGGTACAAGGCCTAATTCTGTAAGATCGAGTGGCACAAGGCCTAATTCTGCAATATCTAGTGGTACAAGGCCTAATTCTGTAAGATCGAGTGGTACAAGGCCTAATTCTGTAAGATCGAGTGGTAGAAGGCCTAATTCTGTAAGATCGAGTGGTACAAGGCCTAATTCTGTAAGATCTAGTTGTATAAGGCCCAATACTGTAACATCTAGTGGTACAAGGCCTAATTCTGTAAGATCCAGTGGTACAAGGCCTAATTCTGTAAGATCTAGCGGTACAAGGCCTAATTCTGTAAGATCTAGTGGTACAAGGCCTAATTCTGTAAGATCTAGTGGTACAAGGCCTAATTCTGTAAGATCTAGTGGCACAAGGCCTAATTCTGCAAGATCTAGTGGTACAAGGCCTAATTCTGCAAGATCTAGTGGTACAAGGCCCGATTCTGCAAGATGTGGTGGTACAAGGCCTAATTCTGTAAGATCCAATGGTACAAGGCCTAATTCTGTAAGATCTAGAGGTACAAGGCCTAATTCTGTAAGATCTAGTGGTACAAGGCCTAATTCTGTAAGATCTAGTGGTACAAGGCCTAATTCTGTAAGATCTAGAGGTACAAGGCCTAATTCTGTAAGATCTAGAGGTACAAGGCCTAATTCTGTAAGATCTAGTGGTACAAGTCCTAATTCTGTAAGATCTAGTGGCACAAGGCCTAATTCTGTAAGATCTAGTGGCACAAGGCCTAATTCTGCAAGATCTAGTGGTACAGGGCCTAATTCTGCAAGATCTAGTGGTACAAGGCCCGATTCTGCAAGATGTGGTGGTACAAGGCCTTATTCTGTAAGATCCAATGGTACAATGCCTAATTCTGTAAGATCTAGAGGTACAAGGCCTAATTCTGTAAGATCTAGAGGTACAAGGCCTAATTCTGTAGGATCTAGTGGTACAAGGCCTAATTCTATAAGATCTAGTGGTACAAGGCCTATTTCTGTAAGATCTAGTGGTACAAGGCCTAATTCTGTAGCATCTAGTGGTACAAGGCCTAATTCTGTAAGATCGAGTGGTACAAGGCCTAATTCTGTAAGATCGAGTGGTACAAGGCCTAATTCTATAAGATCTAGTGGTACAAGGCCTAATTCTGTAGGATCTAGTGGTACAAGGCCTAATTCTGTAGGATCTAGTGGTACAAGGCCTAATTCTATAAGATCTAGTGGTAAAAGGGTTAATTCAGCAAGATCTTGTGATACAAGGGCTAATTCTGTAAGATCGAGTGGTACAAGGCCAAATTCTATAAGATCTAGTGGTACAAGGCCAAATTCTATAAGATCGAGTGGTACAAGGCCAAATTATATAAGATCCAGTGGTACAAGGCCTAATTCTGTAAGATCCAGTGGTACAAGGCCTAATTCTGTAAGATCCAGTGGTACAAGGCCTAATTCTGTAAGATCTAGTGGTACAAGGCCTAATTCTGTAAGATCTAGTGGTACAACGCCTAATTCCGTAAGATCCAGTGGTACAAGGCCTAATTCTGTAAGATCCAGTGGTAGAAGGCCTATTTCTGTAAGATCTAGTGGTACAAGGCCTAATTCTGTAAGATCTAGTGGTACAAGGGCTAATTCTGTAAGATCGAGAGGTACAAGGGCTAATTCTGTAAGATCGAGTGGTACAAGGCCTAGTTCTATAAGATCTAGTGGTACAAGGCCTAATTCTGTAAGATCCAGTGGTGCAAGGCCTAATTCTATAAGATCTAGTGGCACAAGGCCTAATTCTATAAGATCTAGTGGTACAAGGCCTAATTCTGTAAGATCTAGTGGTACAAGGCCTAATTCTGTAAGATCCAATGGTACAAGGCCTATTTCTGTAAGATCTAGTGGTACAAGGCCTAATTCTATAAGATCTAGTGGTACAAGGCCTAATTCTGTAAGATCTAGTGGTACAAGGCATAAATCTTTAAGATCTAGTGGTACAAGGCCTAATTCTGTAAGGTCTAGTGGTACAAGGCCTAATTCTGTAAGATCTAGTGGTATAAGGCCTAATTTTGCAAGATCTAGTGGTACAAGGCCTAATTTTGTAAGATCTAGTGGCACAAGGCCTAATTCTGCAAGATCTAGTGGCACAAGGCCTAATTCTGCAATATCTAGTGGTACAAGGCCTTATTCTGCAAGATCTAGTGGTACAAGGCCTAATTCTGTAAGATCTAGTGGTACAAGGCCTAATTCTGTAAGATCGAGTGGTACAAGGCCTAATTCTGTAAGATCGAGTGGTAGAAGGCCTAATTCTGTAAGATCGAGTGGTACAAGCCCTAGTTCTGTAAGGTTTAGTGGTACAAGGCCTAATTCTGTAAGATCTAGTGGTACAAGACCGAATTCTGTAAGATCGAGTGGTACAAGGCCTAATTCTGTAAGATCGAGTGGTACAAGGCCTAATTCTGTAAGATCTAGTGGTACAAGGCCTAATTCTGTAAGATCCAGTGGTACAAGGCCTAATTCTGTAAGATCTAGTGGTACAAGGCCTAATTCTGTAAGATCTAGTGGTACAAGGCCTAATTCTGTAAGATCTATTGGTACAAGGCCTAATTCTGTAAGATCTAGTGGTACAAGGCCTAATTCTGTAAGATCTAGTGGTACAAGGCCTAATTCTGTAAGATCTAGTGGTACAAGGCCTAATTCTGTAAGATCTAGTGGCACAAGGCCTAATTCTGCAAGATCTAGTGGTACAAGGCCTAATTCTGCAAGATCTAGTGGTACAAGGCGTAATTCTGCAAGATCCAGTGGTACAAGGCCCGATTCTGCAAGATGTGGTGGTACAAGGCCTAATTCTGTAAGATCCAATGATACAAGGCCTAATTCTGTAAGATCTAGAGGTACAAGGCCTAATTCTGTAAGATCTAGAGGTACAAGGCCTAATTCTGTAAGATCTAGTGGTACAAGGCCTAACTCTGTAAGATCTAGTGGTACAAGGCCTAATTCTGTAAGATCTAGTGGCACAAGGCTTAATTCTGCAAGATCTAGTGGTACAAGGCCTAATTCTGCAAGATCCAGTGGTGCAAGGCCCGATTCTGCAAGATGTGGTGGTACAAGGCCTAATTCTGTAAGATCCAATGATACAAGGCCTAATTCTGTAAGATCTAGAGGTACAAGGCCTAATTCTGTAAGATCTAGTGGTACAAGGCCTAATTCTGTAAGATCTAGAGGTACAAGGCCTATTTCTGTAAGATCTAGAGGTACAAGGCCTAATTCTGTAAGATCTAGTGGTACAAGGCCTAATTCTGTAAGATCTAGTGGTACAAGGCCCGATTCTGCAAGATGTGGTGGTACAAGGCCTAATTCTGTAAGATCGAATGGTACAAGGCCTAATTCTGTAAGATCTAGAGGTACAAGGCCTAATTCTGTAAGATCGAGTGGTAGAAGGCCTAATTCTGTAAGATCGAGTGGTACAAGGCCTAGTTCTGTAAGGTTTAGTGGTACAAGGTCTAATTCTGTAAGATCGAGTGGTACAAGGTCTAATTCTGTAAGATCGAGTGGTACAAGGCCTAATTCTGTAAGATCCAATGGTACAAGGTCTAATTCTGTAAGATCTAGAGGTACAAGGCCAAATTCTGTAAGATCTAGAGGTACAAGGCCTAATTCTGTAGGATCTAGTGGTACAAGGCCTAATTCTATAAGATCTAGTGGTACAAGGCCTAATTCTGTAAGATCCAGTGGTACAAGGCCTAATTCTGTAGGATCTAGTGGTACAAGGCCTAATTCTGTAAGATCGAGTGGTACTAGGCCTAATTCTGTAAGAGCGAGTGGTACAAGGCCTAATTCTATAAGATCTAGTGGTACAAGGCCTAATTCTGTAGGATCTAGTGGTACAAGGCCTAATTCTGTAAGATCTAGTGGTACAAGGCCTAATTCTGTAAGATCTAGTGGTACAAGGGCTAATTCTGCAAGATCTAGTGATACAAGGGCTAATTCTGTAAGATCGAGTGGTACAAGGCCTAATTCTATAAGATATAGTGGTATAAGGCCTAATTCTGTAAGATCCAATGGTATAAGGCCTAATTCTGTAAGATCTAGCGGTACAAGGCCTAATTCTGTAAGATCGAGTGGTACAAGGCCTAATTCTATAAGATATAGTGGTATAAGGCCTAATTCTGTAAGATCCAATGGTATAAGGCCTAATTCTGTAAGATCTAGCGGTACAAGGCCTATTTCTGTAAGATCTAGTGGTACAAGGCCTAATTCTATAAGATCGAGTGGTACAAGGCCTAATTCTGTAAGATCTAGTGCTACAAGGCCTAATTCTGTAAGATCTAGAGCTACAAGGCCTAATTCTGTAAGATCGAGTGGTACAAGGCCTAATTCTGTAAGATCGAGTGGTACAAGGCCTAATTCTATAAGATATAGTGGTATAAGGCCTAATTCTGTAAGATCCAATGGTATAAGGCCTAACTCTGTAAGATCTAGCGGTACAAGGCCTATTTCTGTAAGATCTAGTGGTACAAGGCCTAATTCTGTAAGATCTAGTGGTACAAGGCCTAATTCTGTAAGATCTAGTGGTACAAGGCCTAATTCTGCCAGATCTAGTGGTACAAGGCCCGATTCTGCAAGATGTGGTGGTATAAGGCCTAATTCTGTAAGATCCAATGGTACAAGGCCTAATTCTGTAAGATCTAGAGGTACAAGGCCTAATTCTGTAAGATCTAGTGGTGCAAGGCCTAATTCTGTAAGATCTAGTGGTACAAGGCCTAATTCTGTAAGATCTAGTGGCACAAGGCCTAATTCTGCAAGATCTAGTGGTACAAGGCCTAATTCTGCAAGATCTAGTGGTACAAGGCCCGATTCTGCAAGATGTGGTGGTAAAAGGCCTAATTCTGTAAGATCCAATGGTACAAGGCCTAATTCTGTAACATCTAGAGGTACAAGGCCTAATTCTGTAAGATCTAGTGGTACAAGGCCTAATTCTGTAGGATCTAGTGGTACAAGGCCTAATTCTGTAAGATCTAGTGGTACAAGGCCTAATTCTGTAAGATCTAGTGGTACAAGGCCTAATTCTGTAAGATCTAGAGGTACAAGGCCTAATTCTGTAAGATCTAGTGGTACAAGGCCTAATTCTATAAGATCTAGTGGTACAAGGCCTAATTCTGTAAGATCGAGTGGTACAAGGCCTAATTCTGTAAGATCGAGTGGTACAAGGCCTAATTCTGTAAGATCGAGTGGTACAAGGCCTAATTCTGTAAGATCGAGTGGTACAAGGAATAATTCTGTAAGATCGAGTGGTACAAGGAATAATTCTGTAAGATCGAGCGGTACAAGGCCTAATTCTGTAAGATCTAGTGATACAATGCCTAATTCTGTGAGATCTAGTGGTACAAGTCCTAATTCTGTAAGATATAGTGCTACAAGGCCTAATTCTGTAAGATCTAGTGGTACAAGGCCTAATTCTGTAAGATCTAGTGGTACAAGGCCTAGTTCTGTAAGATCTAGTGGTACAAGGCCTAATTCTGTAAGATCTAGTGGTACAAGGCCTAATTCTGTAAGGTCCAGTGGTACAAGGCCTAATTCTGTAAGATCTGGTGGTACAAGGCCTAATTTTGTAAGATCTAGTGGTACAAGGCCTAGTTCTGTAAGATCTAGTGGCACAAGGCCTAGTTCTGCAAGATCTAGTGGCACAAGGCCTAATTCTGCAAGATCTTTTGGTACAAGGCCTTATTCTGAAAGATCTAGTGGTACAAGGCCTAATTCTGTAAGATCTAGTGGTACAAGGCCTAATTCTGTAAGATCTAGAGGTACAAGGCCTAATTCTGTAAGATCTAGTGGTACAAGGCCTAATTCTATAAGATCTAGTGGTACAAGGCCTAATTCTGTAAGATCGAGTGGTACAAGGCCTAATTCTGTAAGATCGAGTGGTACAAGGCCTAATTCTGTAAGATCGAGTGGTACAAGGCCTAATTCTGTAAGATCGAGTGGTACAAGGAATAATTCTGTAAGATCGAGTGGTACAAGGAATAATTCTGTAAGATCGAGCGGTACAAGGCCTAATTCTGTAAGATCTAGTGATACAATGCCTAATTCTGTGAGATCTAGTGGTACAAGTCCTAATTCTGTAAGATATAGTGCTACAAGGCCTAATTCTGTAAGATCCAGTGGTACAAGGCCTAATTCTGTAAGATCTAGTGGTACAAGGCCTAGTTCTGTAAGATCTAGTGGTACAAGGCCTAATTCTGTAAGATCTAGTGGTACAAGGCCTAATTCTGTAAGGTCCAGTGGTACAAGGCCTAATTCTGTAAGATCTGGTGGTACAAGGCCTAATTTTGTAAGATCTAGTGGTACAAGGCCTAGTTCTGTAAGATCTAGTGGCACAAGGCCTAGTTCTGCAAGATCTAGTGGCACAAGGCCTAATTCTGCAAGATCTTTTGGTACAAGGCCTTATTCTGAAAGATCTAGTGGTACAAGGCCTTATTCTGAAAGATCTAGTGGTACAAGGCCTAATTCTGTAAGATCTAGTGGTACAAGGCCTAATTCTGTAAGATCGAGTGGTACAAGGCCTAATTCTGCAATATCTAGTGGTACAAGGCCTAATTCTGTAAGATCGAGTGGTACAAGGCCTAATTCTGTAAGATCGAGTGGTAGAAGGCCTAATTCTGTAAGATCGAGTGGTACAAGGCCTAATTCTGTAAGATCTAGTTGTATAAGGCCCAATACTGTAACATCTAGTGGTACAAGGCCTAATTCTGTAAGATCCAGTGGTACAAGGCCTAATTCTGTAAGATCTAGCGGTACAAGGCCTAATTCTGTAAGATCTAGTGGTACAAGGCCTAATTCTGTAAGATCTAGTGGTACAAGGCCTAATTCTGTAAGATCTAGTGGCACAAGGCCTAATTCTGCAAGATCTAGTGGTACAAGGCCTAATTCTGCAAGATCTAGAGGTACAAGGCCCGATTCTGCAAGATGTGGTGGTACAAGGCCTAATTCTGTAAGATCCAATGGTACAAGGCCTAATTCTGTAAGATCTAGAGGTACAAGGCCTAATTCTGTAAGATCTAGTGGTACAAGGCCTAATTTTGTAAGATCTAGTGGTACAAGGCCTAATTCTGTAAGATCTAGAGGTACAAGGCCTAATTCTGTAAGATCTAGAGGTACAAGGCCTAATTCTGTAAGATCTAGTGGTACAAGTCCTAATTCTGTAAGATCTAGTGGCACAAGGCCTAATTCTGTAAGATCTAGTGGCACAAGGCCTAATTCTCCAAGATCTAGTGGTACAGGGCCTAATTCTGCAAGATCTAGTGGTACAAGGCCCGATTCTGCAAGATGTGGTGGTACAAGGCCTTATTCTGTAAGATCCAATGGTACAATGCCTAATTCTGTAAGATCTAGAGGTACAAGGCCTAATTCTGTAAGATCTAGAGGTACAAGGCCTAATTCTGTAGGATCTAGTGATACAAGGCCTAATTCTATAAGATCTAGTGGTACAAGGCCTATTTCTGTAAGATCTAGTGGTACAAGGCCTAATTCTGTAGCATCTAGTGGTACAAGGCCTAATTCTGTAAGATCGAGTGGTACAAGGCCTAATTCTGTAAGATCGAGTGGTACAAGGCCTAATTCTATAAGATCTAGTGGTACAAGGCCTAATTCTGTAGGATCTAGTGGTACAAGGCCTAATTCTGTAGGATCTAGTGGTACAAGGCCTAATTCTATAAGATCTAGTGGTAAAAGGGTTAATTCAGCAAGATCTTGTGATACAAGGGCTAATTCTGTAAGATCGAGTGGTACAAGGCCAAATTCTATAAGATCTAGTGGTACAAGGCCTAATTCTATAAGATCGAGTGGTACAAGGCCAAATTATATAAGATCCAGTGGTACAAGGCCTAATTCTGTAAGATCCAGTGGTACAAGGCCTAATTCTGTAAGATCCAGTGGTACAAGGCCTAATTCTGTAAGATCTAGTGGTACAAGGCCTAATTCTGTAAGATCTAGTGGTACAAGGCCTAATTCTGCAAGATCCAGTGGTACAAGGCCCGATTCTGCAAGATGTGGTGGTACAAGGCCTAATTCTGTAAGATCCAATGATACAAGGCCTAATTCTGTAAGATCTAGAGGTACAAGGCCTAATTCTGTAAGATCTAGTGGTACAAGGCCTAATTCTGTAAGATCTAGAGGTACAAGGCCTATTCCTGTAAGATCTAGAGGTACAAGGCCTAATTCTGTAAGATCTAGTGGTACAAGGCCTAATTCTGTAAGATCTAGTGGTACAAGGCCTAATTCTGTAAGATCTAGTGGCACAAGGCCTAATTCTGCAAGATCTAGTGGTACAGGGCCTAATTCTGCAACATCTAGTGGTACAAGGCCCGATTCTGCAAGATGTGGTGGTACAAGGCCTTATTCTGTAAGATCCAATGGTACAAGGCCTAATTCTGTAAGATCTAGAGGTACAAGGCCTAATTCTGTAAGATCTAGAGGTACAAGGCCTAATTCTGTAGGATCTAGTGGTACAAGGCCTAATTCTATAAGATCTCGTGATACAAGGCCTATGTAACGGGTCTGTGAGGCGGAACCTCTGAGCAACTACACAAGGGGGCGGTCCTTGTAAGGAAGCGGGTGGCTCCCAGGGAAGACGGGCAGGTAATCACGGCAAGTGACAGGGACGGTCTCTGGGTAGAAGGGCAGGTAGTCACGGCAAGTGACAGGGACAGTCTCTGGGTAGAAGGGCAGGTAGTCACGGCAAGTGACAGGGACAGTCTCTGGGTAGAAGGACGGGTACTCACGGCAAGTGACAGGGACAGTCTCTGGACAGGCAGGTGGTCACGGCTAGTGACGGCAGAGCCTCCAGGTAGGCTAGCAGGCAGGTAGCAGGTGAGCGCTCCTAGGTGAGCAGGCGAGAGTCTCTGGAAAGGCAGGTGGTCATGGCAAGTGACGGCGGAGCCTCCAGGTAGGCTAGCAGGCAGGTAGCAGATGAGCGCTCCCAGGTGAGCAGACAAGAGTCTCTGGACAGGCAGATGGCCACGGCAAGCGACGGCGGAGCCTCCAGGCAGGCTAGCAGGCAGGTAGCAGATGAGCTCTCCCAGGTGAGCGGGCAGGCTGGTCCATAGACAGACTGACAGGTGTCGGAAGGCAGACCGTCGGACCGCAGGCTTGCAAGCAGGTAAACGGATATCTGGCAGGTATCAAGCAGGAATCTGGCAGGTGACTGGCAGGAATCTGGCAGGTAACAGGCAGGAATCTGGCAGGTGACTGGCAGGTAACAGGCAGGAATCTGGCAGGTGACTGGCAGGTAACTGGAAACGGGACCTGAGGGCTGAAGCAGAGTGAAGGCTTTGCAACAACATTGCTCGGGCACCTCCATTTTGGAGGAGGTGCCTTATATATGGTGAAGTCCTCCGGCCATTGGCCGGGGACTCCTTAGGACGACGCGGGCGGCCCCTTTAAGAGAGGGGGAGCGCGCGCGCGCCCTAAGCACCGTGGCCGGGAAGCAGCGCGCTCTGCCAGCAGAGCGGGAGAAAGACGCCGGGCACAGAGCGGAGATGTGAGGGGAACAGCGTCCCTGCCTAGCAGGAGGCAGGGACGCCGACGCTACAGTACCCCCCCCTTTAGGCCCCCCCTTTTTTAGGCCAGAGAGAAATTTATCAAGGATGAGAGGGGCACGGATGTTCTCCCGGGGCTCCCACGTTCTCTCCTCAGGACCAAACCCCTTCCAATCTACCAGAAAAAAGGTTTTTCCTCTTACCCTTTTGGTGGCCAGAATGTGTTCTACCTCAAACTCGTTCTCAGCGGAAACCGGAGCAGGAGGCGTACCTGTAGACTTGGAAAAAGAGTTAAGTACCACGGGTTTGAGGAGAGATACATGGAAGGAGTTAGGGATCCGTAAGTTGGCCGGGAGTTTTAATTTATAGGCCACCGGGTTGATCTGTTTGATAACTTCCAGTGGGCCGATGAACCGAGGCCCTAACTTGTAGGAGGGAATCTTGAGCCGGACATATTTGGACGAGAGCCAGACTTTATCTCCAGGACGGAATTGCGGAGGATCCAGGCGTTTCTTGTCAGCGTGTTTTTTCATCCGCTCGGACGACTGAAGGAGTGCGGATCGGGTACTCTCCCAAATGGAGGAGAATTCGCAAACGAGAGATTCCGCAGCCGGATTGTCCACCGAGGTGGAGACGGGAAATGGGATCCGAGGATGCTGACCGAAGACTACAAAAAACGGGGATTTGGAGGAAGATTCGCTCTCGTGATTATTGTAAGAGAACTCAGCCCATGGTAGGAGATCCACCCAGTCCGAATGGTGGGCATTAACGAAGTGCCGGAGGTAACTGGTCAGGTTCTGATTGATCCGCTCCACTTGACCATTGGACTGTGGATGGTAAGCGGAGAAGTCCAGAGTGATGTCAAGCAACTTACATGTGGCTCTCCAGAAGCGTGAGGTGAACTGAACCCCACGATCTGACACGATGTGGAGGGGCAGGCCATGGAGACGGAAGATGTGGCGGATAAAGTCTTTAGCCAGTTCGGGTGCAGACGGGAGTCCCGGCAGGGGAATGAAGTGCGCCATCTTGGAGAAGCGATCAGCGACTACCCAAATGACCGTACAACCGGCAGAGACAGGAAGATCCGTTATAAAGTCCATAGCAATATGCTGCCACGGGGCAGCAGGTACTGGAAGAGGAAGAAGGCGACCGGCTGGCAGGTGTCTCGGAACTTTGTTGCGGGCGCAGGACACACAGGCAGAAACAAAGTCTATTACATCCTTGTGCAGGGTAGGCCACCAGTAATGCCGGGTAATGAGCTGGAGGGTCTTTTTCTGACCGGTGTGGCCAGCTAGCTTAGACGAGTGACCCCAGTGTAGGACCTTTTTTCGATCAGGTACAGTTACAAACGTCTTACCGGGAGGGAGACGATTTAGATTCACGGGAGCCACTTGCATTACTCTGGCGGGATCAATGATGTGCTTAGGTTCCTCCTCTAGATCAGATACCAGGAAGGATCGGGACAAGGCGTCAGCTTTGATGGTTTTGTCTGCCGGGCGAAAATGAAGAACAAAATCAAAGCGGGCAAAAAACAAGGACCACAGGGCTTGGCGCGGGTTAAGTCTCTGGGCGCTCTGAAGGTAAGCCAAGTTCTTGTGGTCCGTGTAAATTATTACCGGGTGAAGAGCACCCTCGAGCAGGTAACGCCACTCCTCCAGTGCCAGCTTAATGACTAACAATTCACGGTCTCCAATAGAATAGTTGCGCTCAGAAGAGGAGAAGAGTTTGGAGAAAAAAACGCAGGTTACCATTCTTCCGGAAGATGACTTTTGGGTAAGTACCGCCCCGGCTCCGGAGGAGGAAGCGTCAACTTCTAGGAAGAATTGTTTGTTGCCGTCCAGACGATGCAGCACCGGGGCGGAGGAGAAGGCCTGTTTTAAGGAAAGAAAGGCCTCCTCAGCTTCGGGCGGCCATCTTCTGGGATTAGTACCCTTACGGGTGAGCGCAGAGATAGGGGCAGTCCGGGAAGAGAAGTGCGGTATGAAGAGGCGGTAATAGTTGGCGAAGCCCAGGAACCGCTGAATAGCCTTCAACCCCTCTGGTCGGGGCCACTTCTGGATGGCAGACAGTTTCTCCGGATCCATTTGTAGGCCGGTCTGAGAGATTATGTAGCCCAGAAATGGAAGAGAGGTCTGCTCAAAGATGCGCTTCTCATATTTAGCGTAGAGGTGGTTCTGCCTGAGCCTGAGCAGGACCTGACGAACATCCCTCCGGTGAGTAGGAAGGTCCGGAGAGAAGACCAAGATGTCGTCCAGGTACACCACCACGCAGGAGTAGAGAAGGTCACGGAAGATGTCATTGACCAACTCTTGAAAGACGGCAGGAGCGTTACAGAGACCGAAGGGCATTACAAGGTACTCATAGTGGCCGTCCCGGGTGTTGAATGCCGTCTTCCACTCATCCCCCTGACGGATATGGACCAGGTTATACGCCCCACGGAGATCCAGTTTGGTGAAGATTCTAGCCCCCCTCAGGCGGTCAAATAATTCAGGAATGAGCGGGAGGGGGTATTTATTCTTCACTGTAATCTGGTTAAGGCCTCTATAATCTATACATGGACGGAGTGAGCCGTCCTTCTTTTTGACGAAGAAGAAGTCTGCTCCGGCCGGGGAGGTAGATTTCCGGATAAATCCCCGGGCCAGATTCTCCTCAATATATTCTGACATGGACCGGGTCTCCGCTGCGGACAAAGGGTAGATACGCCCACGGGGAGGAGTAGAGCCGGGTATCAGGTCGATTGGACAATCGTATGGTCTATGAGGGGGTAATGTCTCTGCTTCTTTTTTATTGAAGACATCCGCATAAGACCAATAGGGAATCGGTAGACCGGGTAGACTGACTGGGGTAGGAGAAGGACGAGCAGGATGAACGGGAACTAGACAAGTCCTATGGCAGTCCTGTTCCCAGCGAAGGACTTCTCCGGTCTGCCAGTCAAGCACGGGTGCATGTTTCTGGAGCCAAGGTAGGCCTAACAAGAGTGCGTGAGAGAGTCCAGGCAGAACATGAAAGGAGATACTCTCAGAATGCAGCATTCCCACCTGCAGAGTTATGGATTCGGTGATGAGTTGGATGGGATGTGGTAAGAGGCCCCCATCCACGGCGGCGACAGATAAAGGTACGGCCAGAGGTTTGGTGGGAATGCGGTATTTCTCTACCAGAGACTGAGAAATGAGATTTCCAGCAGCTCCTGAGTCAAGTTGAGCCAGTTCGAAATAGCGGTTCTCTCCGCAGGTGATAGAGACTGACAGCATCAGAGATGGAGAGGGTTTACTTATGTCTAGGGCGACCTCTCTGAGCGATCCTAGACACAGGCGTTTCCCGACCTCTCTGGGCAGGAACGGATCCGGTGCTCCTTACTGCCACAGTAGAAGCAGCTCCCCTCGGCACGGCGTAAGTCTTGACGGATTTTGACCATCTTGGTCTGGTCAACCTGCATAGGCTCAGGTGAGTGTGCCTGGGGAGTAACGGAGGGAGTGACGGGTTTCTGGAAGGTGGGGGCTAGACGTGGAAACCTCCTCTCACGGGTGACCTCTTTGGCGCGCTCCTGGAATCGGATGTCAATCCGGGTGGCAAGTGTTATTAAGTCATCGAGAGTGGTAGGAATGTCCCGACCGGCGAGTTCATCTTTAATACGGCCGGACAGACCCTCCCAGAAGACAGACACCAGAGCGTCGTTATCCCAGGCCAGCTCCGAAGCAAGGGTACGGAACCGTATGGCATATTGGCCCACGGTGAGATCTCCTTGACGGAGGCGTAGCAGAGACGATGCGGATGAGGTCTTCCGTCCGGGTTCGTCGAAGACTTTCCGGAAAGCCGTGAGAAAGGCTGGCAGGTCGGACACCAGGGGATCTCCTCTCTCCCACAGAGGATTTAGCCAAGCCAGAGCCTCCCCCGTGAGGTGGGACATGATAAAGGCTACTTTGGACCGGTCGGAGATAAACTGGTGGGACAAGAGTTCAAAGTGCAGGGTGCACTGGTTTATGAAGCCCCGAGCTTGAGCGGAGTCACCTAAGAAACGAGGAGGTGCAGAAAGCCGGGGTCCGGGACAGGATACCATGGTATCGGTGGGCAGCGGTGCTGCCGGGTTGCGAGTCATGACACTAGCGGTGGTTGCAGGTGGAGCAGACAGAGTGTCCAGGCGAGAGTTGACACTCCGCAGGTGACTCAGGATGGACTCCTGTTGGGACCTCTGACAGGACAGTTCATGACATAGGTCCGAGAGCGAGGGAGCTTGGGAGCCACCGGATTCCATGGCCCGAGCAAACTGTAACTGGTCTGGGAGGCGGAACCTCTGAGCAACTATACAAGGGGGCGGTCCTTGTAAGGAAGCGGGTGGCTCCCAGGGAAGACAGGCAGGTAATCACGGCAAGTGACAGGGACAGTCTCTGGGTAGAAGGGCAGGTAGTCACGGCAAGTGACAGGGACAGTCTCTGGGTAGAAGGGCAGGTAGTCACGGCAAGTGACAGGGACAGTCTCTGGGTAGAAGGACGGGTACTCACGGCAAGTGACAGGGACAGTCTCTGAGTAGAAGGACGGGTACTCACGGCAAGTGACAGGGACAGTCTCTGGACAGGCAGGTGGTCACGGCTAGTGACGGCAGAGCCTCCAGGTAGGCTAGCAGGCAGGTAGCAGGTGAGCGCTCCTAGGTGAGCAGGCGAGAGTCTCTGGACAGGCAGGTGGTCACGGCAAGTGACGGCGGAGCCTCCAGGTAGGCTAGCAGGCAGGTAGCAGATGAGCGCTCCCAGGTGAGCAGACAAGAGTCTCTGGACAGGCAGGTGGTTATGGCAAGTGACGGCAGAGCCTCCAGGTAGGCTAGCAGGCAGGTAGCAGATGAGCGCTCCCAGGTGAGCAGACAAGAGTCTCTGGACAGGCAGGTGGCCACGGCAAGCGACGGCGGAGCCTCCAGGCAGGCTAGCAGGCAGGTAGCAGATGAGCGCTCCCAGGTGAGCGGGCAGGCTGGTCCATAGACAGACTGACAGGTGTCGGAAGGCAGACCGTCGGACCGCAGGCTTGCAAGCAGGTAAACGGATATCTGGCAGGTATCAAGCAGGAATCTGGCAGGTGACTGGGAGGTAACAGGCAGGAATCTGGCAGGTGACTGGCAGGTAACAGGCAGGAATCTGGCAGGTGACTGGCAGGTAACAGGCAGGAATCTGGCAGGTGACTGGCAGGTAACTGGAAACGGGACCTGAGGGCTGAAGCAGAGTGAAGGCTTTGCAACAACATTGCTCGGGCATCTCCATTTTGGAGGAGGTGCCTTATATATGGTGAAGTCCTCCGGCCATTGGCCGGGGACTCCTTAGGACGACGCGCGCGGCCCCTTTAAGGGAGGGGGAGCGCGCGCGCCCTAAGCACCGTGGCCGGGAAGCAGCGCGCGCTGCCAGCAGAGCGGGAGGAAGACGCCGGGCACAGAGCGGAGAGGTGAGGGGAACAGCGTCCCGGCCTAGCAGGAGGCAGGGACGCCGACGCTACAGCCTAATTCTGTAAGATCTAGTGGTACAAGGCCTAATTCTGTAGGATCTAGTGGTACAAGGCCTAATTCTGTAAGATCGAATGGTACAAGGCCTAATTCTGTAAGATCGAGTGGTACAAGGCCTAATTCTATAAGATCTATTGGTACAAGGCCTAATTCTGTAGGATCTTGTGGTACAAGGCCTAATTCTGTAGGATCTAGTGGTACAAGGCCTAATTCTATAAGATCTAGTGGTACAAGGCCTAATTCTGTAAGATCTAGAGGTACAAGGCCTAATTCTGTAAGATCTAGAGGTACAAGGCCTAATTCTGTAAAATCTAGTGGTACAAGGGTTAATTCTGCAAGATCTAGTGATACAAGGGCTAATTCTGTAAGATCTAGTGGTACAAGGCCAAATTCTATAAGATCGAGTGGTACAAGGCCAAATTCTATAAGATCTAGTGGTACAAGGCCTAATTCTGTAAGATCCAGTGGTACAAGGCCGAATTCTGTAAGATCCAGTGGTACAAGGCCTAATTCTGTAAGATCTAGTGGTACAAGGCCTAATTCTGTAAGATCTAGTGGTACAAGGCCTAATTCTGTAAGATCTAGTGGTACAAGGCCTAATTCTGTAGGATCTAGTGGTACAAGGCCTAATTCTGTAAGATCGAGTGGTACAAGGCCTAATTCTGTAAGAGCGAGTGGTACAAGGCCTAATTCTATAAGATCTAGTGGTACAAGGCCTAATTCTGTAGGATCTAGTGGTACAAGGCCTAATTCTGTAAGATCGAGTGGTACAAGGCCTAATTCTGTAAGAGCGAGTGGTACAAGGCCTAATTCTGTAAGATCGAGTGGTACAAGGCCTAATTCTGTAAGAGCGAGTGGTACAAGGCCTAATTCTATAAGATCTAGTGGTACAAGGCCTAATTCTGTAGGATCTAGTGGTACAAAGCCTAATTCTGTAGGATATAGTGGTACAAGGCCTAATTCTATAAGATCTAGTGGTACAAGGCCTAATTCTGTAAGATCGAGTGGTACAAGGCCTAATTCTGTAAGAGCGAGTGGTACAAGGCCTAATTCTGTAAGAGCGAGTGGTACAAGGCCTAATATCTGTAAGATCGAGTGGTACAAGGCCTAATTCTGTAAGAGCGAGTGGTACAAGGCCTAATTCTATAAGATCTAGTGGTACAAGGCCTAATTCTGTAGGATCTAGTGGTACAAGGCCTAATTCTGTAGGATATAGTGGTACAAGGCCTAATTCTATAAGATCTAGCGGTACAAGGCCTAATTCTGTAATATCTAGTGGTACAAGGCCTAATTCTACAAGATCTAGTGGTACAAGGCCTAATTCTGCAAGATCTAGTGGTACAAGGCCCGATTCTGCAAGATGTGGTGGTACAAGGCCTAATTCTGTAAGATCCAATGGTACAAGGCCTAATTCTGTAAGATCTAGAGGTACAAGGCCTAATTCTGTAAGATCTAGTGGTACAAGGCCTAATTCTGTAAGATCTAGAGGTACAAGGCCTAATTCTATAAGATCTAGTGGTACACGGCCTAATTCTGTAAGATCTAGTGGTACAAAGCCTAATTCTGTAAGATCTAGTGGTACAAGGCCTAATTCTGTAAGATCTAGTGGTACAAGGCCTAATTCTGTAAGATCTAGTGGTACAAGGCCTAATTCTGTAAGATCTAGTGGTACAATGCCTAATTCTGTAAGATCTAGTGGCACAAGGCCTAATTCTGCAAGATCTAGTGGTACAGGGCCTAATTCTGCAAGATCTAGTGATACAAGGCCCGATTCTGCAAGATGTGGTGGTACAAGGCCTGATTCTTTAAGATCCAATGGTACAAGGCCTAATTCTGTAAGATCTAGAGGAACAAGGCCTAATTCTGTAAGATCTAGAGGTACAAGGCCTAATTCTGTAGGATCTAGTGGTACAAGGCCTAATTCTATAAGATCTAGTGATACAAGGGCTAATTCTGTAGGATCTAGTGGTACAAGGCCTAATTCTGTAAGATCTAGTGGTACAAGGCCTGATCCTGTAAGATCCAATGGTACAAGGCCTAATTCTGTAAGATCTAGAGGTGCAAGGCCTAATTCTGTAAGATCTAAAGGTACAAGGCCTAATTCTGTAGAATCTAGTGGTACAAGGCCTAATTCTGTAAGATCTAGTGGTACAAGGCCTAATTCTGTAGGATCTAGTGGTACAAGGCCTAATTCTGTAGGATCTAGTGGTACAAGGCCTAATTCTGTAGGATCTAGTGGTACAAGGCCTAATTCTATAAGATCTAGTGGTACAAGGCCTAATTCTGTAAGATCTAGTGGTACAAGGCCTAATTCTGTAAGATCTAGTGGTACAAGGCCTAATTCTGTAAGATCTAGTGGTACAAGGGCTAATTCCGTAAGATCTAGTGATACAAGGGCTAATTCTGTAAGATCTAGTGGTACAAGGCCTAATTCTGTAAGATCCAGTGGTACAATGGCTAATTCTGTAAGATCCATTGGTACAAGGCCTAATTCTGTAAGATCTAGTGGTACAAGGCCTAATTCTGTAAGATCCAATGGTACAAGGCCTAATTCTGTAAGATCTAGAGGTACAAGGCCTAATTCTGTAGGATCTAGTGGTACAAGGCCTAATTCTGTAAGATCTAGTGGTACAAGGCCTGGTACAAGGGCTAATTCCGTAAGATCTAGTGATACAAGGGCTAATTCTGTAAGATCTAGTGGTACAAGGCCTAATTCTATAAGATCCAGTGGTACAAGGCCTAATTCTATAAGATCCAGTGGTACAAGGGCTAATTCTGTAAGATCCAGTGGTATAAGGCCTAATTCTGTAAGATCTAGTGGTACAAGGCCTAATTCTGTAAGATCCAATGGTACAAGGCCTAATTCTGTAAGATTTAGAGGTACAAGGCCTAATTCTGTAGGATCTAGTGGTACAAGGCCTAATTCTGTAAGATCTAGTGGTACAAGGCATGATTCTGTAAGATCCAATGGTACAAGGCCTAATTCTGTAAGATTTAGAGGTACAAGGCCTAATTCTGTAGAATCTAGTGGTACAAGGCCTAATTCTGTAAGATCTAGTGGTACAAGGCCTAATTCTGTAGGATCGAGTGGTACAAGGCCTAATTCTGTAAGATCGAGTGGTACAAGGCCTAATTCTGTAAGAGCGAGTGGTACAAGGCCTAATTCTATTAGATCTAGTGGTACAAGGCCTAATTCTGTAGGATCTAGTGGTACAAGGCCTAATTCTGTAGGATCTAGTGGTACAAGGCCTAATTCTATAAGATCTAGTGGTACAAGGCCAAATTCTATAAGATCCAGTGGTACAAGGGCTAATTCTGTAAGATCCAGTGGTACAGGGCCTAATTCTGTAGGATCTAGTGGTACAAGGCCTAATTCTGTAAGATCTAGTGGTACAAGGCCTAATTCTGTAAGATCTAGTGGTACAAGGCCTAATTCCGTAAGATCTAGTGGTACAAGGCCTAATTCCGTAAGATCTAGTGGTACAAGGCCTAATTCTGTAAGATCTAGTGGTACAAGGCCTAGTTCTATAAGATCCAGTGGTACAAGGCCTAATTCTGTAAGATCTAGTGGTACAAGGCCTAATTCTGTAAGATCTAGTGGTACAAGGCCTAATTCTGTAAGATCTAGTGGTACAAGGCCTAATTCTGTAGGATCTAGTGGTACAAGGCTTAATTCTGTAAGATCGAGTGGTACAAGGCCTAATTCTGTAAGAGCGAGTGGTACAAGGCCTAATTCTATAAGATCTAGTGGTACAAGGCCTAATTCTGTAGGATCTAGTGGTACAAGGCCTAATTCTGTAAGATCGAGTGGTACAAGGCCTAATTCTGTAAGAGCGAGTGGTACAAGGCCTAATTCTGTAAGATCGAGTGGTACAAGGCCTAATTCTGTAAGAGCGAGTGGTACAAGGCCTAATTCTATAAGATCTAGTGGTACAAGGCCTAATTCTGTAGGATCTAGTGGTACAAAGCCTAATTCTGTAGGATATAGTGGTACAAGGCCTAATTCTATAAGATCTAGTGGTACAAGGCCTAATTCTGTAAGATCGAGTGGTACAAGGCCTAATTCTGTAAGAGCGAGTGGTACAAGGCCTAATTCTGTAAGAGCGAGTGGTACAAGGCCTAATATCTGTAAGATCGAGTGGTACAAGGCCTAATTCTGTAAGAGCGAGTGGTACAAGGCCTAATTCTATAAGATCTAGTGGTACAAGGCCTAATTCTGTAGGATCTAGTGGTACAAGGCCTAATTCTGTAGGATATAGTGGTACAAGGCCTAATTCTATAAGATCTAGCGGTACAAGGCCTAATTCTGTAATATCTAGTGGTACAAGGCCTAATTCTACAAGATCTAGTGGTACAAGGCCTAATTCTGCAAGATCTAGTGGTACAAGGCCCTATTCTGCAAGATGTGGTGGTACAAGGCCTAATTCTGTAAGATCCAATGGTACAAGGCCTAATTCTGTAAGATCTAGAGGTACAAGGCCTAATTCTGTAAGATCTAGTGGTACAAGGCCTAATTCTGTAAGATCTAGAGGTACAAGGCCTAATTCTATAAGATCTAGTGGTACACGGCCTAATTCTGTAAGATCTAGTGGTACAAAGCCTAATTCTGTAAGATCTAGTGGTACAAGGCCTAATTCTGTAAGATCTAGTGGTACAAGGCCTAATTCTGTAAGATCTAGTGGTACAAGGCCTAATTCTGTAAGATCTAGTGGTACAATGCCTAATTCTGTAAGATCTAGTGGCACAAGGCCTAATTCTGCAAGATCTAGTGGTACAGGGCCTAATTCTGCAAGATCTAGTGATACAAGGCCCGATTCTGCAAGATGTGGTGGTACAAGGCCTGATTCTTTAAGATCCAATGGTACAAGGCCTAATTCTGTAAGATCTAGAGGAACAAGGCCTAATTCTGTAAGATCTAGAGGTACAAGGCCTAATTCTGTAGGATCTAGTGGTACAAGGCCTAATTCTATAAGATCTAGTGATACAAGGGCTAATTCTGTAGGATCTAGTGGTACAAGGCCTAATTCTGTAAGATCTAGTGGTACAAGGCCTGATCCTGTAAGATCCAATGGTACAAGGCCTAATTCTGTAAGATCTAGAGGTGCAAGGCCTAATTCTGTAAGATCTAAAGGTACAAGGCCTAATTCTGTAGAATCTAGTGGTACAAGGCCTAATTCTGTAAGATCTAGTGGTACAAGGCCTAATTCTGTAGGATCTAGTGGTACAAGGCCTAATTCTGTAGGATCTAGTGGTACAAGGCCTAATTCTGTAGGATCTAGTGGTACAAGGCCTAATTCTATAAGATCTAGTGGTACAAGGCCTAATTCTGTAAGATCTAGTGGTACAAGGCCTAATTCTGTAAGATCTAGTGGTACAAGGCCTAATTCTGTAAGATCTAGTGGTACAAGGGCTAATTCCGTAAGATCTAGTGATACAAGGGCTAATTCTGTAAGATCTAGTGGTACAAGGCCTAATTCTGTAAGATCCAGTGGTACAATGGCTAATTCTGTAAGATCCATTGGTACAAGGCCTAATTCTGTAAGATCTAGTGGTACAAGGCCTAATTCTGTAAGATCCAATGGTACAAGGCCTAATTCTGTAAGATCTAGAGGTACAAGGCCTAATTCTGTAGGATCTAGTGGTACAAGGCCTAATTCTGTAAGATCTAGTGGTACAAGGCCTGGTACAAGGGCTAATTCCGTAAGATCTAGTGATACAAGGGCTAATTCTGTAAGATCTAGTGGTACAAGGCCTAATTCTATAAGATCCAGTGGTACAAGGCCTAATTCTATAAGATCCAGTGGTACAAGGGCTAATTCTGTAAGATCCAGTGGTATAAGGCCTAATTCTGTAAGATCTAGTGGTACAAGGCCTAATTCTGTAAGATCCAATGGTACAAGGCCTAATTCTGTAAGATTTAGAGGTACAAGGCCTAATTCTGTAGGATCTAGTGGTACAAGGCCTAATTCTGTAAGATCTAGTGGTACAAGGCCTGATTCTGTAAGATCCAATGGTACAAGGCCTAATTCTGTAAGATTTAGAGGTACAAGGCCTAATTCTGTAGAATCTAGTGGTACAAGGCCTAATTCTGTAAGATCTAGTGGTACAAGGCCTAATTCTGTAGGATCGAGTGGTACAAGGCCTAATTCTGTAAGATCGAGTGGTACAAGGCCTAATTCTGTAAGAGCGAGTGGTACAAGGCCTAATTCTATTAGATCTAGTGGTACAAGGCCTAATTCTGTAGGATCTAGTGGTACAAGGCCTAATTCTGTAGGATCTAGTGGTACAAGGCCTAATTCTATAAGATCTAGTGGTACAAGGCCTAATTCTGTAAGATCTAGTGGTACAAGGGCTAATTCTGTAAGATCTAGTGATACAAGGGCTAATTCTGTAAGATCTAGTGGTACAAGGCCAAATTCTATAAGATCCAGTGGTACAAGGGCTAATTCTGTAAGATCCAGTGGTACAGGGCCTAATTCTGTAGGATCTAGTGGTACAAGGCCTAATTCTGTAAGAGAGAGTGGTACAAGGCCTAATTCTGTAAGAGAGAGTGGTACAAGGCCTAATTCTATAAGATCTAGTGGTACAAGGCCTAATTCTGTAAGATCTAGTGGTACAAGGCCTAATTCTGTAGGATCTGGTGGTACAAGGCCTAATTCTGTAAGATCGAGTGGTACAAGGGCTAATTCTGTAAGATCCAGTGGTACAAGGCCTAATTCTGTAAGATCTAGTGGTACAAGGCCTAATTCTGTAAGATCTAGTGGTACAAGGCCTAATTCTGTAAGATCCAGTGGTACAAGGCCTATTTCTGTAAGATCTAGTGGTACAAGGCCTAATTCTGTAAGATCTAGTGGCACAAGGCCTAATTCTGCAAGATCTAGTGGTACAAGGCCTTATTCTGCAAGATCTAGTGGTACAAGGCCTAATTCTGCAAGATCTGGTGGTACAAGGCCTAATTCTGCAAGATCTAGTGGTACAAGGCCCGATTCTGCAAGATGTGGTGGTACAAGGCCTGATTCTGTAAGATCCAATGGTACAAGGCCTAATTCTATAAGATCTAGTGATACAAGGCCTAATTCTGCAAGATCTAGTGGTACAAGGCCTAATTCTGCAAGATCTAGTGGTACAAGGCCCGATTCTGCAAGATGTGGTGGTACAAGGCCTAATTCTGTAAGATCCAATGGTACAAGGCCTAATTCTGTAAGATCTAGAGGTACAAGGCCTAATTCTGTAAGATCTAGTGGTACAAGGCCTAATTCTGTAAGATCTAGAGGTACAAGGCCTAATTCTATAAGATCTAGTGGTACACGGCCTAATTCTATAAGATCTAGTGGTACACGGCCTAATTCTGTAAGATCTAGTGGTACAAAGCCTAATTCTGTAAGATCTAGTGGTACAAGGCCTAATTCTGTAAGATCTAGAGGTACAAGGCCTAATTCTGTAAGATCTAGTGGTACAAGGCCTAATTCTGTAAGATCTAGTGGTACAAGGCCTAATTCTGTAGAATCTAGTGGTACAAGGCCTAATTCTATAAGATCTAGTGGTACAAGGCCTAATTCTGTAAGATCTAGTGGTACAAGGCCTAATTCTGTAAGATCTAGTGGTACAAGGGCTAATTCTGTAAGAGCGGCTCCTTGGTAGTATACAGCTCTATGATGGTATTGTATACGGCGGCTCCTTGGTAGTATACGGCTCCTTAGTGGTATAGGGTGGCTCCCTGGTGGTATACGGTGGCTCCTTGATGGTATAGGGTGGCTCCTTGGTGGTATACGGCTCCATGGTGGTATGCGACGGCTCCTTGGTGGGATACGGCACCTCCTTGGTGGGATACGGCACCTCCTTGGTGGGATACGGCTGCTCTTTAGTGGTATATGGCTCCCTGGTGGTATAGGGCAGATCCTTGGTGGTATAGGGCGGCTCCTTGGTGGGATACGGCACCTCCTTGGTGGGATACTGCGGTTCCTTGGTGGGATACAGCTGCTCCTTAGTGGTATATGGCTCCCTGGTGGTATAGGGCAGATCCTTGGTGGTATAAGCGGCTCCTTGGTGGTATAAGGCAGATCCTTGGTGGTATACGGCGGCTCCCTGGTTGTAGCCGGCGGCTCCTTGGTGGTATACGGCAGATCCTTGGTGGTATATGGCGGATCTTTGGTGGTATACGGCGGATCCTTGGTGGTATACGGCGGCTCCTTGGTGGTATACGGCGGCTCCTTGGTGGTATACGGCGGCTCCTTGGTGGTATACGGCGGATCCTTGGTGGTATACGGCAGATCCTTGGTGGTATACGGCAGATCCTTGGTGGTATACGGCGGCTCCTTGGTGGTATACGGCTCCATGGTGGTATGCGACAGCTCCTTGGTGGTATACGGCAGATCCTTGGTGGTATACGGCAGATCCTTGGTGGTATACGGCGGCTCCTTGGTGGTATACGGCGGCTCCTTGGTGGTATACGGCGGCTCCTTGGTGGTATACGGCAGATCCTTGGTGGTATACGGCAGATCCTTGGTGGTATACGGCGGCTCCTTGGTGGTATACGGCTCCATGGTGGTATGCGACAGCTCCTTGGTGGTATACGGCAGATCCTTGGTGGTATACGGCAGATCCTTGTTGGTATACGGCGGCTCCTTGTTGGTATACGGCAGATCCTTGGTGGTATACGGCTCTCCTCTCTGCAGTCACGTTTCTGCAGTGTCGGTGTTCTCACCTCTTACACTGTGGGTGTACTAACATGAACATAGTGACGCCCGGCTCGCCTCAGCGTCACACCGGCCGGTCACCCGGCGACCATTTTGTACTGTATTTCACCCATCAGCAGCACTAATGATGAGCCGTGGCGGCCATCTCAGGTGTTTACACAGCAACAAGATGGCCGCCCTGCCTCATGACAGGCTGCTGGGAGCTACACCACATACAATGATAAGTCCAGCATTGAGCACTCGGTTGGTCTCCTCACATTTGGGCCCACCCAGTACTAGTCCTGGCAGCTGGGCCCCTGCTTATTAGTGGAGGGCCTGGCTGCCTCCTCTCAGGTCTCACATTTGGGCTGTGGTAGCAGATTTGGCGGTTCAGCAGAGGGGGTATTATATTCCAGGCCCCTCCCTCTTTAGGGGGAGGAACACATCCGGCGCAGGCGCAGTACGAAATATGCTGCGAGGGCGGGCCAATGGGCCGTGACGTCAATGCCCGCTCCAGGCTCTCCACCACTCACCAAACGTTGAGGAAATGACGCCAGGATATCCATCCGCTGTGGATAACGCCGTGTTCCTCCGCTCGCCCCTCTTTGTACGCAGTGCGCTTGGTGGCGAGTGTGAGGCGGCGGAGGGAGCCCGGGCCGTTACTGGGTCTACGACCGAGGAAAGGAATCCCGGGCGAGGAGGAGGAGGAGGTGAGATGCGGCAGCAGGTGCGGCGCGGCCGGCCAGGCACAATGTGGGCTAATGGCTTCTAGACGAATCAGGCCGAGGTGTAGCCCTCCGCTGGCGCCGCCATGTTTCTCCTGGGGACTATTTTGCAGGGAGGAGCGTGTTTTGGTGGCCGGTACAGGAGGTGAATGAGGGCCCCTATAGGAAACGCAGCCTCCTGTAGGGACCTGTGCAGCAGAGGCATGGACAGCAGCTACCAGCTGGGGGGAGGGAGCAGAGGGAACAATAGAGTAAGACCCCCACAGTCTGAGGGTCCTGTTTGTGGAGCTGGGGACCAGGTGACCGGATGCTCACACTTCCCAGGGCCACGTGACCTTACGATCGCACTGCCCAGAGCCACGTGACCTGACGCGCGGTTTGGGGTGGTGGCATGTGACGTGACACTCGCGGGGGTGGTGGCATGTGACGTGACACGCTGGGGGGAGAGGGGGTGGTGGGCGGGGGGTTCCGCGTGACCTGACACGCTGGGGGTGTGGTCGACGTGATGCGTGTGGTGGGCAGGGGGTGTGGTCGACGTGATTTGTGTGGTGGGCGGGGGGTTCCGTGTGACCTGACACGCTGGGGGTGTGGTCGACGTGATGCGTGTGGTGGGCAGGGGGTGTGGTCGACGTGATGCGTGTGGTGGGCGGGGGGTTCCGCGTGACCTGACACGCTGGGGGTGTGGTCGACGTGATGCGTGTGGTGGGCGGGGGGGTCCGCGTGACCTGAGGGGAGGGTCCCCTGTGCTCGTTTCTCTGATGATGGCTTCACACCTTTTCGGCTTCTCTCCAGCATCGTCATCATGTTGTTGCCTCATCAGGACCTCATGTGTTGAGTTATCGGTCATATGTTTGCCACAATCTGGTGTGTTTTAAAGCGGCCATGTTTGTCCACAGCTTCATACAGGGCTGACACTATTCCACAACTGTACTAAGCCAGAATATGGCAAGAAGCGATCAAGTCAGAGAAGCCACAGTCCATGTAAGACATGATGGTCAGTCATCCAGAACGTTGCTAGAACCTTGAAGGTGTCCTCAAGTGCAGTCGTCAAAACCATCCATTGTATGATGTAATTGGCTCTCATGAGGGCCATCCCAGGAAAGGAAGACTGAGATTTACCTCTGCTGCAGAGGATAAGTTCATCAGCGTTACCGGCCTGAAAAACCACAAAGTGACAGCCCCTCAGATAACTGCCCTCATAAATGATGCGCAGACACATCTTAACATCATCTGTCCAGAGGAGACTGCGTGAAGCTTTCTTTATGGTCAAATTGCTGTGTTCTGCAGAGACCGCCAGCCCGTCTGCTCTGCACTAAGTGCGACCATCATTTGTGTTGTAACAGGACAGTGACTCAGAACATCTCCAGGTGATGTAAGGGCGACCGAGAAGGAGAGGAATGGAGGCTGCTTCAGATGACATGGCCTCCACAATCTCTGACCTCAACCCTATGGTAGGGTGAAGCCACAGCTGCCCACAAGCGCTCTGCACTTCTTGGAAATCCTTCATGACTGTTGGAAGCCTCCATGTGACGACCTGATGAAGCTGCTGAGAAGCCGAGGGGGTGTAACGGCGTCATCAGAGTTATAGGGGGGCACATGAGTAATCTGAGATGTAACCCGTCCTGCACCGGTTGTATAACTGGGTTATTGATATATTTTTCTCTTTAGGTTTTGCGTAAACTTCAGAGATCTTCAGGGAACTCCGAGACCGGTGATTAGAGGTAACGTAGAAGGGAGTGAGGGTCACGGGTGCAGGACCCCAGAAGGAGGCTGAAAATGATAATCTGTCCCACATTTCTAGACTTGGAAGCCAGATATTTGTATCTGTACAGTGCTCAGCATAAATGAGTACACCCCAACCGATTTGTCAGAAAGCCTTTCGTTTCCGTTCAGAATGAACATATGCTGTGGACACCGTACTCCATTGATTGCAAACAAGATTAATTATTTTGCAGCCAACAAGTAATTTTCCTGACAAATGAGTACACCCCAAATGAAAGTCTTAGGAGCAAGGATAAAGTTTAGATGATATAATTCTATTTGACAAGAATTCATCCCCAGGTTGTTCATGACTCCAACATCCATCACACAGGTGACATTTCTCTTCCCTGTGGTGCCATTGCTGACTTCATGAGATGGGGTGGGGTGTCTTTAAGTATCGCCCTCCTATAGTCATCTGTGTAATGAAGAATTGCACTTACCTGTGGTTGGGTTCTTGTTCATTAGAATTTTATAGTCTGAACTTTACATATCCTTTACTGTATACTGGGACCTGTAGTTCTTTTTCTCTGCAGCGCCCTGTCATTGCTAATATCTGGCATCTTCCAGGAACCATGGACACGGATCTGTTCATGGAGTGTGAGGAGGAGGAGCTGGAGCCGTGGCAGAAGATCAGCGACGTGATCGAGGACTCAGTGGTGGAGGACTACAGCTACCTGGATAAAGCCAACACCGGTAATGCAGGAATGGGCGCACGCACCAGAATCTGCTCTCACCAAACCTTTCACATATGGTGAGCTTATATCGGTGGCTGTCCAGGAGCCGAGACCCCCAGTGATCGCTAAAATAAAGGGACAGAAGTGCTCAACTGGACAACGCGATGGGCTCAGTAGGCGTCTGGTAAAATGAACGGACAGAGACCCTTGTCTCAGCTGCCAGACCCTCATAGGACAAAACATTTCACATGCCTTCCTGACTGATGCTGATCCGGGCACATGTTGCCTCGTAGAGATGGGGCATAAGTTGTGGTAAATGAAGGGGGCACCGACGGGTAGAGACTGTAGCTACAGCCCAGCGCTGGCCTCCATGGAGCATCTGAGAATGGATGCTGTCCGCTCATTACCAAGTCCAGGGGCCTCCAAGTGATCATCAGTAAATATGTCACATAGAGGGAAGCAGGATTTCGGTGTGCCGTCTGACCAGTGCTTTCTTCTCGTAGTGTCCATCAACCTTCAGCCAGCCACCGTGTCCCTGCCTGTGGTGCATCAGACGCTGGGCAGTCACTACACAACCGCCACCACCATGACCAACACCATCAGCCAGAACACTGACCCCACAAAGAAAACCGTAGTCACGCTGATCACAAATAACAGCGGTAAGTAGCGGTACACACCGGCGGCATCGCTGCCTTGTAATAGTCACCATGAAATCTGTCTTCCTGCAGTAGGCACCGCACCCATCGTACAGCAGAGCCCTCAGCCGCTCATACTGACCCAGAACGCAGCTCCGGGCCTGGGCACGATGGTTACTCAGCCTGTGCTCCGTCCTATGCAAGTGATGCAGAACGCCAACCATGCCACCAACAACTCCATGGCAGCTCAGCCCATCTTCATAACGGCACAGGTAGGAGCAGCTAGCGAGCTGGCACAGTGAGACGTGTTCCCACCGTGCACCTGTATAAAGGAATTACCTACTGAGGGGACGACAATCCTCCATGTCAAAATGACTGTACTCCTTATTGTAGGGCTTTCCTGTCCGAAACGTCAGGCCGGTCCAAAACACGGTGAACGCCATGAATCAGGTGGGCATCGTGCTGAATGTCCAGCAAGGCCAAACGGTCCGGCCAATCACCATCGTGCCGGGTAAGTCAGATCTTTGCTAAGTCTCCAGTATCAGCTGTCGGTCGCCCAGCGTGTCCTGAGTTTTCTCTTCCTCTCCAGCAGCGGGCACACAGTTCATGAAGCCAGCAGTAGGCGTTCCACAAGTGTTTTCTCAGGTGACACAGGTCCGGCCGGCGACCACTGTACCCGTGCGTCCTACCACAAACACCTTCACCACAGTCATCCCTGCCACCCTGACCATACGCAGCACGGTGCCACAGTCGCAGAACCAGGTGAACAAACCCATCTCCAGCACCTCCACCACGACTGCGCCCAGCCAGCAGCCTCTCCGACAAATCACCGTGCAGCAGCCGACACAGGCGCTGGCCATCTCCCAGAACAATCCCAACTCCAAGCTGGGTGAGTATTTCGCACCACCACTAGGCGAAGGAGGTGCGTTCTTGTGACATTGCAGCCGGGGCTGTAAATCTCCGCTCTCCTTCATGTCCTAAAGGTCATGGCTGATGGGAGAGCAAACCTCTGATGCTGGCGTCCCACCTCCCATGGCCGCAGGCTGATGCTGGCGTCCCCCCTTCATGACCGCCGGCTGCTGGCTAACGCTGTGCTCTGTCTTTTTGCCTTGCAGTGAATATTTCAAGCCTGGTGACAGTGAAGAGGCCTGGAGAAACCACGGATGTGGTGAAGTTTGTGAATGCAGTGAGCGGTAGCCAGACCACCACCCAGAACTCTACCCAGCTCATTCTCTCCAGTACCATTGGAAACAATGGCACAAGCCCGAATGTGGGCACCTTACAGAGGGGCGTTCAGCTGGAGTCTCTTGGACTGAAAGGTATCAGTTTGTCCTGGGTCGTACAGTAGGGTTTGTGTCTGTACTTAATAACATCTACCCGTACACCCTCCAGCAGCTGCACCCGCCGGAGCCCAGATGGAGAACACCGACCCTTCCAGGAAGTACTGCCCGAGGTGTCAGACGCCATTTCGGGTTTTAGAAGCTCTTCGGGGCCACATGTGTGTAAGTGTCAGGTTCTCCTGAATTCATGGTAAATGCTCATACCTTCCTATGAAATCACCATGTGATAGTAGTGTGGATCGCGGTGATCGTGGTCATGGGATAAGTCACCCATTGTGTCCCTCTCTGTCTCTTGATATAGTACTGCTGTCCTGACCTTGTGGACTTCTCCAAAAAAGGAAAGTCTGACTCCGAGCTGCCCGCCCAGCCCAGCCCAGAGAAGTCTGCCAGTGCATCCAGCGGCACAGTGCCCCCAGCCGTCAAGCCCCAGGAGACCCCAGCAGATGACGCCTCGCAGGGCAAGCTCATCATGCTGGTAGACGACTTCTATTATGGCCGAGATGTTGGTCAAACCTACCAGATGCAAGGGCTTCCTAAAGTGGCCACCACCTTCCGCTGCATGCACTGCTCCAAGAGGCTGAAGAATAATATCAGGTGGGCACAGTAGTAACGCTGCGACCGACCGTGTGACACCGCTACTCGTAGTGCTGAAAGTTTCTGGTTTCTTCCAGGTTCATGAATCACATGAGGCACCACGTGGAGCTGGACCAACAGAATGGCGAGGTGGACGGGCACACCACGTGCCAGCACTGCTATCGACAGTTCTCCACCCCATTCCAGTTACAGTGTCACCTGGAAAACGTGCACAGCTCCTACGAGTCCACTAGTGAGTAACGGGCACTATGCCCAGTTATAGCCTTACCCATTGCATTAGTCTGTATGGAGGCAGTAGTGTGTGCCACACTGGTATTTCCCTCCTTGTTTGCAGCAAAGTGTAAGATTTGTGAGTGGGCATTTGACAGCGAACCGCTATTCCTGCAACATATGAAAGACACCCACAAGCCTGGGGAGATGCCGTACGTGTGCCAGGTAAGGGTCATGGCGGCGTGTGCTCACCCCCAGATGCCCGGCTTCTCCGTGTGACCGCTTCTTCTCTTCCAGGTTTGTTCTTACCGCTCCTCAATCTACGCAGAGGTGGACACTCATTTCCGGCTGAATCACGAGGACACGCGCCACTTGCTCTGTGTCTATTGTATGAAGGTATTTAAAAATGGCAACGCCTTCCAGCAGCACTTCATGCGGCACCAGGTAAGGCGGTGGTTCTACGCTGCGCCGCATGCCTGCTCTGTCCAACGCTGGGTGGGTCTTACAATGTGAACTTTTACTTTTTTGTGTGATGGTCTCGTCACTCCACCTTCGGACAAGAAGAAGAGCGTCTACCATTGCAATAAATGCAGGCTACAGTTTCTTTTTGCAAAAGACAAGATCGAACACAAGTTACAGCACCACAAAACCTTCCGCAAACCTCGTCAGCTGGAGGGTCTGAAGCCGGGCACAAAGGTGAGATCCGCTGTGCCTTTAACGAGTAATGCCCGAGTAACAGTCAGCTGGTAAAGTGTAAATGCTCTGCCCACAGGTAACCATCCGAGCCTCGCGAGCACCTTCACGGGCGCTTCCATTGTCCTCGGATACCCCCACACTGCCTCTTCCAGACATGACGCCCAGCACGCTCGTTCCACCAGCTGAACCAGTGGAAGCTGAAGACTACACACAACGGTCAGTCACGAGGCGCCCACAGGCCCTGAGTGGGAACCTCACGTTTTACTATTTCCCCGCACTGTTCAGGGTTATATTCTAAATGATAATCCATGGGGGAATGACAAGGTGGCGCCTGTAATGTGCTTCACGAGCCGTGTGTGGCCGGGGGTCCGTGCCCTGTGCGTGCGTCCAGGGGTCCCGGCACCATTGCTGGCAGCTCATTACTGACATGCCACAAGATGGCTAACGCTTTGCTCACTTGACGTTGGTTTCAGGGTCACCATAGGAAAGCAGTCGTGCCTGGAGTGCCGCTTCAACATCTCTGATTTCCACAATCACTTCCCCACTTACGTGCACTGTTCTCTCTGCCGCTACGGCACCTGCTGCTCCCGCGCCTACGCCAATCACATGATCAAGTGAGTGGATGACACTGGTACAAGGTGACGCATTGTACATGTATTGTCCTGTTGTTGCTGTCAGTCGTTTGCAATAACCTGACTGTAATTCTTCAGTAACCACGTCCCACGGAAGAGTCCAAAGTACCAGTCGCTATTCAAGAGCTGCTTGCCCAGGTAAGCGGCGTGCCGTCGGGGGCTGAGGGTCGTGCCGTCGGGGGCTGTCTGGCTCAGTGATGGCTGACTCTAACTCTCCTCTGCAGTGATGAGATGGTGCTAACCTGCTCCTCCTGCCCCTTTGTCACGAGGATTGGCGACGCCATGGCGAAACATCTGGCTTTCAACCCAACTCACTGCCATGCTTCTGTAGTGTGCACAAGTAAGTGTCAGCCGCCTCCAGCGCCTGGAGATGATATGTTCTCACTGTTGTAACCTCGCTGCTTTATTTCCGCAGGTTCTACCTCTCCAGACCTTTCATGGTAAGTAGATTTACTTTTCCCTCTGACTAGTGTCGCAGTATGTCGTCTAGTGACCCATGTCGCTCGTGTCGGACCTCTCCTTATTCACCCGGCTTTATTTTCCCCAATGCAGGGTCTTGGGTCCTCGAGAGGAGTTAAATGACAGGAGCAGTCCACAGTTTATGGAGGAAAGTGAGGGAAAGGATGACCCGGAATGGAAAGTATCGCCTGTGTCCGACACCCCCAGCCCCGATGAGAAGGAGCAGAGAATAGACGTGGATGAGCTGGAGGATGGTGAGGTGGAGGAGGGGGAGGTGGAGGATGATGAGGCTGGCGCAGGCGAGGAGAGTCAGCTCAGTGTGAAGAAGCTTCGCGTGGTGCTGTTCGCCTTGTGCTGCGGCATACAACAGGCGGCCGACCACTTCTACAACTCTCCAAGACACATCAGCCGCTGGCTGCAGAGGTTCCAGGCTGAGATCGAGGACAACCTGGCTGAGGGCAAATATCTGGGCAACGAGGCGGAGGAGAAGCTGGCGGAGTGGGTACTAACCCAGAGAGAGCAGCAACAGCCCGTCAATGAAGAGACCCTCTTCCAGAAGGCCACCAAAATTGGCCGTTCCCTGGAAGGAGGTTTCAAGATCTCCTACGAATGGGCGGTGAGGTTCATGCTGCGGCATAATCTAGGCACACACGATAAAGTCGCAGTGGCCAACCGGCTGCCCAACGAGATGGAAGACAACGCCCAAACATTCATTGGGTTTGTGCAGCGGCAGATACTCAGCCAAGATCTCCAGCTCTCTATGATTGCGGCAGTTGATGAAATTTCACTCTTCCTTGACCTGGACCTCCTACATAGCGAGCGGAAAGAGTCTGCGCTGCAGACGGTGGGCATCGGGGAGCCATGGTGTGACATCCTGCTGACCATCTTGGCTGATGGAAGCCTCTTGCCGACACTGGTGTGTTGTCGCGGCAGCTTCAAGAGCGCAACACATGTCCCCGAGTGTGTCAGGCTAGAAACTAGAGAAGACGGATTTAGTGACGATGAAGTCATGGAGCTGTGGTCGTCCATTGTGTGGCAGAAACACGTGGATGGACCAAATAACAAAGGCATGGCGGTATTGGACTGTTACCGATCACACCTGTCAGACGAGGTCCTGGCACTGCTCAGCTCCACCTGCACGCTGCCAGCCATCGTCCCTGCCGGCTGCAGTGCGAAGATACAACCTCTGTACGTGTGTATCCGGAGAGCAGTCACCAACCTCCTGCACAAGAAATGGCGAGAGCAGGCCCGAGGCATGGCGGAGGAAAGCTGTAGCTCTGAAGTGCTGCTTCAGCTGGTGGTCCGCTGGCTGACGGAGGTCCTAGATGTAATAAGTGTGCACCCAGAACTGGTCCAGCAATCCTTCCTGGTGGCCAGTGTCCTGCCGGGAACCGACGGCACTGCCAACACCAGCAAGCGCAATGCCGAGATGCAAGAAGAGCTGATCGACCTGCTGGAAGGACAGCTGCAACTCAACCACGAGGAGCAGGACGAGGACAGTGACAGCCCCACCGAGGAGTACGCCGACCTCGAGGTCCTGCACCAGCTCTTCGAGGGCGACAGCGACCCCGAATCCTTCTATGGCTTCGATGACACTGATCTATAGACCATAAGACTGATGCCAAGTTCCCCCTTGTTAACCATTCCACCACCTGGTAATATTCAGGACTTCATGCCATTTGGGCTATCATGATCACTTTCTCAAGGGTAGGGTGGACCCCTTAGTCTTCTTGGTCTAGAGATGCTACCTCTCCTGTAGATGAAGACCCCCAGGACTTGTAGCGGTGGGGACCAGGCACTTCCCTTCCTGTAGTTTGTTTTTCCATTGATGATGAGTTTTAGATCCTCACCGGTACAGTATATATAATAGACCCTCTAAAGACTGAGCAGGTTCCACAAGACGCTGGTCTCCTTCATTATGACCTCAGGAGCAGCGCTCCTTCGCGTGCGTTTAGTTATTTCGTTTTTTAGTTGTTTTTTTTACTTTTTTGGCTCCCCTGGTTCTGGCCCAGTCACCAGCGGGCGGTCGAGCGAGCGTGTACATTACGGGATCCATAGCTTGTATATAGTGAGATGCAGAATTCAGGTGGCACCAGGCGATTCTGTGTTTTATTAGGTGAAGATGTGAATTTCTTTTATATAATATATATATATATATAAAGTGTTCTGTTTATTACACCCTGCTGGTACCAAGCGAAATAAAGCATTTTATGTGAGCGTGCCCTGTACAGAGCCTCCGTCTACCCCCCAACGTGTCGCCACACTGACTGCTGTTTTGTATTGTCGATACCTGCGCCCCTATAATGTACGGGACCCTGCGTTGCCTGCCCCCACACTACAGAGGTGGCCGGGGTGAGGTGCCGTCACAGCGGGGTCACCCTAACAAGAAGAGAAACACTAGTGGATGATAGGCTTAGACCTCCACGAGAACGAGCACGGCGGGGACCCAGGTTTTAATGTTTTTTTTTTTTTTTTCTTTCTAATAAAATGATATAAACTTTTATCTCTCGTCTGTGGTGACTTGGTTGTGTCAGCCCCTCAAGGAATCGGGTATGGAAGGAAATCCTGCCCACCCAGTTATGACTTGGGATCGGTTCACTTCATTGTAGGCAAACAGTATAGTGAGTGGCTTTGTCAGGGGCTCTGAGCGAAACACATCGACAGCCACCTACAGAAACCTAATGATCACTAATCCAGAGCTACCCACCAGGTCACTTATGCCGGGGTGAGGAACCTTCTTTATGCCAAGGGCCATTTGGATATTTATACCATCCTTCAGGGGCCGTGCAAATTGTGTGCCAACGCCGCCAGCAAAGTACGTCCTGGCACTGATGCTAGGGGGTAATCAGTCATTGCACACGCATGCAGTAGTGACCACAAGAAGAGACTAAAAGGCCGGTAACCATCAAAGCACAGCTGCCAGCCCGAGCACTGTGGTCTGTGTGTGGCCTCCATACACTACACCGCAGGGGGGACACGGCCTCCATACACTACACCGCAGGGGGGACGCTGCCTCCATACTCTACACCGCAGGGGGGACGCTGCCTCCATACACTACACCCAGGGGGGACGCTGCCTCCATACACTACATCGTAGGTGGGGACGCTGCCTCCATACACTACACCGCAGGGGGGACACGGCCTCCATACACTACACCGCAGGGGGGACGCTGCCTCCATACACTACACCGCAGGGGGGACGCTGCCTCCATACACTACACCGCAGGGGGGACGCTGCCTCTATACACTACACCGCAGGGAGGGACGCTGCCTCTATACACTACACCGCAGGGAGGGACGCTGCCTCCATACACTACACCGCAGGGGGGACACTGCCTCCATACACTACACCGCAGGGGGGACACGGCCTCCATACACTACACCGCAGGGGGGACGCGGCCTCCATACACTACACCGCAGGGGGGACGCGGCCTCCATACACTACACCGCAGGGGGGACGCGGCCTCCATACACTACACCACAGGGGGGACGCGGCCTCCATACACTACACCGCTGCGGGGACGCGGCCTCCATACACTACACCGCTGCGGGGACGCTGCCTCCATACACTACACCGCAGGGGGGGGGCACTGCTTCCATACACTACACCGCAGGGGGGACGCTGCCTCCATACACTACACCGCAGGGGGGAAGCTGCCTCCATACACTACACCGCAGGGGGGACGCTGCCTCCATACACTACACCGCAGGGGGGGACGCTGCCTCCATACACTACACCGCAGGGGGGACGCTGCCTCCATACACTACACCGCAGGGGGGACGCTGCCTCCATACGCTACACCGCAGGGGGGACGCTGCCTCCATACGCTACACCGCAGGGGGGACGCTGCCTCCATACGCTACACCTCAGGGGGGACGCTGCCTCCATATGCTACACCGCAGGGGGGGGCGCTGCCTCCATACGCTACACCGCAGGGGGGGACGCTGCCTCCATACGCTACACCGCAGGGGGGACGCTGCCTCCATACGCTACACCGCAGGGGGGACGCTGCCTCCATACGCTACACCGCAGGGGGGACGCTGCCTCCATACTCTACACCGCAGGGGGGACGCTGCCTCCATACACTACACCCAGCGGGGACGCTGCCTCCATACACTACACCGCAGGGGGGGACGCTGCCTCCATACACTACACCGTAGGTGGGGACGCTGCCTCCATACACTACACCGTAGGTGGGGACGCTACCTCCATACACTACACCGCAGGGGGGGACGCTGCCTCCATACACTACACCGCAGGGGGGACGCTGCCTCCATACATTACACCGCAGGGGTGACGCTGCCTCCATACACTACACTGTGGAACACTGGACACGGCCTCCATACACTACACCGCAGGGGGGATGCTGCCTCCATACACTACACCGCAGGGGGGACACTGTCTCCATACACTACGGAGCACGGCCTCCATACACTACACCGCAGGGGGGACACTGCCTCCATACACTACACCGCAGGCGGGACACTGCCTCCATACACTACACCGCAGGGGGGACGCTGCCTCCATACACTACACCGCAGGGGGGACGCTGCCTCCATACACTACACCGCAGGGGGGACACTGCCTCCATACACTACACCGCAGGGGGGACACTGCCTCCATACACTACACTGCAGGGGGGACACTGCCTCCATACACTACACCTCAGGGGGGACACTGCCTCCATACACTACACCTCAGGGGGGACACTGCCTCCATACACTACACCTCAGGGGGGACGCTGCCTCCATACGCTACACCTCAGGGGGGACGCTGCCTCCATACGCTACACCGCAGGAGGGGACACTGCCTCCATACGCTGCACTGTGGAACACTGGACACGGCCTCCATACACTACACCGCAGGGGAGACGCTGCCTCCATACACTACACCGCAGGGGGGACGCTGCCTCCATACACTACACCGCAGGGGGGACGCTGCCTCCATACACTACACCGCAGGGGGGACACTGCTTCCATACACTACACCGCAGGGGGGACACTGCCTCCATACACTACACCGCAGGCGGGACACTGCCTCCATACACTACACCGCAGGGGGGACGCTGCCTCCAGACACTACACCGCAGGGGGGACGCTGCCTCCATACACTACACCGCAGGGGGGACACGGCCTCCATACACTACACCGCAGGGGGGACACTGCCTCCATACACTACACCGCAGGGGGGGACACTGCCTCCATTCACTACACCGCAGGGGGGACACTTCCTCCATACACTACACCGCAGGGGGGACGCTGCCTCCATACACTACACCGCAGGGGGGGCGCTGCCTCCATACACTACGGAGCACAGCCTCCCATACACTGTGGAGCACGGGACACGGCCTCCATACACTACACCGCAGGGGGGACAGTGCCTCCATACACTACACCGCAGGGGGGACGCTGCCTCCATACACTACACCGCTGCGGGGATGCTGCCTCCATACACTACACCGCTGTGGGGACACTACCTCCATACACTACACCGCAGGGGGGACGCTGCCTCCATACACTACATCGTAGGTGGGGACGCTGCCTCCATACACTACACCGCAGGGGGGACACGGCCTCCATACACTACACCGCAGGGGGGACGCTGCCTCCATACACTACACCGCAGGGGGGACGCTGCCTCCATACACTACACCGCAGGGGGGACGCTGCCTCTATACACTACACCGCAGGGAGGGACGCTGCCTCCATACACTACACCGCAGGGGGGACACTGCCTCCATACACTACACCGCAGGGGGGACACGGCCTCCATACACTACACCGCAGGGGGGACGCGGCCTCCATACACTACACCGCAGGGGGGACGCGGCCTCCATACACTACACCGCAGGGGGGACGCGGCCTCCATACACTACACCACAGGGGGGACGCGGCCTCCATACACTACACCGCTGCGGGGACGCGGCCTCCATACACTACACCGCTGCGGGGACGCTGCCTCCATACACTACACCGCAGGGGGGGGGCACTGCTTCCATACACTACACCGCAGGGGGGACGCTGCCTCCATACACTACACCGCAGGGGGGAAGCTGCCTCCATACACTACACCGCAGGGGGGACGCTGCCTCCATACACTACACCGCAGGGGGGGACGCTGCCTCCATACACTACACCGCAGGGGGGACGCTGCCTCCATACACTACACCGCAGGGGGGACGCTGCCTCCATACGCTACACCGCAGGGGGGACGCTGCCTCCATACGCTACACCTCAGGGGGGACGCTGCCTCCATATGCTACACCGCAGGGGGGGGCGCTGCCTCCATACGCTACACCGCAGGGGGGGACGCTGCCTCCATACGCTACACCGCAGGGGGGACGCTGCCTCCATACGCTACACCGCAGGGGGGACGCTGCCTCCATACGCTACACCGCAGGGGGGACGCTGCCTCCATACTCTACACCGCAGGGGGGACGCTGCCTCCATACACTACACCCAGCGGGGACGCTGCCTCCATACACTACACCGCAGGGGGGGACGCTGCCTCCATACACTACACCGTAGGTGGGGACGCTGCCTCCATACACTACACCGTAGGTGGGGACGCTACCTCCATACACTACACCGCAGGGGGGGACGCTGCCTCCATACACTACACCGCAGGGGGGACGCTGCCTCCATACATTACACCGCAGGGGTGACGCTGCCTCCATACACTACACTGTGGAACACTGGACACGGCCTCCATACACTACACCGCAGGGGGGATGCTGCCTCCATACACTACACCGCAGGGGGGACACTGTCTCCATACACTACGGAGCACGGCCTCCATACACTACACCGCAGGGGGGACACTGCCTCCATACACTACACCGCAGGCGGGACACTGCCTCCATACACTACACCGCAGGGGGGACGCTGCCTCCATACACTACACCGCAGGGGGGACGCTGCCTCCATACACTACACCGCAGGGGGGACACTGCCTCCATACACTACACCGCAGGGGGGACACTGCCTCCATACACTACACTGCAGGGGGGACACTGCCTCCATACACTACACCTCAGGGGGGACACTGCCTCCATACACTACACCTCAGGGGGGACGCTGCCTCCATACACTACACCTCAGGGGGGACGCTGCCTCCATACGCTACACCGCAGGAGGGGACACTGCCTCCATACGCTGCACTGTGGAACACTGGACACGGCCTCCATACACTACACCGCAGGGGAGACGCTGCCTCCATACACTACACCGCAGGGGGGACGCTGCCTCCATACACTACACCGCAGGGGGGACGCTGCCTCCATACACTACACCGCAGGGGGGACACTGCTTCCATACACTACACCGCAGGGGGGACACTGCCTCCATACACTACACCGCAGGCGGGACACTGCCTCCATACACTACACCGCAGGGGGGACGCTGCCTCCAGACACTACACCGCAGGGGGGACGCTGCCTCCATACACTACACCGCAGGGGGGACACGGCCTCCATACACTACACCGCAGGGGGGACACTGCCTCCATACACTACACCGCAGGGGGGGACACTGCCTCCATTCACTACACCGCAGGGGGGACACTTCCTCCATACACTACACCGCAGGGGGGACGCTGCCTCCATACACTACACCGCAGGGGGGGCGCTGCCTCCATACACTACGGAGCACAGCCTCCCATACACTGTGGAGCACGGGACACGGCCTCCATACACTACACCGCAGGGGGGACAGTGCCTCCATACACTACACCGCAGGGGGGACGCTGCCTCCATACACTACACCGCTGCGGGGATGCTGCCTCCATACACTACACCGCTGTGGGGACACTACCTCCATACACTACACCGCAGGGGGGACGCTGCCTCCATACACTACACCGCAGGGGGGACACTGCCTCCATACACTACACCGCAGGGGGGACACTGCCTCCATACACTACACCGCAGGGGGGGACACTGCCTCCATACACTACACGGCAAGGGGGACGCTGCCTCCATACACTACACCGCAGGGGGGACACTGCCTCCATACACTACACCGCAGGGGGGGACACTGCTTCCATACACTACACCGCAGGGGGGACGCTGCCTCCATACACTACACCGCAGGGGGGACGCTGCCTCCATACACTACACCGCAGGGGGGACACTGCCTCCATACACTACACCGCAGGGGGGACACTGCCTCCATACACTACACTGCAGGGGGGACACTGCCTCCATACACTACACCTCAGGGGGGACACTGCCTCCATACACTACACCTCAGGGGGGACGCTGCCTCCATACACTACACCTCAGGGGGGACGCTGCCTCCATACGCTACACCGCAGGAGGGGACACTGCCTCCATACGCTGCACTGTGGAACACTGGACACGGCCTCCATACACTACACCGCAGGGGAGACGCTGCCTCCATACACTACACCGCAGGGGGGACGCTGCCTCCATACACTACACCGCAGGGGGGACGCTGCCTCCATACACTACACCGCAGGGGGGACACTGCTTCCATACACTACACCGCAGGGGGGACACTGCCTCCATACACTACACCGCAGGCGGGACACTGCCTCCATACACTACACCGCAGGGGGGACGCTGCCTCCAGACACTACACCGCAGGGGGGACGCTGCCTCCATACACTACACCGCAGGGGGGACACGGCCTCCATACACTACACCGCAGGGGGGACACTGCCTCCATACACTACACCGCAGGGGGGGACACTGCCTCCATTCACTACACCGCAGGGGGGACACTTCCTCCATACACTACACCGCAGGGGGGACGCTGCCTCCATACACTACACCGCAGGGGGGGCGCTGCCTCCATACACTACGGAGCACAGCCTCCCATACACTGTGGAGCACGGGACACGGCCTCCATACACTACACCGCAGGGGGGACAGTGCCTCCATACACTACACCGCAGGGGGGACGCTGCCTCCATACACTACACCGCTGCGGGGATGCTGCCTCCATACACTACACCGCTGTGGGGACACTACCTCCATACACTACACCGCAGGGGGGACGCTGCCTCCATACACTACACCGCAGGGGGGACACTGCCTCCATACACTACACCGCAGGGGGGACACTGCCTCCATACACTACACCGCAGGGGGGGACACTGCCTCCATACACTACACGGCAAGGGGGACGCTGCCTCCATACACTACACCGCAGGGGGGACACTGCCTCCATACACTACACCGCAGGGGGGGACACTGCTTCCATACACTACACCGCAGGGGGGACGCTGCCTCCATACACTACACCGCAGGGGGGACGCTGCCTCCATACACTACACGGCAAGGGGGACGCTGCCTCCATACACTACACCGCAGGGGGGACACTGCCTCCATACACTACACCGCAGGGGGGGACACTGCTTCCATACACTACACCGCAGGGGGGACGCTGCCTCCATACACTACACCGCAGGGGGGACGCTGCCTCCATACACTACACCGCAGGGGGGAAGCTGCCTCCATACACTACACCGCAGGGGGGACGCTGCCTCCATACACTACACCGCAGGGGGGGACACTGCCTCCATACACTACACCGCAGGGGGGACGCTGCCTCCATACACTACACCGCAGGGTGGACGCTGCCTCCATACGCTACACCGCAGGGGGGACGCTGCCTCCATACGCTACACCTCAGGGGGGACGCTGCCTCCATACGCTACACCGCAGGGGGGGGCGCTGCCTCCATACGCTACACCGCAGGGGGGGGCGCTGCCTCCATACGCTACACCGCAGGGGGGGACGCTGCCTCCATACGCTACACCGCAGGGGGGACGCTGCCTCCATACGCTACACCGCAGGGGGGACGCTGCCTCCATACGCTACACCGCAGGGGGGACGCTGCCTCCATACGCTACACCGCAGGGGGGGGCGCTGCCTCCATACGCTACACCGCAGGGGGGGACGCTGCCTCCATACGCTACACCGCAGGGGGGACGCTGCCTCCATACGCTACACCGCAAGGGGGACGCTGCCTCCATACGCTACACCGCAGGGGGGACGCTGCCTCCATACTCTACACCGCAGGGGGGACGCTGCCTCCATACACTACACCCAGCGGGGACGCTGCCTCCATACACTACACCGCAGGGGGGGACGCTGACTCCATACACTACACCGTAGGTGGGGACGCTGCCTCCATACACTACACCGTAGGTGGGGACGCTACCTCCATACACTACACCGCAGGGGGGGACGCTGCCTCCATACACTACACCGCAGGGGGGACGCTGCCTCCATACATTACACCGCAGGGGTGACGCTGCCTCCATACACTACACTGTGGAACACTGGACACGGCCTCCATACACTACACCGCAGGGGGGATGCTGCCTCCATACACTACACCGCAGGGGGGACACTGTCTCCATACACTACGGAGCACGGCCTCCATACACTACACCGCAGGGGGGACGCTGCCTCCATACACTACACCGCATGGGGGACACTGCCTCTATACACTACACCGCAGGCGGGACACTGCCTCCATACACTACACCGCAGGGGGGACGCTGCCTCCATACACTACACCGCAGGGGGGACGCTGCCTCCATACACTACACCGCAGGGGGGACGCTGCCTCCATACACTACACCGCAGGGGGGACACTGCCTCCATACACTACACCGCAGGGGGGACACTGCCTCCATACACTACACTGCAGGGGGGACACTGCCTCCATACACTACACCTCAGGGGGGACACTGCCTCCATACACTACACCTCAGGGGGGACGCTGCCTCCATACACTACACCGCAGAGGGGGACACTGCCTCCATACGCTGCACTGTGGAACACTGGACACGGCCTCCATACACTACACCGCAGGGACGCTGCCTCCATACACTACACCGCAGGGGGGACGCTGCCTCCATACACTAAACCGCAGGGGGGACGCTGCCTCCATACACTACACCGCAGGGGGGACGCTGCCTCCATACACTACACCGCAGGGGGGACACTGCCTCCATACACTACACCGCAGGGGGGGACACTGCCTCCATACACTACACCGCAGGGGGGGACACTGCTTCCATACACTGCACCGCAGGGGGGACACTGCCTCCATACACTACACTGCAGGGGGGGGACACTGCCTCCATACACTACGGAGCACAGCCTCCCATACACTGTGGAGCACGGGACACAGCCTCCATACACTAAAGCGCAGGGGGGACACTGCCTCCATACACTACACCGCAGGGGGGACACTGCCTCCATACACTACACCGCAGGGGGGACACTGCCTCCATACACTACACTGTGGAACACGGGACACGGCCTCCATACACTACACCGCAGGGGGGACGCTGCCTCCATACACTACACCGCAGGGGGGGACACTGCCTCCATACACTACACCGCAGGGGGGGACACTGCCTCCATACACTACACCGCAGGGGGGGACACTGCCTCCATACACTACACCGCAGGGTGGGACACTGCCTCCATACACTACACCGCAGGGGGGACACTGCCTCCATACACTACACCGCAGGGGGGACACTGCCTCCATACACTACACCGCAGGGGGGGACACAGCCTCCATACACTACACCGCAGGGGGGGACACAGCCTCCATACACTACACCGCAGGGGGGACACAGCCTCCATACACTACACCGCAGGGGGGACACTGCCTCCATACACTACACCGCAGGGGGGACACTGCCTCCATACACTACACCGCAGTGGGGGGACGCTGCCTCCATACACTACACCGCAGGGGGGGGACGCTGCCTCCATACACTACACCGCAGGGGGGGACGCTGCCTCCATACACTACACCGCAGCGGGGACGCTGCCTCCATACACTACACCGCAGGGGGGTACACTGCCTCCATACACTACACCGCAGGGGGGACACTGCCTCCATACACTACACCGCAGGGGGGACACTGCCTCCATACACTACACCGCAGGGGGGACACTGCCTCCATACACTACACTGTGGAACACGGGACACCGCCTCCATACACTACACCGCAGCGGGGACACTGCATCCATACACTACACCGCAGGGGGGACACTGCATCCATACACTACACCGCAGGGGGGACACTGCCTCCATACACTACACCGCAGGGGGGACGCGGCCTCCATACACTACACCGCAAGGGGGGGACACGGCCTCCATACACTACACCGCAAGGGAGGGACGCTGCCTCCATACACTACACCGCAGCGGGGACGCTGCCTCCATGCACTACACCACAGCGGGGACGCTGCATCCATACACTACACCGCAGGGGGGACACTGCCTCCATACACTACACCGCAGGGGGGACACGGCCTCCATACACTACACCGCAAGGGGGGGACACGGCCTCCATACACTACACCGCAAGGGGGGGACACTGCCTCCATACACTACACCGCAAGGGGGACACTGCCTCCATACACTACACCGCAGGGGGGACACTGCCTCCATACACTACACCGCAGGGGGGACACGGCCTCCATACACTACACCGCAGGGGGGACACGGCCTCCATACACTACACCGCAGGGGGTACACTGCTTCCATACACTACACCGCAGGGGGGGACGCTGCCTCCATACACTACACCGCAGGGGGGACGCTGCCTCCATACACTACACCGCAGGGGGGACGCTGCCTCCATACACTACACCGCAGGGGGGGACGCTGCCTCCATACACTACACCGCAGGGGGGACGCTGCCTCCATGCACTACACCGCAGGGGGGACGCTGCCTCCATGCACTACACCGCAGGGGGGGACGCTGCCTCCATACACTACACCGCAGGGGGGACACTGCCTCCATACACTACACCGCAGGGGGGACACTGCCTCCATACACTACACTGTGGAACACGGGACACGGCCTCCATACACTACACCGCAGGGGGGATGCTGCCTCCATACACTACACCGCAGGGTGGACACTGTCTCCATACACTACGGAGCACGGCCTCCCCTACACTACACCGCAGGGGGGACACTGCCTCCATACACTACACCGCAGGGGGGACACTGCCTCCATACACTACACCGCAGGGGGGACACTGCCTCCATACACTACACCGCAGAGGGGGACACTGCCTCCATACACTACACCGCAGGGGGGGGACGCTGCCTCCATACACTACACCGCAGGGGGGACGCTGCCTCCATACACTACACCGCAGGGGGGACGCTGCCTCCATACACTACACCGCAGGGGGGGACGCTGCCTCCATACACTACACCGCAGGGGGGGACGCTGCCTCCATACAGTACACCGCAGGGGGGACGCTGCCTCCATACACTACACCGCAGCGGGGACGCTGCCTCCATGCACTACACCACAGCGGGGACGCTGCATCCATACACTACACCGCAGGGGGGACACTGCCTCCATACACTACACCGCAGGGGGGACACGGCCTCCATACACTACACCGCAAGGGGGGGACACGGCCTCCATACACTACACCGCAAGGGGGGGACACTGCCTCCATACACTACACCGCAAGGGGGACACTGCCTCCATACACTACACCGCAGGGGGGACACTGCCTCCATACACTACACCGCAGGGGGGACACGGCCTCCATACACTACACCGCAGGGGGGGACACTGCCTCCACACACTACACCGCAGGGGGACACTGCCTCCATACACTACACTGTGGAACACGGGACACTGCCTCCATACACTACACCGCAGGGGGGACACTGCCTCCATACACTACACCACAGGGGGGACACTGCCTCCATACACTACACTGTGGAACACGGGACACTGCCTCCATACACTACACCGCAGGGGGAATGCTGCCTCCATACACTACACCGCAGGGGGGACACTCTCCATACACTACGGAGCACGGCCTCCCCTACACTACACCGCAGGGGGACACTGCATCCATACACTACACTGTGGAACACGGGACACTGCCTCCATACACTACACCTCAGGGGGGACACTGCCTCCATACACTACACCGCAGGGGGGACACTGCCTCCATACACTACACCGCAGGGGGGACACTGCCTCCATACACTACACCGCAGGGGGACACTGCCTCCATACACTACACCGCAGGGGGACACTGCCTCCATACACTACACCGCAGGGGGGACACTGCCTCCATACACTACACCGCAGGGGGGGACACTGCCTCCATACACTACACCGCAGGGGGGGACACTGCCTCCACACACTACACCGCAGGGGGGGACACTGCCTCTATACACTACACCGCAGGGGGGACGCTGCCTCCATACACTACACCGCAGGGGGGACGCTGCCTCCATACACTACACCGCAGGGGGGGACACTGCCTCCATACACTACACCGCACGGGGGGACGCTGCCTACATACACTACACCGCAGGGGGGACGATGCCTCCATACACTACACCGCAGGGGGGACACTGCCTCCATACACTACACCGCAGGGGGGACACTGCCTCCATACACTACACCGCAGGGGGGGACACTGCCTCCATACACTACACCGCAGGGGGGACACTGCCTCCATACACTACACTGTGGAACACGGGACACGGCCTCCATACACTACACCGCAGGGGGGACACTGCCTCCATACACTACACTGTGGAACACGGCCTCCATACACTACACCGTAGGGGGGACACTGCCTCCATACACTACACCGCAAGGGGGGGACACTGCCTCCATACACTACACCGCAAGGGGGACACTGCCTCCATACACTACACCGCAGGGGGGACACTGCCTCCATACACTACACCGCAGGGGGGACACGGCCTCCGTACACTACACCGCAGGGGGGGGACGCTGCCTCCATACACTACACCGCAGGGGGGGACGCTGCCTCCATACACTACACCGCAGGGGGGGACGCTGCCTCCATACACTACACCGCAGGGGGGACGCTGCCTCCATACACTACACCGCAGGGGGGGACGCTGCCTCCATACAGTACACCGCAGGGGGGACGCTGCCTCCATACACTACACCGCAGGGGGGACGCTGCCTCCATACTGTACTCCGCAGGGGGGACGCTGCCTCCATACACTACACTGCAGGGGGGACGCTGCCTCCATGCACTACACCGCATGGGGGACGCTGCCTCCATGCACTACACCGCAGGGGGGACACTGCCTCCATACACTACACCGCAGGGGGGACGCTGCCTCCATGCACTACACCGCAGGGGGGACGCTGCCTCCATACACTACACCGCAGGGGGGACACTGCCTCCATACACTACACCGCAGGGGGGACACTGCCTCCATACACTACACTGTGGAACACGGGACACGGCCTCCATACACTACACCGCAGGGGGGATGCTGCCTCCATACACTACACCGCAGGGGGGACGCTGCCTCCATACACTACACCGCAGGGGGGACACTGCCTCCATACACTACACTGTGGAACACGGGACACGGCCTCCATACACTACACCGCAGGGGGGATGCTGCCTCCATACACTACACCGCAGGGGGGACACTGTCTCCATACACTACGGAGCACGGCCTCCCCTACACTACACCGCAGGGGGGACACTGCCTCCATACACTACACCGCAGGGGGGACACTGCCTCCATACACTACACCGCAGGGGGGGACACTGCCTCCACACACTACACCGCAGGGGGGGACACTGCCTCCATACACTACACCGCAGGGGGGACACTGCCTCCATACACTACACTGTGGAACACGGGACACTGCCTCCATACACTACACCGCAGGGGGGACACTGCCTCCATACACTACACTGTGGAACACGGGACAATGCCTCCATACACTACACCGCAGGGGGGATGCTGCCTCCATACACTACACCGCAGGGGGGACACTGTCTCCATACACTACGGAGCACGGCCTCCCCTACACTACACCGCAGGGGGGACACTGCCTCCATACACTACACCGCAGGGGGGGACACTGCCTCCATACACTACACCGCAGGGGGGGACACTGCCTCCACACACTACACCGCAGGTGGGGACACTGCCTCCATACACTACACCGCAGGGGGGACGCTGCCTCCATACACTACACCGCAGGGGGGGACACTGCCTCCATACACTACACCGCAGGGGGGGACGCTGCCTCCATACACTACACCGCAGGGGGGACGCTGCCTCCATACACTACACCGCAGGGGGGACACTGCCTCCATACACTACACCGCAGGGGGGGACACTGTCTCCATACACTATACCGCAGCGGGGACGCTGCCTCCATACACTACACCGCAGGGGGGGGGACACTGCCTCCATACACTACACCGCAGGGGGGACACTGCCTCCATACACTACACCGCAGGGGGGGGACAATGCCTCCATACACTACACCGCAGGGGGGGGACAATGCCTCCATACACTACACCGCAGGGGGGACGCTGCCTCCATACACTACACCGCAGGGGGGACACTGCCTCCATACACTACACCGCAGGGGGGGGCGCTGCCTCCATACACTACACCGCAGGGGGGACACTGCCTCCATACACTACACTGTGGAACACGGCCTCCATACACTACACCGTAGGGGGGACACTGCCTCCATACACTACACCGCAGGGGGGGGACGCTGCCTCCATACACTACACCGCAGGGGGGACGCTGCCTCCATACACTACACCGCAGGGGGGACGCTGCCTCCATACACTACACCGCAGGGGGGGACGCTGCCTCCATACACTACACCGTGGGGGGGACGCTGCCTCCATACAGTACACCGCAGGGGGGACGCTGCCTCCATACACTACACCGCAGCGGGGACGCTGCCTCCATGCACTACACCACAGCGGGGACGCTGCATCCATACACTACACCGCAGGGGGGACACTGCCTCCATACACTACACCGCAGGGGGGACACGGCCTCCATACACTACACCGCAAGGGGGGGACACGGCCTCCATACACTACACCGCAAGGGGGGGACACTGCCTCCATACACTACACCGCAAGGGGGACACTGCCTCCATACACTACACCGCAGGGGGGACACTGCCTCCATACACTACACCGCAGGGGGGACACGGCCTCCATACACTACACCGCAGGGGGGGACACTGCCTCCACACACTACACCGCAGGGGGACACTGCCTCCATACACTACACTGTGGAACACGGGACACTGCCTCCATACACTACACCGCAGGGGGGACACTGCCTCCATACACTACACCACAGGGGGGACACTGCCTCCATACACTACACTGTGGAACACGGGACACTGCCTCCATACACTACACCGCAGGGGGAATGCTGCCTCCATACACTACACCGCAGGGGGGACACTCTCCATACACTACGGAGCACGGCCTCCCCTACACTACACCGCAGGGGGACACTGCATCCATACACTACACTGTGGAACACGGGACACTGCCTCCATACACTACACCTCAGGGGGGACACTGCCTCCATACACTACACCGCAGGGGGGACACTGCCTCCATACACTACACCGCAGGGGGGACACTGCCTCCATACACTACACCGCAGGGGGACACTGCCTCCATACACTACACCGCAGGGGGACACTGCCTCCATACACTACACCGCAGGGGGGACACTGCCTCCATACACTACACCGCAGGGGGGGACACTGCCTCCATACACTACACCGCAGGGGGAGACACTGCCTCCACACACTACACCGCAGGGGGGGACACTGCCTCTATACACTACACCGCAGGGGGGACGCTGCCTCCATACACTACACCGCAGGGGGGACGCTGCCTCCATACACTACACCGCAGGGGGGGACACTGCCTCCATACACTACACCGCACGGGGGGACGCTGCCTACATACACTACACCGCAGGGGGGACGATGCCTCCATACACTACACCGCAGGGGGGACACTGCCTCCATACACTACACCGCAGGGGGGACACTGCCTCCATACACTACACCGCAGGGGGGGGACACTGCCTCCATACACTACACCGCAGGGGGGACACTGCCTCCATACACTACACTGTGGAACACGGGACACGGCCTCCATACACTACACCGCAGGGGGGACACTGCCTCCATACACTACACTGTGGAACACGGCCTCCATACACTACACCGTAGGGGGGACACTGCCTCCATACACTACACCGCAAGGGGGGGAAACTGCCTCCATACACTACACCGCAAGGGGGACACTGCCTCCATACACTACACCGCAGGGGGGACACTGCCTCCATACACTACACCGCAGGGGGGACACTGCCTCCATACACTACACTGCAGGGGGGACACTGCCTCCATACACTACACCTCAGGGGGGACACTGCCTCCATACACTACACCTCAGGGGGGACGCTGCCTCCATACACTACACCGCAGGGGGGACACTGCCTCCATACACTACACCGCAGGGGGGGACACTGCCTCCACACACTACACCGCAGGGGGGGACACTGCCTCCATACACTACACCGCAGGGGGGACACTGCCTCCATACACTACACTGTGGAACACGGGACACTGCCTCCATACACTACACCGCAGGGGGGACACTGCCTCCATACACTACACTGCAGGGGGGACACTGCCTCCATACACTACACCGCAGGGGGGGACACTGCCTCCATACACTACACCGCAGGGGGGACACTGCCTCCATACACTACACTGTGGAACACGGGACACTGCCTCCATACACTACACCGCAGGGGGGACGCTGCCTCCATACACTAAACCGCAGGGGGGACGCTGCCTCCATACACTACACCGCAGGGGGGACGCTGCCTCCATACACTACACCGCAGGGGGGACACTGCCTCCATACACTACACCGCAGGGGGGGACACTGCCTCCATACACTACACCGCAGGGGGGGACAATGCTTCCATACACTGCACCGCAGGGGGGACACTGCCTCCATACACTACACTGCAGGGGGGGGACACTGCCTCCATACACTACGGAGCACAGCCTCCCATACACTGTGGAGCACGGGACACGGCCTCCATACACTAAAGCGCAGGGGGGACACTGCCTCCATACACTACACCGCAGGGGGGACACTGCCTCCATACACTACACCGCAGGGGGGACACTGCCTCCATACACTACACTGTGGAACACGGGACACGGCCTCCATACACTACACCGCAGGGGGGACGCTGCCTCCATACACTACACCGCAGGGGGGGACACTGCCTCCATACACTACACCGCAGGGGGGGACACTGCCTCCATACACTACACCGCAGGGGGGGACACTGCCTCCATACACTACACCGCAGGGGGGGACACTGCCTCCATACACTACACCGCAGGGGGGACACTGCCTCCATACACTACACCGCAGGGGGGACACTGCCTCCATACACTACACCGCAGGGGGGGACACAGCCTCCATACACTACACCGCAGGGGGGGACACAGCCTCCATACACTACACCGCAGGGGGGACACAGCCTCCATACACTACACCGCAGGGGGGACACTGCCTCCATACACTACACCGCAGGGGGGACACTGCCTCCATACACTACACCGCAGTGGGGGGACGCTGCCTCCATACACTACACCGCAGGGGGGGGACGCTGCCTCCATACACTACACCGCAGGGGGGGACGCTGCCTCCATACACTACACCGCAGCGGGGACGCTGCCTCCATACACTACACCGCAGGGGGGTACACTGCCTCCATACACTACACCGCAGGGGGGACACTGCCTCCATACACTACACCGCAGGGGGGACACTGCCTCCATACACTACACCGCAGGGGGGACACTGCCTCCATACACTACACTGTGGAACACGGGACACCGCCTCCATACACTACACCGCAGCGGGGACACTGCATCCATACACTACACCGCAGGGGGGACACTGCATCCATACACTACACCGCAGGGGGGACACTGCCTCCATACACTACACCGCAGGGGGGACGCGGCCTCCATACACTACACCGCAAGGGGGGGACACGGCCTCCATACACTACACCGCAAGGGGGGGACGCTGCCTCCATACACTACACCGCAGCGGGGACGCTGCCTCCATGCACTACACCACAGCGGGGACGCTGCATCCATACACTACACCGCAGGGGGGACACTGCCTCCATACACTACACCGCAGGGGGGACACGGCCTCCATACACTACACCGCAAGGGGGGGACACGGCCTCCATACACTACACCGCAAGGGGGGGACACTGCCTCCATACACTACACCGCAAGGGGGACACTGCCTCCATACACTACACCGCAGGGGGGACACTGCCTCCATACACTACACCGCAGGGGGGACACGGCCTCCATACACTACACCGCAGGGGGGACACGGCCTCCATACACTACACCGCAGGGGGTACACTGCTTCCATACACTACACCGCAGGGGGGACACTGCCTCCATACACTACACCGCAGGGGGGGACGCTGCCTCCATACACTACACCGCAGGGGGGACGCTGCCTCCATACACTACACCGCAGGGGGGACGCTGCCTCCATACACTACACCGCAGGGGGGGACGCTGCCTCCATACACTACACCGCAGGGGGGACGCTGCCTCCATGCACTACACCGCAGGGGGGACGCTGCCTCCATGCACTACACCGCAGGGGGGGACGCTGCCTCCATACACTACACCGCAGGGGGGACACTGCCTCCATACACTACACCGCAGGGGGGACACTGCCTCCATACACTACACTGTGGAACACGGGACACGGCCTCCATACACTACACCGCAGGGGGGATGCTGCCTCCATACACTACACAGCAGGGGGGACACTGTCTCCATACACTACGGAGCACGGCCTCCCCTACACTACACCGCAGGGGGGACACTGCCTCCATACACTACACCGCAGGGGGGACACTGCCTCCATACACTACACCGCAGGGGGGACACTGCCTCCATACACTACACCGCAGAGGGGGACACTGCCTCCATACACTACACCGCAGGGGGGGGACGCTGCCTCCATACACTACACCGCAGGGGGGACGCTGCCTCCATACACTACACCGCAGGGGGGGACGCTGCCTCCATACACTACACCGTGGGGGGGACGCTGCCTCCATACAGTACACCACAGGGGGGACGCTGCCTCCATACACTACACCGCAGCGGGGACGCTGCCTCCATGCACTACACCACAGCGGGGACGCTGCATCCATACACTACACCGCAGGGGGGACACTGCCTCCATACACTACACCGCAGGGGGGACACGGCCTCCATACACTACACCGCAAGGGGGGGACACGGCCTCCATACACTACACCGCAAGGGGGGGACACTGCCTCCATACACTACACCGCAAGGGGGACACTGCCTCCATACACTACACCGCAGGGGGGACACTGCCTCCATACACTACACCGCAGGGGGGACACGGCCTCCATACACTACACCGCAGGGGGGGACACTGCCTCCACACACTACACCGCAGGGGGACACTGCCTCCATACACTACACTGTGGAACACGGGACACTGCCTCCATACACTACACCGCAGGGGGGACACTGCCTCCATACACTACACCACAGGGGGGACACTGCCTCCATACACTACACTGTGGAACACGGGACACTGCCTCCATACACTACACCGCAGGGGGAATGCTGCCTCCATACACTACACCGCAGGGGGGACACTCTCCATACACTACGGAGCACGGCCTCCCCTACACTACACCGCAGGGGGACACTGCATCCATACACTACACTGTGGAACACGGGACACTGCCTCCATACACTACACCTCAGGGGGGACACTGCCTCCATACACTACACCGCAGGGGGGACACTGCCTCCATACACTACACCGCAGGGGGGACACTGCCTCCATACACTACACCGCAGGGGGACACTGCCTCCATACACTACACCGCAGGGGGACACTGCCTCCATACACTACACCGCAGGGGGGACACTGCCTCCATACACTACACCGCAGGGGGGGACACTGCCTCCATACACTACACCGCAGGGGGGGACACTGCCTCTACACACTACACCGCAGGGGGGGACACTGCCTCTATACACTACACCGCAGGGGGGACGCTGCCTCCATACACTACACCGCAGGGGGGACGCTGCCTCCATACACTACACCGCAGGGGGGGACACTGCCTCCATACACTACACCGCACGGGGGGACGCTGCCTACATACACTACACCGCAGGGGGGACGATGCCTCCATACACTACACCGCAGGGGGGACACTGCCTCCATACACTACACCGCAGGGGGGACACTGCCTCCATACACTACACCGCAGGGGGGGGACACTGCCTCCATACACTACACCGCAGGGGGGACACTGCCTCCATACACTACACTGTGGAACACGGGACACGGCCTCCATACACTACACCGCAGGGGGGACACTGCCTCCATACACTACACTGTGGAACACGGCCTCCATACACTACACCGTAGGGGGGACACTGCCTCCATACACTACACCGCAAGGGGGGGACACTGCCTCCATACACTACACCGCAAGGGGGACACTGCCTCCATACACTACACCGCAGGGGGGACACTGCCTCCATACACTACACCGCAGGGGGGACACGGCCTCCGTACACTACACCGCAGGGGGGGGACGCTGCCTCCATACACTACACCGCAGGGGGGGACGCTGCCTCCATACACTACACCGCAGGGGGGACGCTGCCTCCATACACTACACCGCAGGGGGGGACGCTGCCTCCATACACTACACCGCAGGGGGGACGCTGCCTCCATAGAGTACACCGCAGGGGGGACGCTGCCTCCATACACTACACCGCAGGGGGGACGCTGCCTCCATACTGTACTCCGCAGGGGGGACGCTGCCTCCATACACTACACTGCAGGGGGGACGCTGCCTCCATGCACTACACCGCATGGGGGACGCTGCCTCCATGCACTACACCGCAGGGGGGACACTGCCTCCATACACTACACCGCAGGGGGGACGCTGCCTCCATGCACTACACCGCAGGGGGGACGCTGCCTCCATACACTACACCGCAGGGGGGACACTGCCTCCATACACTACACCGCAGGGGGGACACTGCCTCCATACACTACACTGTGGAACACGGGACACGGCCTCCATACACTACACCGCAGGGGGGATGCTGCCTCCATACACTACACCGCAGGGGGGACGCTGCCTCCATACACTACACCGCAGGGGGGACACTGCCTCCATACACTACACTGTGGAACACGGGACACGGCCTCCATACACTACACCGCAGGGGGGATGCTGCCTCCATACACTACACCGCAGGGGGGACACTGTCTCCATACACTACGGAGCACGGCCTCCCCTACACTACACCGCAGGGGGGACACTGCCTCCATACACTACACCGCAGGGGGGACACTGCCTCCATACACTACACCGCAGGGGGGGACACTGCCTCCACACACTACACCGCAGGGGGGGACACTGCCTCCATACACTACACCGCAGGGGGGACACTGCCTCCATACACTACACTGTGGAACACGGGACACTGCCTCCATACACTACACCGCAGGGGGGACACTGCCTCCATACACTACACTGTGGAACACGGGACAATGCCTCCATACACTACACCGCAGGGGGGATGCTGCCTCCATACACTACACCGCAGGGGGGACACTGTCTCCATACACTACGGAGCACGGCCTCCCCTACACTACACCGCAGGGGGGACACTGCCTCCATACACTACACCGCAGGGGGGGACACTGCCTCCATACACTACACCGCAGGGGGGGACACTGCCTCCACACACTACACCGCAGGTGGGGACACTGCCTCCATACACTACACCGCAGGGGGGACGCTGCCTCCATACACTACACCGCAGGGGGGGACACTGCCTCCATACACTACACCGCAGGGGGGGACGCTGCCTCCATACACTACACCGCAGGGGGGACGCTGCCTCCATACACTACACCGCAGGGGGGACACTGCCTCCATACACTACACCGCAGGGGGGGACACTGTCTCCATACACTATACCGCAGCGGGGACGCTGCCTCCATACACTACACCGCAGGGGGGGGGACACTGCCTCCATACACTACACCGCAGGGGGGACACTGCCTCCATACACTACACCGCAGGGGGGGGACAATGCCTCCATACACTACACCGCAGGGGGGGGACAATGCCTCCATACACTACACCGCAGGGGGGACACTGCCTCCATACACTACACCGCAGGGGGGGGCGCTGCCTCCATACACTACACCGCAGGGGGGACACTGCCTCCATACACTACACTGTGGAACACGGCCTCCATACACTACACCGTAGGGGGGACACTGCCTCCATACACTACACCGCAGGGGGGGGGACACTGCCTCCATACACTACACCCCAGGGGGGGGGGGGACGCTGCCTCCATACGCTACACCGCAGGGGGGGGGGACACTGCCTCCATACACTGTGGAATACGGCCTCCATACACGGCGCCGTACGGGACGCGGCCTCCATACACTGCGCCGTTTGATACAGCCTCCATACACTACACCATACCGGACACGGTCGCTATACACTATGGGATACAGCCTCCATATACTCTACTCTGCAGACCACAGCCTCTATATCCTCCACCGCACAGGACACAGCCTCCGTGCAGTATACGTGGGACATCAGGCTTGTTTTCTCATCAGTCAGCGACTTATCGCCTCTGTGGAGCCATTTTTGTCAGGTGTTTCTCAGGCTTCTACCGAACATGAACCTCGGACCGCGTTGGTGCACTAGATTTCCATAGACTTGGATTGCAGAGTTTGACCCTACACCACAATCATGGATGAACGAGGATTAGTGATGAGCGAGCATGTATTGTTAACCCTTTCGGCGAGCACGCTCAGGTGTTTGCCGAGTATTTTTCGGCGTGCTTGGCCTCTATATTAGTGTCACTGCTGTTAGACAGCTGTGACACATGCAGGGATTGCCTGTTTCTTAGCGTGCTTGCCGAAAGGGTCAACAATACATGCTCGCTCATCACTAACAAGGATCTTTTCTTTGGAACAGTTAGTACCTACACACACTCGGACATGTGAACAGCGACGTAGACTAATGTTTTTCATCCGTGACGGCTGAATGAGGGCGAACCTGTGCGTCTTATTGTTTTCTCAACCTTCTCCGGCTTATGTCCTGGGGGCACTGCTCATCTGACGGAGCATCATCTAAGGATCTACAGATCGCATGTCTGTGGAGCAGGAGCCAAGATGGCGTTGATGATTGTTCCAGGTTGGCGTGACCCTGAACACCCGTCATCTAATTGAGGCTGAGACGGAACGCCGATGGCTGTAGACGAGGGGATTAAATGCTCGGAAAGCGTTTTACTCCAGTAGTAACGTCTGAGACACAATGTCCCTGGTGTCAGGAAGCCACAGCCATGGCGGATGGCAAATTTGTCCCCTTATTCCTTCCACAATTACCATTTCTCCCTGGCAGCTGATCTTCTTCTTTATGTGGATTCACCAGATCGTTAGTAGGTCCTGTGCTGTTACCATGTGGGGGGGGGGGGGGGGGGGGCAGTAATACCTGGCGGCTAGACAGAAGGCCAGCAACTCATACCTTCCGGCAGGTCCGGACCCAGTCTGGTCAGGGACAGTGTCAAGATCTCAGCCCAGTAAGGTCACATCGAACCACCCGCTGTGATATCTTCAGCAAACAGCTCTCTGCTGCCAGTTATTGGAAAACTAAACCATGAGAGTATGGTATATACACCTCCAGATTCCAACACATGGAGTATATGTACAGTATATATTCCTTGTACGATCACTAACTTCACGATAACGTAAGAAAGATTATTAGCAGCCACTACCAGTCAGGTTTTATACAGGCTGACTGGAGGCTTCGTTTTGGTTGCAGTTTATAGAACAGAACATTTTATATTTAATCCAAACCGATAGGCAGTGTTTATAAATAGAAAAAAAATTCTACAAAACAGTACAGAATATACAGTCACATAAAAGGATAATACAAGGAAACTTACTAGCCCTGTTGTCACTGCAATGGCTTATGATCTAGGGAGGGAGGCGCTCCAAGGAATAAACGGACAGCACCTACAGTGAACTGTGCCTCCACGTACTGACAAGCCCAAAAGTTGTCATTTGCCTTTTATTATCTCCTAAGTTACACCCACACCCCCTCCCATCATTACTCCTACAGTGTTGGGACTTTTCTGTTTCAGAAAATTATGAGATTCCAAAGCAAAGATATAAATCAATTTAGGGAAAGTCGCATGTACTCGATATCGATGTTATATTCTGTAGCTTGATTTTATCTTTAGAGACCAAATATGCCAGGTGTAGCCTCGTCTATCAGGTCCGTATTCAATTGACAGGATTCTGGTCATCATGCAGAAACTTGAAACTATGCTTTGCATTCATCACGTTTCCAAAAATATGATTTTCCTATCTCTTGGCTCCACGCAGTTCATGCAAACCTCCCTTACCTTTCTGGTGAGCAGACAAAGAAAATCCCAAATCTTTAGGCCTTAGGGCTAATTTACTATGTGCGGAGAATGATAGAAAAGTACGACGCAGACGACGAGATGCCATTACCATAAACAGAGGCTGGGTTTCAGATTTATTTTTCACAAATATATAAAAAAAGCAGCAAGAAGAATCAGTCACAGGAAGCTGCAGCCACGTCTCATTCAAATCCACTGCAAGAAAAGGAGCGAGTGTGATTAGCGTCATATACGGCTTGTTATTACAGAGGTGGAGGGGCGCGTCTAACCTGATCAGATGTGCGATCTCCCAGTTGGTCTCTGAGGACAGTGGCCCCTCGATCTCCACTCCTTTCTCTGTGACGGTGGCGATTTCATACTGTAAGGTAGGAAGCAGTTAGTCCTCTGCAGCACCCAGAGCTCGGACCGCTAACGCCAATGACTTACTCTGTTGTAGGACCTGGCGTCTCGGTAGTACAGCACCTTCATACAGCGCTCTATCAGCTGCCGGGCCTCGTCCCGCGTCAGGGTGGGCTTATTCTCCACCACGTCTCGCATCAGCGGCTGCAAAAAGAAGCGATAACTAAGAGTGGAAGCCAACCTCCAGCAAACCGCTCACTTCCCGAGACTTCCACATACCTGAGCCAGGTAAGCGCCAAACCCTGTGGCTATTGTGGGGGATTCATAGGCAACACCAAGCTTGTCTACATAACCCAGGAAACTGCAGAGAGACAACCAGGTCACTATAGGGCGGCCCCTCAAAACTGGCAGATCATAGGCACACAAGGTCTGTGACCAGTGTTAGGCCCACAGCCTATATACAGGATAATATCTGCACAGTCCCTGGAAACGAGGGCCAGCTCCGGGCAGCGCTGCACTCACCTCTCTCCTTTGTAGAACCCCCCCAGCACCACAGTATTCCACAGAGGGTTCATCTTGCTCCTGCGGTTGTACATGACACGGGTGAGCCACGAGTGGACGGCCTTAGGACTGTAGTTGTGCCCATCGCCAACCAGCTCCTCGTCAATCCTGCGATACAGTCAGCTCATTACGCGAGGCCCAATCCCAGCCCACACTCCCCCAGCACCCCATGACGAGACATCATATTCTCCATTACTCCAGGACACCAACAGGTGGATATGGCAAACCCTTTTGATCACCGGATCTTTTCATACGGAGGAGCGCGGATATCTATGCACCTTTCTTTTGCCATATCCACCTGTTGACGGACCTTGGAACCCCGATTTGTGCTGATGTTGTCTGCGGCTCTCTACACAAGGGCCTACAACTCTACGAGGTGAGCAACTTATCTGCATATCTTATTGTCATTTGGTAACGGCACCATCTGCGCCCCTTTCTCCATTTCTTTTTCCTTATTACTCCAGGATACTTACACCATCTGGTCGAGCACCTGCTTCAGGTACTGGTAGTCGGCGTAGTCTCCGGACGCCCCCAGCATGGTGCAGGAGTTCACCTTCATTATCCTGGAGATGTTGCGGAATCTGGCCAGCGAGCCATACGAGCCCAACATGTCCGCAGCGATCATCACCCCCCCATCAAACTTCACCCCCAGAACTGAGGTCCCCGTCACCATCGGATTCCTGCAAAGACCAGAGCTGCAGTGTCAGACACATCATGTATATCGTCTATAGGTACAAAGAGTATATAGAGATGTGGGGGATGGTATATAGGGCAAGTACACTGCTCTACACCCACATATACAGCATATAATGGTATGCAGCATATATACAGGGATATAGATAGAACTGTATACACAGGATATACAGCAATACACACATGACTGATGTAGAGCAGATCGTTCTATTGTAGTGCTGAGTACCTGTACATACACGCGTGGGGTATACAATATACCCCGTACCTGTGCATGAGGAGTGGTGTATAGGGACCCGTGTATAGGTGGGGGGGAGCGGGTCTACAGGGACCCGTGTATAGGGAGGGGGGTAGTGTACAGTGACCTGTGTATAGGGGAAGGGGGGTGTACCAGATGTGACAGACAGTCGCCCTGCAGTTGGTTGCAGAAGATCTTTGGTTTGGCATTACAGACACCTTCTTAGGTCTGCCTCACTCTAGGATCCAGTGGCTACCTCCCTCCTCCTAACTGACACCCAGGCCTGGGTGTTTAAATACTGTTTGCTACAGGGAGGTGCCGGTGACAGTCACATGTTCCCTTGTGAAAGCTTGGAGCTATTGCTCTCTGCTTACATCCTCCCTGGAGTTAGGAGGACGTGTGGTGTAATCTCTCGGCTCAAGCTAAGTTACTTCCCCCGTGTTGGTGTCTCTTGTGGTCTTTAGTTGTTAGTGGGGACTGACTAGTGCTCATCCCACCCTTCACTATCCAGGGCCAAGCTTTAGGGAAATACAGGGTTTAGGTTCCTGTGTGGCAATTGGTGAGGAACCAATATAGGGACGATAGGGGAGACAAGGTGATATCAGATCAGCCCAGGAGGTCTCCACTCCCCCTTTCCCTAGCATCTGGGCTCCCTTCTCGTCTTCCCTTCGTGTTGCACTTAATGTCACACAAGGTGTGAGAAAGACTTAAAGGCCGTGCACATTTGGAGGAAAAAAAAACCTGACACTTGGGTTTGTGTATTTTTATTTTTTTTTCCCAGTCGTGCCCCCCCCCCCCCCCTCTTCGCCCTTGGTATGGGTTTGGTTGCAGAGCGGCTGCGTGGTCTATCTCTGGAGGTGAATGACCTCCGCTGTGAAGTACAGCAGCAGCATCAGCGGCTACAAGTCGCTAATGTGGGGGTCTCTGCGGGTAGGCCTGTCCTGCCTGAACCCAAGGTTGCCCTCCCAGACAGGTTTTCAGGAGGTAGGGACAGGTTTTTTGTATTCAAGGAGGCCTGCGAAGTGTATTTTAAACTTCGTCCTTACTCCTCTGGAAATGAGGAGCAACAGGTTGGAATTGTGATCTCTCTATTGCAGGGAGATCCTCAGTCATGGGCGTTTTCGTTACCGCAGGCCTCGGTTTGTCTCCAGTCTGTAGAGGGGTTTTTTGGGGCCCTGGCCCTCATCTATGATGACCCTGACTGAGTCGCCTTGGCTGAGTGTAGGCTATGTCGCCTTCAGCAGGGGAATCGGTCCGTGGAGACGTACAGTTCAGAATTCCGTAGATGGCGACGGATTCCAAATGGAAGGACTCAGCCCTCAGAAGCCAATTCTGTGAGGGTCTTACTGAAAGGTTGAGAGATGCCTTGGCTGTATATGAAACCCCTCAGTCCTTGGAGGCTGCCATGTCGTTGGCCATACATATTGATAGATGCCTTCGGGATAGACGGGTGAGACCACCTTCTCCGGGGCCTTCTTGCCGGGATTATGTACCTCTGCCGGGGGAGCGGTCTGGCGGTGAACCAGTACTGGAGGAGATGGAGGAACCCATGCAGTTAGGGGGTGTCTCTACATCATACATTTCGCGAACATTCGCAAGAAAAAAGGCGTATGTTTGTTTTTTTGTGGGAAAAAGGGACATTTTATTGGGGTCTGTCCTTCGATTCCTAAGCAAAAGGAGACTATTAACCCTTGGTAGTCTGAAGTTGGATAAGGAAGCGGTGCAATTATCGCCAACCTGCAGTTCCCGGTTTGTCCTGACAGCAAAGGTGGTGCTAGAGAGCAAAACCGAGAAAATGTCTGTTTGTTGACAGTGGAGCCAGAGTCAGCATGGGTGATGCGGAGTTTGTGAAAACTTATGGTCTTGCTTGCTGTACTTTAGCTAAGCCTATTCCCATCCTCGCCATCGACTCAACCATTTGCACAAAAACATTAACTCAGATGGTACATATTGTAAAACTGAGGGTGGGGTCAGTTCATTGTGAAATAATCCCTTGCTATGCCCTGGACAGTCTTCCCACCCCAATTATTTTTGGTCTTCCCTGGCTGGTGAAACATAATCCGTTGGTGGATTGGCAAACCGGGGAGATCATTGAATGGGGAGATTACTGCCATGAGAACTGTTTAGATAGTTCCCTTGCTACTGTCTCTACAGAAATATGACCTGCTTTTCTGTCTGGTTTTGAGGACGTTTTTTCTGAGACGGGGTGTCAGGATTTGCCGCCTCATCGTTCTTATGACTGTCCTATTAACCTGACCCCCGGAGCTAAAGTACCAAAGTCCAGACTGTATAATCTTTCTGGTCCTGAGAGAAAAGCCATAAATGATTTCATTGTGGAAAGTCTGGAGAAGGGACATATCAGACCCTCATCTTCGCCCGTGGCGGCAGGGTTCTTCTTTGTGAAGAAAAAAAAAAGATGGCGGTCTACGTCCCTGTTTAGATTTCTGGGAATTAAATCAAATTACCATCCGTGATCCATACACTCTTCCTCTGATTCCTGATTTATTCAGCCAGGTTGTGGGAGCTAAGGTATTCTTCAAGCTGGATTTAAGGGGGGCCTACAATATGGTTAGATTCAGAGAAGGGGACGAATGGTAAACTGTGTTCAATAACCCGGAAGGGCATTTAGAGAGTCTGGTTATGCCTTTCCGTCTGACCAATGCACCTGCGGTATTCCAGCATTTCATGAATGAGATTTTCCATCATTTAGTGGGCAGGTTTGTGGAGGTCTATCTGGACGATATTTTGGTTTATTCACCTGATTTTGAGACTCATCGGGGGCATGTTAAGCAGGTGCTCCAGATATTAAGGGATAACAAACGTTATGCCAAACTAGAAAAATGTGTTTTCGCTGTTCAGGAGGTGCAGTTTTTGGGGTACTTGTCGTCATCTTCAGGTTTTCGGATGGATCCGGAGAAGATCCATGCAGTCCAATGTTTTCTGGGTTTTACTAATTTTTACCAGAAATTCACCCAAAATTACTCCATAATCGTGAAACCCCTTACTGACAGAACTAAGATGGGGTCAGATTTTTCCAAATGGTTGGATGCCTCCCTCCTTAAAGAACTGTTTTGCCACTGCACCTATACTCAGTCAACCCAATGTTTCCCAACCCTTTATTGTGGAGGTTGATGCGTCGGATGTCGGGGTTGGGGCTGTGTTGTCTCAGGGTCCATTCCCTAGTAAATGGCGTCCATGCAACTTCTTTTCTAAAAAATTGTCTTCGGCTGAGAGAAATTATGACGTGGGTAATAGGGAACTTTTGGCGATCAAATTGGCGTTCGAGGAATGGCGACATTGGTTGGAGGGGGTTGTCCATCCTATTACTTTTATTACTGACCATAAGAACCTGCCATATCTCCAGTCAGCTAAACGTCTCAACCCTAGGCTAGCCAGATGGTCTCTGTTTTTTACTAGGTTCAATTTTGTTGTCACTTTTCATCCAGGAGTCAAAAACGTCAAGGCTGCTGCTTTATCCCAGAGCTTCCCTGGTGGTGGTGACCATGAGAACCCTGTCCCGATATTACAGAAAGGGGTAGTCATTTCAGCACTGCATCCTGAACTGGAGGGTGAGGTGTTGGAGGCTCAGGGGGACGCCCCTGGATCCTGCCCTTCAGGAAGGTTATTGGTACCATCTAAACTGCACCGCAAAGTAATTAAGGAACATCATAACTCTGTGCTTGCTGGACATCCAGGTGGTAATGCCACCGCAGACCTCCTCTTTAGTAGTTTTTGGTGGCCGGGGTTGCATCAGGATGTGATTGAACGCATATCTGCTTGTAGTATTTGCGTTCTAAGGTTTCGCATACCCGTCTGGTACTCTTCTTCCGCTACCTATCCCTAGTAGACCATGGACACACTTGTCCATGGATATTATTACGGACCTACCGGTTTCAGCAGGAAAAACGGTGGTTTTGGTGGTTGTAGATAGGTTCAGTAAAATGGTTCACTTTGTCGCATTACCTGCACTTTCAAATGCCAAGACTCTTGCTCAGGTGTTCATAAATGAGATTGTGAAGCTTCACCGGGGTCCCTCCGATGTGGCGTCAGATCAGGGGACCCAGTTTGTTTCCAAGTTCTGGAAGGCATTCTGTTCTCGACTGGGGGTGCAGTTGTCCTTTTCCCCTGTCTTCCACCCTCAGTTGAATGGACAGACTGAGCGCGTCAATCAGAATTTGGAGACCTACCTCAGGTAGAATCATAGAATCATAGAATGGTAGAGTTGGAAGGGACCTCCTGGGTCATCTGGTCCAACCCCCTGCTCAAAGCAGGATTCACTAGATCATCTCAGACAGATGTCTGTCCAGCCTCTGTTTGAAGACGTCCATTGAAGGGGAACTCACCACCTCTCGTGGCAGCCTGTTCCACTCATTAATCACCCTAACTGTCAAAAAGTTTTTTCTAATATCTAATCTGTGTCTCCTCCCATTTAGTTTCATCCCATTGCTTCTAGTCTTTCCTTGTGCAAATGAGAATAAAGATGATCCTTCTACAATGTGACAGCCCTTGACATATTTGTAGACAGCTATTAAGTCTCCTCTCAGGTGTTTTGTCTCAAAAATTAGGAGGATTGGGCATCCTACTTACCGCTGGCAGAATTTGCCATTAATAATCGTCAAGAATCCACTGGCAGGTCAACGTTCTTAGTTGCAGACGGTTACCATCCACAATTTGGTACCTTTAGTGGGGAGGAGCATCGGGAGTTCCTGAGGAGGAACGTTTTGCTTCGTCGCTCTCCTCTGTGTGGCAGGGCGCTCTGAGTAATTTAAAGATCGGAGACAGGTAATCGTATGGCCGACAGAAAATGCTTGCCAGGTCCGGACCTGTGAATGACTGTGTGGTTGTCTACCAGGAATATCAAGTTGAAAGTCCCTTCTTGGAAGCTGGGTCCTAGGTTTATTGGTCCCTATAAAATAACTGCCGTCATTAACCCAGCAGCGTTTCGTCTTGAGCTTCCTCAGGCCCTTAAGGTCCACAATGTTTTCCACAGGTCCTTACTCAAGAAATATGTGGAACTGCTTGAGTCCTCACCCCTTCTGCTGCCCCCAATAATGGTTGATGGTAATCTTGAGTTTCAGACTTCGAGGATTGTGGATTCTAGTCTCCAACGTCATTCCCTACAATACTTGGGGCACTGGAAGAGTTATGGTCCAGAAGAGGGAATGTGGGTTTCAGCATCAGAGGTGAACACTCCCAGGCTGGTTCGTTCATACCACACCTCTTATCCTGAGAAACCTCGTCGTGAGTGTCCGGAGGCCCCTCGTAGAGGGGAGGGGTACTGTCACAGGTGTGTCAGACAGTTGCCCTGCAGCTGGTTGCAGAAGATCTCTTCAGGGACCTGTGTGTATTGGGGGGGGGGGGTGTACAGGGACCTGTGTGTATTTGGGGGGGGGGGGGGGTGTACAGGGACCTGTGTGTATTGGGGGGGGGGGGTGTACAGGGACCTGTGTGTATTGGGGGGGGTACAGGGACCTGTGTGTATTGGGGGGGGGGGGGGGTACAGGGACCTGTGTGTATTGGGGGGGGGGGGGGGTACAGGGACCTGTGTGTATTGGGGGGGGGGGGTACAGGGACCTGTGTGTATTGGGGGGGGGGGTACAGGGACCTGTGTGTATTGGGGGGGGGGGGTACAGGGACCTGTGTGTATTGGGGGGGGGTGTACAGGGACCTGTGTGTATTGGGGGGGGTGTACAGGGACCTGTGTGTATTGGGGGGGGGTACAGGGACCTGTGTGTATTGGGGGGGGGGGTACAGGGACCTGTGTGTATTGGGGGGGGTGTACAGGGACCTGTGTGTATTGGGGGGGGTGTACAGGGACCTGTGTGTATTGGGGGGGGGGGGGTGTACAGGGACCTGTGTGTATTGGGGGGGGGGGGGGTGTACAGGGACCTGTGTGTATTGGGGGGGGGGGGGGTGTACAGGGACCTGTGTGTATTGGGGGGGTGTACAGGGACCTGTGTGTATTGGGGGGGGGGTGTACAGGGACCTGTGTGTATTGGGGGGGGGGGTGTACAGGGACCTGTGTGTATTGGGGGGGGGGGTGTACAGGGACCTGTGTGTATTGGGGGGGGGGGGGGTGTACAGGGACCTGTGTGTATTGGGGGGGGGGGGGTGTACAGGGACCTGTGTGTATTGGGGGGGGGGGGTGTACAGGGACCTGTGTGTATTGGGGGGGGGGGGGTGTACAGGGACCTGTGTGTATTGGGGGGGGGGTACAGGGACCTGTGTGTATTGGGGGGGGGGGTACAGGGACCTGTGTGTATTGGGGGGGGGGTACAGGGACCTGTGTGTATTGGGGGGGGGTACAGGGACCTGTGTGTATTGGGGGGGGGGGTACAGGGACCTGTGTGTATTGGGGGGGGGTACAGGGACCTGTGTGTATTGGGGGGGGGGTACAGGGACCTGTGTGTATTGGGGGGGGTGTACAGGGACCTGTGTGTATTGGGGGGGGTGTACAGGGACCTGTGTGTATTGGGGGGGGGGGGTACAGGGACCTGTGTGTATTGGGGGGGGTGTACAGGGACCTGTGTGTATTGGGGGGGGTGTACAGGGACCTGTGTGTATTGGGGGGGGGGGTGTACAGGGACCTGTGTGTATTGGGGGGGGGGGTACAGGGACCTGTGTGTATTGGGGGGGGGGGTACAGGGACCTGTGTGTATTGGGGGGGGGGGTACAGGGACCTGTGTGTATTGGGGGGGGTGTACAGGGACCTGTGTGTATTGGGGGGGGGGGTGTACAGGGACCTGTGTGTATTGGGGGGGGGTGTACAGGGACCTGTGTGTATTGGGGGGGGGGGGTGTACAGGGACCTGTGTGTATTGGGGGGGTGTACAGGGACCTGTGTGTATTGGGGGGGGGGTACAGGGACCTGTGTGTATTGGGGGGGGGGGGTACAGGGACCTGTGTGTATTGGGGGGGGTGTACAGGGACCTGTGTGTATTGGGGGGGGTGTACAGGGACCTGTGTGTATTGGGGGGGGGGTGTACAGGGACCTGTGTGTATTGGGGGGGGGGTGTACAGGGACCTGTGTGTATTGGGGGGGGGGTGTACAGGGACCTGTGTGTATTGGGGGGGGGGGTACAGGGACCTGTGTGTATTGGGGGGGGGGGGTACAGGGACCTGTGTGTATTGGGGGGGGGGGGGTGTACAGGGACCTGTGTGTATTGGGGGGGGGGTGTACAGGGACCTGTGTGTATTGGGGGGGGGGGTGTACAGGGACCTGTGTGTATTGGGGGGGGGGGTGTACAGGGACCTGTGTGTATTGGGGGGGGGTGTACAGGGACCTGTGTGTATTGGGGGGGGGGTACAGGGACCTGTGTGTATTGGGGGGGGGGGGTGTACAGGGACCTGTGTGTATTGGGGGGGGGTGTACAGGGACCTGTGTGTATTGGGGGGGGGTGTACAGGGACCTGTGTGTATTGGGGGGGGGTGTACAGGGACCTGTGTGTATTGGGGGGGGGTGTACAGGGACCTGTGTGTATTGGGGGGGGGGTACAGGGACCTGTGTGTATTGGGGGGGGGGGTACAGGGACCTGTGTGTATTGGGGGGGGGGGGTACAGGGACCTGTGTGTATTGGGGGGGGGGGTACAGGGACCTGTGTGTATTGGGGGGGGGTGTACAGGGACCTGTGTGTATTGGGGGGGGTGTACAGGGACCTGTGTGTATTGGGGGGGGGGGTACAGGGACCTGTGTGTATTGGGGGGGGGGGGGGTACAGGGACCTGTGTGTATTGGGGGGGTGTACAGGGACCTGTGTGTATTGGGGGGGGTGTACAGGGACCTGTGTGTATTGGGGGGGGGGGGTGTACATATATACTGCATTTCCTGAAAATGAAACTGAAAGCAGTGAGTTATAGATGATGAGAGGATGATGGTGGCTATGGGGGCACAGCGGCCCCTGTGGAGCACACATGCAGCACTGCCGGGGCCCCTCGCATTAGTGGGGTGTGGGCAGGAAGTTTCGGGGCCCCTTCCCCCATCTGCCGGCGCCGCCCTCCAGGGCCCTTGTACTCACAGCGTGTGTCTGTAAGGCCCAAGCCCCGGAAAGGAGTGCAGCTCTCCGGGCGCCGGTCCTCCGGGAAACAGCCGCATCTCGCTGCCCATCATCCTGTCTGCAGACAATGACACTGCGCCTCTGCAGGAACAAGCCTGACGTCACCTCCTCCCCGCCGCCTGACGTCACTTCCTCCCCGTCGCCATGAAATGACTGGCGAACGGGGCGGGGCTGAAGTGGTGCCAACCGCAATGTGCAGGCTGCTGTGTGCTGAGAGTGAGGGGCTTCATGAGTGGTGCAGACCCCCATCTGACAGGCAGTGTAATGATGATGACGGGGTGTGGTCCCTGCTCAGAGGACAGATCCGTCTGCTGGGAATCCGGGGACTTTTCACCCCATCTATGGCGTCTGTCCCCGCCTGCCGAAAGGAATGCTGGGAGATCGGTGAGCAGTGAGGAGATGCAGATGCCAATGTTTCGGTTACTTCAGGCCTTTATCAAGGCCGTCTGTACAAGATTACAAAGACTATCGAAGATAAATGTATGGAATAATATAGAAGTCTCCTAATCAGGCAGCAGAGCTATAGTCAGGGCGGCTCCAGGATTCCATGGGCCCCGGGCGAAAGAGTCTCAGTGGCCCCTTTAACACATACATGATTCATGATGCACAGTGGAGAAATATAGGTATAGTACACAGGGCCCAGGCTGTCCCCGCCTCCTTCACATATGCAGACATGTACATGCACACGGTACGCTGATAGCAAGCACACACACACATGGTACGCAGATAGCAAGCACACACACACATGGTACGCTGATAGCAAGCACACACACACACGGTACGCTGATAGCAAGCACACACACACATGGTACGCAGATAGCAAGCACACACACACATGGTACGCTGATAGCAAGCACACACACGGTACGCTGATAGCAAGCACACACACACATGGTACGCAGATAGCAAGCACACACACACATGGTACGCTGATAGCAAGCACACACACACATGGTACGCTGATAGCACACACACACACATGGTACGCTGATAGCACACACACACACACATGGTACGCTGATAGCACACACACACACACACACACACGGTACGCTGATAGCACACACACACACACACACGGTACGCTGATAGCAAGCACACACACACATGGTACGCTGATAGCACACACACACACATGGTACGCTGATAGCACACACACACACACACACATGGTACGCAGATAGCGCACACACACACACACATGGTACGCTGATAGCACACACACACACACACATGGTACGCTGATAGCACACACACACACACATGGTACGCTGATAGCACACACACACACACACATGGTACGCAGATAGCGCACACACACACATGGTACGCTGATAGCACACACATGGTACGCTGATAGCACACACACACACACACATGGTACGCTGATAGCACACACACACACACATGGTACGCAGATAGCACACACACACACATGGTACGCTGATAGCACACACACACACATGGTACGCTGATAGCACACACACACACACATGGTACGCTGATAGCATACACACACACACATGGTACGCTGATAGCACACACACACACACATGGTACGCTGATAGCACACACACACACATGGTACGCTGATAGCACACACACACACACATGGTACGCAGATAGCACACACACACATGGTACGCTGATAGCACACACACACACATGGTACGCAGATAGCACACACACACATGGTACGCTGATAGCATACACACACACATGGTACGCTGATAGCACACACACACACGGTACGCTGATAGCACACACACACACACATGGTACGCAGATAGCACACACACACACACATGGTACGCTGATAGCACACACACACACATGGTACGCAGATAGCACACACACACACATGGTATGCAGATATGCACACACACACACATGGTACGCTGATAGCACACACACACACATGGTACGCAGATAGCGCACACACACACACACATGGTACGCAGATAGCGCACACACACACACACATGGTACGCAGATAGCGCACACACACACACACATGGTACGCAGATAGCGCACACACACACATGGTACGCAGATAGCGCGCACACACACACACATGGTACGCAGATAGCGCGCACACACACACACATGGTACGCAGATAGCGCACACACACACACATGGTACGCAGATAGCGCACACACACACACACATGGTACGCAGATAGCGCACACACACACACACATGGTACGCAGATAGCGCACACACACACACACATGGTACGCAGATAGCGCACACACACACACACATGGTACGCAGATAGCGCACACACACACACACATGGTACGCAGATAGCGCACACACACACACACATGGTACGCAGATAGCGCGCACACACACACATGGTACGCAGATAGCGCGCACACACACACATGGTACGCAGATAGCGCGCACACACACACATGGTACGCAGATAGCACGCACACACACACATGGTACGCAGATAGCACACACACACATGGTATGCTGATAGCATACACATACACACATGGTACGCTGATAGCACACACACACACACACACACACATGGTACGCTGATAGCACACACACACACACATGGTACGCTGATAGCACACACACACACACACACACACACATGGTACGCTGATAGCACACACACACACACATGGTACGCTGATAGCACACACACACACACACACACACACACGGTACGCTGATACACACACACACATGGTACGCTGATAGCACACACACACACACACACATGGTACGCAGATATGCGCACATACAATATGTAGACACACAAATACCTATACATACAGATATACATATTTGAAAACAAAATCTTAAAAACACCTATAAAACGGACATAAATATATATACACCCAGTCATAAACACTGACAGGTAATAGGAAAGACCATGATCCGGCTCCACAGACTCCAATAATAAAAACAAATGTCTTTTATTTAGAATTTTTTTAAATATCCAGATAGCGATAATGTAACTCCAGCCGGTGGAAGAACAATACTAGAAGGGAAACACAGGGGCACCAAGGAAGGGTGCGCTACCGGACGCGTTTCGAGCGAAGACCACTCTTAAACTTGGTATGAATAAGTGTCAGACATAAGGGGAGGACCCTTCTTATGCCGGCACTAATCAAGAAAGGTGCTGCAGGTGGGTAACAACCCAAGATTGCAAAGAAAAGACTATTTTGTAAGAGCGGTGAATTAAAAAACAACGGGAATTTTTAAAAATGAGAATGAGACACCAAGTCAGTAATGTGACATGAACTCTTTTCTATAATTTAAGCCTGAGGGAATTCTAGTATCCAATACAAAAATCCAAAACGCCTCCTATTTCTGAGAGTATTTTGTCTGTCTCCACCACGGATGTGACGGGGAACATGTTCTATGGCGTAAGCTGATCGGCCTTTACTGCATTTATTATGGCAATAATATGTCTGGAAGCAGCAGACATACTACGATTAGATTGATGGGAAATATCATATAAATGTTCTCGCAGGCGTACTTTGAATTTCCTAGTAGTTGATCCGATATATTTTAGATTACAAATAGTGCAGTCAATCATATAAATCACATAATCAGTGTTACAATTCAGAAACCCTTTTATTGGATTTACTTTGGAATTATTTTTATCCGTAAATGTTAATTTTTTTTTGATGAAACCCGACATGATTTGCACTTATGGTCGCCACTAGTTGATAGCCGGTTACCAGTCGTTTTGATGGGCTTTCCTCTGTATAAACTTGGAGAGCTTTTGTTGCCTATTGTTGGTGCTCTACGTGGAACGACCCTAATTCTGTCCTTTAATATTGCATCCATGACTGAATCCTCTCTAGAATATCTAGGTTGCTTTTTACTATATTAGATATTGCAGATATTGTAGGTGAGAACTAATGTTGGAATATTCGAGCTGGTGTTGTGGTTCCTTTCAGTAATGACATTGCTTCTAGATTTACTATCTACTATTTTTCTTGCTCTATCTAAGGTCCATTTTGGATCATTTCTACATGATGGTCTAGAATTAATGGTGGTACATTCTTTTGAGAAGGAAATGGAGTCAGTACAATTCCTCCTAGCTCTAGTAATGTCTCCTACTGGAATGGCTTTTAGGACATGGGGAGGGTGTAAACTGTGCGCATGCAAAATTGTATTCCCTGATGGGGGTTTCCTGAACGTTTTAGAAGTGATTAGTTCATTATTTTGGCCGTTTAGTTCTAAGTCCAAAAAAGTAATAGAGTTACGGTTGGTGGTGTATGTAAATCGTAAATTAAATTCATTATTATTCAAATACGATATAAATTTTGGAACGCCCCCCCCCCCCCAACCATTAAAATATCATCAATAAATCGAGTAATAAATGAGGGATGTACACAAGGGGTTATGGGCGCTGTACACATAGCAATCCTCCCACCAAGCCATAACAAGATTACCAACTGAAGGGGAACATTTAGCCCCCATAGAAACTCCACCAGTTTGGAGAAAAAAATTCCCATTGAACATAAAATAATTATGTGTTAATAGAAAAGATAAAACTGGTCTAATGAACGATTGAAATTCATGGGAGTAAGAACTATATTTAAACATATGGTGGTGTACGGCAGAGATTGCTATGTGGTGAGGAATGCTGGTGTTCACAGGTAAGCCATGACCATGAATAAATGAAGGACATCGCATGAGTCCTCAAGATGACCTGGAATACGCATGACAAGGGTCTGTAAAGCAGAGTCCAACCATTGACCTAATCTTTCTCCCAGCGAGCCAATTCCTGAAATAATTGGGGGCATGGGTGGTGGTCGTCCATTCTTCTGAGTCTTAGGTAAGGCATGTAAGATGGGAGTAGTTGGAGAATCCACAATGAGGAATTCTGGTTCTTTTTTAGTGAAAAAGCCAAAAGAAAAACCCTCTTGTACTAATTAGATGAGTTTTTCCCTGAAAAAAATGCCGTTGGGTCATTGGAAAGACTGGTATATACATTGTGATCTTGCAACATGTTATTAATAGAAAGGACATAATCCTCACTATTCAAGACCACCACGGATCCACCCTCGTCCGACATCTTGATCACGATGTCTGTTCTTTTGGAAAGATTGTCTAAGGCAAGTTCTTCAGTTCTGGACAGATTGCACTTTCCTCTATGGATTCCTGCTGTGATGTCTTCAGGTCACGCTCTGTATCTTCTTGGAGTCTGTGGAGCCGGATCATCGTCTTTCCTATTACCTGTCTACTGAGTGCAAGCAGCAGCGCTGATCACGGATCCCGGAGACCCCCTGCTGCTTCATGGAGGGGAGCTGGTTTCTTTTTTTCTTTTCCCTTTCCATTTGATAAACACTGACATACACAGACATTTACATCATACACACACACACATTAGAAATATTTTTAATATGGGGATTGGAAAGCTGGCAACAATCCTCACTCACCTGCCCCGGCCCTGTCTCCAGTCCAGCTCCTCTGCCATGTGGCTGTGCAGGGCCGCCGGCGTGTCACAGACATGGGGCCCTGGACCATCAGAGGGCCCACTCGCTGTCAGGGCCCAGGCTGCTTCCCCTCATCTGTGCAGGGCCGCCGGCGTGTCACAGACATGGGGCCCTGGACCATCAGAGGGGCCCACTCGCTGTCAGGGCCCAGGCTGCTTCCCCTCATCTGTGCAGGGCCGCCGGCGTGTCACAGACATGGGGCCCTGGACCATCAGAGGGGCCCACTCGCTGTCAGGGCCCAGGCTGCTTCCCCTCATCTGTGCAGGGCCGCCGGCTTGTCACAGACATAGGGCCCTGGACCATCAGAGGGGCCCACTCGCTGTCAGGGCCCAGGCTGCTTCCCATCATCTGTGCAGGGCCACCGGCGTGTCACAGACATGGGGCCCTGGACCATCAGAGGGGCCCACTCGCTGTCAGGGCCCAGGCTGCTTCCCCTCATCTGTGCAGGGCCGCCGGCGTGTCACAGACATAGGGCCCTGGACCATCAGAGGGGCCCACTCGCTGTCAGGGCCCAGGCTGCTTCCCCTCATCTGTGCAGGGCCGCCGGCGTGACACAGACATAGGGCCCTGGACCATCAGAGGGGCCCACTCGCTGTCAGGGCCCAGGCTGCTTCCCCTCATCTGTGCAGGGCCGCCGGCGTGTCACAGACATAGGGCCCTGGACCATCAGAGGGGCCCACTCGCTGTCAGGGCCCGGGCTGCTTCCCCTCATCTGTGCAGGGCCGCCGGCATGTCACAGACATGGGGCCCTGGACCATCAGAGGGGCCCACTCGCTGTCAGGGCCCGGGCTGCTTCCCCTCATCTGTGCAGTGCAGTGAGACAGCCGCACAGCGCACTGCGCGCGGCCATGTCTGGTGAAGTGCCGGCAATCAAGCAGTGCCGGGCAGTCCTGGCTGCACAGATGCCTGGGAAGCAGCCCAGGTCCCAACAGCGAGTGGGCCCCTCTGATGGTCCAGGGCCCTGGCACTTGCCCGGGTGCTGACGCCGGCCCTGGCTATAGTACATTGTGTCAGCAGAGCATCAGATATACAGTACGCTCAAAATTAATAAAGGAAAGGTATAGCGACAGAATAAAGAATAGAAAAGCACAAAATATAAGCACCACATATAAAAGAGCGGGAATAGGGGAAAAAAAAGGAGAAAATGAAGAGTAAAAGAGGGAAGGATGCTAAAAAAACAGGAAGAGGGCAAAAGAAGGAGGAAAAAAAAAGAAAAACTCTAGTAAGAACAAGGAGGAAAAAAATAAATGGGGCAAAAAAAGGAGAAAAGAGACCCCCAGTGAACATCTCCTAGATACCTGCAGGAACCCTAGTTGACCTGGAAGACAAAAATGAAACCTGCGTAAAACATATTATTCAAAAACAGGGAGAGAAGAAAGCGATCAGTATGCCTATATATGTTTTATTGTACTAAGGATACAACAGTAGTTTCTTACGTTCCCAAAAAACACAAACTGGTGATTCTGATGAGCACAATGTCCCATGATAGTGCAATCAGTAATGGAGACGACAGAAGCCGGACATGATATTACATTACAATGCAACAGAAGGGGCAGCTGATGCTCTAGATCAGGGGTCTCAAACACGCGGCCCGCGGGCCGCATGCGGCCCCTGAGGCTGCTTTATGCGGCCCGCAGGCACAGACCCCTTGATGATCCCGACCTGGTCCAGGAGGAGCCGGAGACAGCAGCGCTGCCTTGCCGCACAGAGACTGTCTCCCGCACTGCATTTCCAATGCCAGCCGCCGGCCAATCAGAGGCCAGCAGCTGATAACTGCGTGTCGGCGCAGCGAGTATGACGTCATTGCCATATGCAGATGTCAGCTGCTGGCCTCTGATTGGCCGTCGGCTGGCATTGGAAATGCAGTGCTGGGAGACAGTCTCTGTGCGGCAATGCAGCGCTGCTGTCGGCGGCTCCTCCTGGACCAGGTCGGGATCGTCAAGGGTCGGACTCTGTGGTGCCTGCGGGCCACATCTGCAGGAAGGAGGACAGGTGAGAATCATCTTTTTTTTTTTTATGTGTGTGAAGAACAGGGGGCACATAGCCACAAGAGGGGACCTGGATGGGGCACATAGCCACAAGAGGGGACCTGGATGGGGCACATAGCCACAAGAGGGGACCTGGATGGGGCACATAGCCACAAGAGGGGACCTGGATGGGGCACATAGCCACAAGAGGGGACCTGGATGGGGCACATAGCCACAAGAGGGGACCTGGATGGGGCACATAGCCACAAGAGGGGACCTGGATGGGGCACATAGCCACAAGAGGGGACCTGGATGGGGCACAGAGCCACAAGAGGGGACCTGGATGGGGCACATAGCCACAAGAGGGGACCTGGATGGGGCACATAGCCACAAGAGGGGACCTGGATGGGGCACATAGCCACAAGAGGGGACCTGGATGGGGCACAGAGCCACAAGAGGGGACCTGGATGGGGCACAGAGCCACAAGAGGGGACCTGGATGGGGCACAGAGCCACAAGATGGGGACCTGGATGGGGCACATAGCCACAAGAGGGGACCTGGATGGGGCACATAGCCACAAGAGGGGACCTGGATGGGGCACATAGCCACAAGAGGGGACCTGGATGGGGCACATAGCCACAAGAGGGGACCTGGATGGGGCACATAGCCACAAGAGGGGACCTGGATGGGGCACAGAGCCACAAGAGGGGACCTGGATGGGGCACAGAGCCACAAGAGGGGACCTGGATGGGGCACAGACCCACAAGAGGGGACCTGGATGGGGCACAGAGCCACAAGAGGGGACCTGGATGGGGCACAGAGCCACAAGATGGGGACCTGGATGGGGCACAGAGCCACAAGAGGGGACCTGGATGGGGCACATAGCCACAAGAGGGGACCTGGATGGGGCACATAGCCACAAGAGGGGACCTGGATGGGGCACAGAGCCACAAGATGGGGACCTGGATGAGGCACAAAGCCACAAGATGGAGACCTGGATGGGGCACATAGCCACAGGATGGGGACCTGGATGGGGCACATTAGTACAAGATGGGGACTTGGATGGGGAACATTACTACAAGATGTTTGCCATTATTACTATATGATGCTAATTGTAAGACAATATTACTGAATGTGGCCAATTGGGGGAAACAAAATTGTAAAAATCAAAAAAATAAAAATAAAGCATGAAAAAATATTGGGCACTAAAAATGCTGTTTTATATGTAAACTAAAGTAAACACAAAAAAGTGCACGTTTATTATCGCCACATCCATAACGACCCAAGCCATAAAAAAATAAACACGGAAAAAATGTTCAAAAGGTGTATACAAAAAAAAATGGTATCACTAAAAATGTCACATTGAACAAAGAATGCGGCCCCCCAAATTCAAATTTTTTCCATGTGCGGCCCATATACCCAGCCGAGTTTGAGACCCCTGCTCTAGATCATCTCATAGGCACTTACACCTGTAAACGCAGAACAAATCGGGGCCATTGGTTGTTTTTTACAACATTCTTGATGTGTCGGCATACAATGCATTCTTGTTATGGCATGAAATACACCCAAATTGGAACAAAATAAACTATATAAAAGAAGAATTTTTATAGAGAAGTTGGGAAAATCACTGGTTAGCCCATATGTCGAAGAAAGAAAAATAACACCCAGAGATGATGGAGCGGCAGCCATTGTCCACAGGATCCAACAGCATGCTAAAGAAAGTGAACCAACGGCCTCCACCGGCACTGCTACGATACCCACGGTCTCCACCGGCACTGCTACGATACCCACGGCCTCCACCGGCACTGCTACGATACCCACTTTCTCCACCGGCACTGCTACGATACCCACGGCCTCCACCGGCACTGCTACGATACCCACGGCATCCACCGGCACTGCTACGATACCCACGGCCTCCACCGGCACTGCTACGATACCCACGGTCTCCACCGGCACTGCTACGATACCCACGGCCTCCACCGGCACTGCTACGATACCCACGGCCTCCACCGGCACTGCTGCGATACCCACGGCATCCACCGGCACTGCTGCGATACCCACGGCCTCCACCGGCACTGCTGCGATACCCACGGCACAAACCGGCACTGCTACAATACCCACGGCATCCACCAGCAACGCTTCCAGCCTAAAACAAAAGCAATGCGGCTTCTGTCAGACATCAAGTAATCACAAAACAAATGGGATATGTTGCAGTTGTGCAAAGTACTTATGCAAAAGACATGTAAATTATACTTGTGACGAATGCAAACAGTAAATTTAGCACCGTGAACCTAATTTACCATCTTATTTAGAAAAATATATATTTACATCCAGTTTGATGTTATTAGTTATAGTTTACAGTTATATAAAGAATCTTTTTTATGTGCAATATGCATGAATATTGCAATAAGGTCATGTAACATTTTTTTATACAAAAAAAAAATAAAACTTAAGTTTTTGATTCCATTTGTTTATGAACAACCATGTTCACATACAGTATAATAATGCAACAGGTATTCAAATAAAAAAACTTAAATTAGCTAAAACCAAGACTTTAATAGGTCTGGTCAAAAATTACCGGAACATTATGTGTATAGTAGACCCGAAGAGAACAGCAGCGTTAATGGATTGACGAATTTCAGTCTCGTGATAGTGCCGAGAAAATGTAAAATTGGGAACACATTGATTGATGTAAGAAAAAAACGATTCCAGTGTGTCAGTGTTGTCCCACAATATCATAAAGATATCGTCTATATATCTCTTCCAAAATATAGCATACTTTTGGAAAAAGGTGCTAGTATACACGAATGTAGACTCGAAACTTGCCATGAAAATATTAGCATAAGGAGGGGCGACATTTGAGGTCCCCGTTTGCTTTATGTAAAATTGATCTTCAAAGAGAAAATAATTTTTGGTCAAAATCTTTAAAGTCAGCAGAGATAAGCAAAATGTTACGGGTCCGGGTGGTGGAACCTCTGTGCTGCGGTGCCAGGAGGGACCAGAGGGGCGTAACCAAGTGCCTACTCAGACCGACCCAGGTCACACGGCGGCTTAGTCGACTCCGTGAACCAGGGAGGGACCGAGCAGGGGGACCAGGTGCCACTCTGGGACCGACCTTGTATGAGAGCAGGTGACTCCCACGGGTCAGAAGGCAGGAACTGACCGGTACAGTGGATGAGCACGGCGGGAAGGCTGGCGGGTGATCCGGGTAGATAAGCAGGCAGGTACGGCTGATAGCCAGACAGGCGCTCCGGGTAGGCAAGCAGGCGGGTACAGCGGATAGCCAGACAGGTGCTCTGGGTAGGCAAGCTGGCGGGCACGGCAGGTAACTGGCAGGTGCTCCAGGTAGGCAGGCTGGGGGGCACGGCAGGTAACTGGCAGGTGCTCCGGGTAGGCAGATTGGCGTGCACGTCAGGTAACTGGCAGGTGCTCCGGGTAGGCAGGCTGGCGGGCACGGCAAGTAACTGGCAGGTGCTCCAGGTAAGCAGACTGGCGGGCACGGCAAGTAACTGGCAGGTGCTCCAGGTAAGCAGACTGGCGGGCACGGCTGACAGACAGACTGGGCGGGCAGGACTGTTAGACATACTGGCGGGCAAGGCTGACAGGCAGTGGGACCTGAGGGCTGAAGAAAGTGTTAGCACACAAAACAACAACCTTGCACAGGCACTTCCATTTTGGAGGAGGTGCCTTATAAAGGGGAAGTCCTCCAGCCATTGGCCGGGGACTCTTTAGGATGGTGTGCGCAGCCAATTTAAGAGGGAGGGAGCGCGTCCTGAGCACAGTGCCCAGAAAGCTGCGCGCGGTGTGCGCCACAGCAGCAGAGGGGGAGCAGGCAGACGTCAGACCGGGACCGCGGCGGTGAGGGGAACGGTGTCTCTGCCCGGCAGGAGGCAGAGAAGCCGAATCTACACAAAACTCCTTCTGGTCAACGGAAAAAGTAGTATTTGATTCAAAAAATGTACTCACAGCACAAATGCCTCATTCATGTTCAATGCTTGTGTATAAGCTATTGACGACTAATGTAATTAATAGACAGTCAGTGGGAATCCTCACTATTGTGCATAAATCATGAAGGAATTGCAAAGTGTCCCTGAGATATGAAGGTATCGTAGACAGTAAAGGTGTAAGGATTTTTTCTAGCACAATGGCCAATGGTGATGATGAATTCATTGATGCCGCTATAGGCCGGCCAGGGGGATGGTATAAATTCTTGTGCATCTTCAGTAAGGTGTAGAATACCGAAATTACTGGATGATGGGACCGTGGAGGGTTAAAACTACTGGTGGTGCGCAACTGTAACTGCTAAAGTGTGATTGTACTGGTAGGCGCAACAACACCCTGCGTCTGTCTCACGTTAGATATCGGGGATGATTGACCCAACGGGTCCTCTAAAAAATGAACCTTCAATCTGAGAGTCCAAAAGAAACGATGAGTTTACTGGTCTAGAAGGAATTCATCAAATGCCGGTGTTGGGCCGGATGACAGTCGTTTTTGGAGGAGGAACAGTTCAACTGGTGACAGATTGTGTGAAGAGATGTTATAGACCATCTGCTCTGTCATACCTGTAACCAAGCCCGCATTCGTGAGGGAGGCTTTCTTCCCGTGCGTTCTCCTGCCCTTCGTTGGTTCTTCCCCGTCTTTGTTCCAAAAAAAAGTAGGGGCACCTTGAACTGTCACTGTCTGAACTTGTAGGTACCGAGAAATCCCATCGCCTGAAGGTCCTCCGATCTCTGGGGAAATTGGTATCTCGCCATTTGTATACTTGATTGCTCCTCAATGTGGTCCTTTTCCATTCCTGCAAATGAAGACGAAAATCCTCAATAGATTTATCAATTTTAGATCTAATGTTATTCAGCTCCTCAGTAGTCAACATATTTTGTATCTGCAGCTGTACGCCATTCACTCGAGCTTCAATATCCATTAATGTCCATTGAGCATATGTTCAGTATGCCCTCAAACTTGGAACAATAATCAGGTTTGTCTTGAAATAAAGAAGGCCTTAAAGGAACTCTTAAGCCTCCCAGAATCCTTTGTATGTTATTGTACTCCGCTTATGTGACGTAGTGTAATTCTAATGCAGTCTTCTTCCTCAATATTTTTTCATGGCCTCTAGAGCAGTGATTGCGAACCTTTTACAGACCGAGTGCCCAAACTGCCATCCAAAACCCACTTATATATCGCCAAGTGCCAACGCGGCAAATTAACCCAAATACTGAGGTTTTAGTTTAGAAAAAAACAACTCCTATAGAGAGCAGGCGGGGGCAGTATAGAGCAACCACAGGAAGGAGCAGGGGTATGAGACCCCAGAAATAAAGAAAGTGCTCACCCCCATCCTGGTATATGCCCCAATCCATGTATATATGCTGCCTCCCCCCACCAATCCATGTATATATGCTGCCTCCCCCCACCAATCCATGTATATATGCTGCCTCCCCCACCAATCCATGTATATATGCTGCCTCCCCCCCCACCAATCCATGTATATATGCTGCCTCCCCCCACCAATCCATGTATATATGCTGCCTCCCCCCACCAATCCATGTATATATGCTGCCTCCCCCCCACCAATCCATGTATATATGCTGCCCCCCCCACCAATCCATGTATATATGCTGCCTCCCCCCACCAATCCATGTATATATGCTGCCTCCCCCCCACCAATCCATGTATATATGCTGCCTCCCCCACCAATCCATGTATATATGCTGCCTCCCCCCACCAATCCATGTATATATGCTGCCTCCCCCCACCAATCCATGTATATATGCTGCCTCCCCCCACCAATCCATGTATATATGCTGCCTCCCCCCACCAATCCATGTATATATGCTGCCTCCCCACCAATCCATGTATATATGCTGCCTCCCCCCCACCAATCCATGTATATATGCTGCCTCCCCCACCAATCCATGTATATATGCTGCCTCCCCCCACCAATCCATGTATATATGCTGCCTCCCCCCACCAATCCATGTATATATGCTGCCTCCCCTCCACCAATCCATGTATATATGCTGCCTCCCCTCCACCAATCCATGTATATATGCTGCCTCCCCCCACCAATCCATGTATATATGCTGCCTCCCCTCCACCAATCCATGTATATATGCTGCCTCCCCCCACCAATCCATCTATATATGCTGCCTCCCCCCCACCAATCCATCTATATATGCTGCCTCCCCCACCAATCCATGTATATATGCTGCCTCCCCCCACCAATCCATGTATATATGCTGCCTCCCCCACCAATCCATGTATATATGCTGCCTCCCCCCCACCAATCCATGTATATATGCTGCCTCCCCCCACCAATCCATGTATATATGCTGCCTCCCCCACCAATCCATGTATATATGCTGCCTCCCCCCACCAATCCATGTATATATGCTGCCTCCCCCACCAATCCATGTATATATGCTGCCTCCCCCCACCAATCCATGTATATATGCTGCCTCCCCCACCAATCCATGTATATATGCTGCCTCCCCCCACCAATCCATGTATATATGCTGCCTCCCCCCCACAATCCATGTATATATGCTGCCTCCCCCACCAATCCATGTATATATGCTGCCTCCCCCCACAATCCATGTATATATGCTGCCTCCCCCACCAATCCATGTATATATGCTGCCTCCCCCCACCAATCCATGTATATATGCTGCCTCCCCCCACCAATCCATGTATATATGCTGCCTCCCCCCCACCAATCCATGTATATATGCTGCCTCCCCCCACCAATCCATGTATATATGCTGCCTCCCCCACCAATCCATGTATATATGCTGCCTCCCCCCCACCAATCCATGTATATATGCTGCTCCCCCCACCAATCCATGTATATATGCTGCCTCCCCCCACCAATCCATGTATATATGCTGCCTCCCCCCACCAATCCATGTATATATGCTGCCTCCCCCCACCAATCCATGTATATATGCTGCCTCCCCCCACCAATCCATGTATATATGCTGCCTCCCCACCAATCCATGTATATATGCTGCCTCCCCCACCAATCCATGTATATATGCTGCCTCCCCCCCACCAATCCATGTATATATGCTGCCTCCCCCCACCAATCCATGTATATATGCTGCCTCCCCCCACCAATCCATGTATATATGCTGCCTCCCCCCACCAATCCATGTATATATGCTGCCTCCCCCCCACCAATCCATGTATATATGCTGCCTCCCCCACCAATCCATGTATATATGCTGCCTCCTCCCCACCAATCCATGTATATATGCTGCATCCCCCACCAATCCATGTATATATGCTGCCTCCCCCCACCAATCCATGTATATATGCTGCCTCCCCCCACCAATCCATGTATATATGCTGCCTCCCCCCACCAATCCATGTATATATGCTGCATCCTCCCCACCAATCCATGTATATATGCTGCATCCCCCACCAATCCATGTATATATGCTGCCTCCCCCCCACCAATCCATGTATATATGCTGCCTCCCCCCCACCAATCCATGTATATATGCTGCCTCCCCCAACCAATCCATGTATATATGCTGCCTCCTCCCCCACCAATCCATGTATATATGCTGCCTCCCCCCCACCAATCCATGTATATATGCTGCCTCCTCCCCCACCAATCCATGTATATATGCTGCATCAATCCATGTATATATGCTGCCTCCCCCACCAATCCATGTATATATGCTGCCTCCCCCCCACCAATCCATGTATATATGCTGCCTCCCCCCACCAATCCATGTATATATGCTGCCTCCCCCCACCAATCCATGTATATATGCTGCCTCCCCCACCAATCCATGTATATATGCTGCCTCCCCCCCACCAATCCATGTATATATGCTGCCTCCCCCCCACCAATCCATGTATATATGCTGCCTCCCCCCACCAATCCATGTATATATGCTGCCTCCCCACCACCAATCCATGTATATATGCTGCCTCCCCACCAATCCATGTATATATACTGCCTCCCTCCACCAATCCATGTATATATGCTGCCTCCCCCCACCAATCCATGTATATATGCTGCCTCCCCCCACCAATCCATGTATATATGCTGCCTCCCCCACCAATCCATGTATATATGCTGCCTCCCCCCCACCAATCCATGTATATATGCTGCCTCCCCCACCAATCCATGTATATATGCTGCCTCCCCCCACCAATCCATGTATATATGCTGCCTCCCCCCACCAATCCATGTATATATGCTGCCCCCCCCACCAATCCATGTATATATGCTGCCTCCCCCACCAATCCATGTATATATGCTGCCTCCCCCACCAATCCATGTATATATGCTGCCTCCCCCCCACCAATCCATGTATATATGCTGCCTCCCCCCACCAATCCATGTATATATGCTGCCTCCCCCACCAATCCATGTATATATGCTGCCTCCCCCACCAATCCATGTATATATGCTGCCTCCCCCACCAATCCATGTATATATGCTGCCTCCCCCCACCAATCCATGTATATATGCTGCCTCCCCCCCACCAATCCATGTATATATGCTGCATCCCTCCCACCAATCCATGTATATATGCTGCATCCCCCCACCAATCCATGTATATATGCTGCCTCCCCACCAATCCATGTATATATGCTGCATCCCTCCCACCAATCCATGTATATATGCTGCCTCCCCCCCACCAATCCATGTATATATGCTGCCTCCCCCCCACCAATCCATGTATATATGCTGCCTCCCCCCCACCAATCCATGTATATATGCTGCCTCCCTCCCACCAATCCATGTATATATGCTGCCTCCTCCCCCACCAATCCATGTATATATGCTGCCTCCCCCACCAATCCATGTATATATGCTGCCTCCTCCCCCACCAATCCATGTATATATGCTGCCCCCCACCAATCCATGTATATATGCTGCCTCCTCCCCCACCAATCCATGTATATATGCTGCATCCCCCACCAATCCATGTATATATGCTGCCCTCCTCCCCCACCAATCCATGTATATATGCTGCATCCCCCACCAATCCATGTATATATGCTGCCTCCTCCCCCACCAATCCATGTATATATGCTGCCTCCTCCCCCACCAATCCATGTATATATGCTGCATCCCCCACCAATCCATGTATATATGCTGCCTCCTCCCCCACCAATCCATGTATATATGCTGCCTCCCCCAACCAATCCATGTATATATGCTGCCTCCCCCACCAATCCATGTATATATGCTGCTCCCCCCACCAATCCATGTATATATGCTGCCTCCCCCCACCAATCCATGTATATATGCTCCCTCCCCCACCAATCCATGTATATATCCTGCCTCCCCCACCAATCCATGTATATATGCTGCCTCCCCCCACCAATCCATGTATATATCCTGCCTCCCCCCACCAATCCATGTATATATCCTGCCTCCCCCCACCAATCCATGTATATATGCTGCCTCCCCCCCACCAATCCATGTATATATGCTGCCTCCCACCAATCCATATATATATGCTGCCTCCCCCCACCAATCCATGTATATATGCTGCCTCCCCCCACCAATCCATGTATATATGCTGCCTCCCCACACTAATCCATGTATATATGCTGCCCCCCCACCAATCCATGTATATATGCTGCCCCCCACCAATCCATGTATATATGCTGCCTCCCACCAATCCATATATATATGCTGCCCCCCCCACCAATCCATGTATATATGCTGCCTCCCCCCCACCAATCCATGTATATATGCTGCCTCCCCCCCACCAATCCATGTATATATGCTGCCTCCCCCCACCAATCCATGTATATATGCTGCCTCCCACCAATCCATGTATATATGCTGCCTCCCCCCCACCAATCCATGTATATATGCTGCCTCCCACCACCAATCCATGTATATATGCTGCCTCCCCCCCACCAATCCATGTATATATGCTGCCTCCCACCAATCCATGTATATATGCTGCCTCCCCCCACCAATCCATGTATATATGCTGCCTCCCCCCACCAATCCATGTATATATGCTGCCTCCCACCAATCCATGTATATATGCTGCCTCCCCCCCACCAATCCATGTATATATGCTGCCCCCCACCAATCCATGTATATATGCTGCCTCCCCCCACCAATCCATGTATATATGCTGCCTCCCCCCACCAATCCATATATATATGCTGCCTCCCCCACCAATCCATGTATATATGCTGCCTCCCCCCCCCAATCCATGTATATATGCTGCCTCCCCCCCACCAATCCATGTATATATGCTGCCTCCCCCCCACCAATCCATGTATATATGCTGCCTCCCCCCCACCAATCCATGTATATATGCTGCCCCCCCACCAATCCATGTATATATGCTGCCTCCCCCCACCAATCCATGTATATATGCTGCCTCCCCCACCAATCCATGTATATATGCTGCCTCCCCCCACCAATCCATGTATATATGCTGCCTCCCCCCACCAATCCATGTATATATGCTGCCTCCCCCACCAATCCATGTATATATGCTGCCTCCCCCCACCAATCCATGTATATATGCTGCCTCCCCCACCCAATCCATGTATATATGCTGCCTCCCCACCAATCCATGTATATATGCTGCCTCCCCCCACCAATCCATGTATATATGCTGCCTCCCCCACCAATCCATGTATATATACTGCTTCCCCCCCACCAATCCATGTATATATGCTGCCTCCCCCACCAATCCATGTATATATGCTGCCTCCCCCCACCAATCCATGTATATATGCTGCCTCCCCCCCACCAATCCATGTATATATGCTGCCTCCCCCCACCAATCCATGTATATATGCTGCCCCCCCACCAATCCATGTATATATGCTGCCCCCCCACCAATCCATGTATATATGCTGCCTCCCACCAATCCATGTATATATGCTGCCCCCCCCACCAATCCATGTATATATGCTGCCTCCCCCCACCAATCCATGTATATATGCTGCCCCCCCACCAATCCATGTATATATGCTGCCTCCCCCCACCAATCCATGTATATATACTGCCTCCCCCCACCAATCCATGTATATATGCTGCCTCCCCAATCCATGTATATATGCTGCCTCCCCAATCCATGTATATATGCTGCCTCCCCCCCACCAATCCATGTATATATGCTGCCCCCCCCACCAATCCATGTATATATGCTGCCTCCCCCACCAATCCATGTATATATACTGCCTCCCCCCCACCAATCCATGTATATATGCTGCCTCCCCAATCCATGTATATATGCTGCCAATCCATGTATATATGCTGCCTCCCCTCACCAATCCATGTATATATGCTGCCCCCCCCCCCAATCCATGTATATATGCTGCCCCCCCACCAATCCATGTATATATGCTGCCCCCCCCCAATCCATGTATATATGCTGCCCCCCCACCAATCCATGTATATATGCTGCCTCCCCCCCCAATCCATGTATATATGCTGCCTCCCCCCCACCAATCCATGTATATATGCTGCCCCCCCACCAATCCATGTATATATGCTGCCCCCCCACCAATCCATGTATATATGCTGCCACCCCACCAATCCATGTATATATGCTGCCTCCCCCCACCAATCCATGTATATATGCTGCCCCCCCACCAATCCATGTATATATGCTGCCCCCCCACCAATCCATGTATATATGCTGCCTCCCCACCAATCCATGTATATATGCTGCCTCCCCACCAATCCATGTATATATGCTGCCTCCCCCCACCAATCCATGTATATATGCTGCCTCCCCACCAATCCATGTATATATGCTGCCCCCCCCACCAATCCATGTATATATGCTGCCTCCCCCCACCAATCCATGTATATATGCTGCCTCCCCCCACCAATCCATGTATATATGCTGCCTCCCCCCCACCAATCCATGTATATATGCTGCCTCCCCCACCAATCCATGTATATATGCTGCCTCCCCCCCACCAATCCATGTATATATGCTGCCTCCCCCCACCAATCCATGTATATATGCTGCCTCCCCCCACCAATCCATGTATATATGCTGCCTCCCCCCCACCAATCCATGTATATATGCTGCCTCCCCCCACCAATCCATGTATATATGCTGCCTCCCCCCACCAATCCATGTATATATGCTGCCTCCCCCCCACCAATCCATGTATATATGCTGCCTCCCCCCACCAATCCATGTATATATGCTGCCTCCCCCCACCAATCCATGTATATATGCTGCCTCCCCCCACCAATCCATGTATATATGCTGCCTCCCCCCACCAATCCATGTATATATGCTGCCCCCCACCAATCCATGTATATATGCTGCCTCCCCCCCACCAATCCATGTATATATGCTGCCTCCCCCACCAATCCATGTATATATGCTGCCTCCCCCCACCAATCCATGTATATATGCTGCCTCCCCCCCACCAATCCATGTATATATGCTGCCTCCCCCACCAATCCATGTATATATGCTGCCTCCCCCCACCAATCCATGTATATATGCTGCCTCCCCCCACCAATCCATGTATATATGCTGCCTCCCCCCACCAATCCATGTATATATGCTGCCTCCCCCCACCAATCCATGTATATATGCTGCCTCCCCCCACCAATCCATGTATATATGCTGCCTCCCCCCACCAATCCATGTATATATGCTGCCTCCCCCCCACCAATCCATGTATATATGCTGCCTCCCACCAATCCATGTATATATGCTGCCCCCCCACCAATCCATGTATATATGCTGCCTCCCCCCACCAATCCATGTATATATGCTGCCCCCCCACCAATCCATGTATATATGCTGCCCCCCACCAATCCATGTATATATGCTGCCTCCCCCCACCAATCCATGTATATATGCTGCCTCCCACCAATCCATGTATATATGCTGCCTCCCCCCACCAATCCATGTATATATGCTGCCTCCCACCAATCCATGTATATATGCTGCCCCCCACCAATCCATGTATATATGCTGCCTCCCCCACCAATCCATGTATATATGCTGCCTCCCCCCAATCCATGTATATATGCTGCCTCCCCCACCAATCCATGTATATATGCTGCCTCCCCCACCAATCCATGTATATATGCTGCCTCCCACCAATCCATGTATATATGCTGCCTCCCCCCACCAATCCATGTATATATGCTGCCTCCCCCCACCAATCCATGTATATATGCTGCCTCCCACCAATCCATGTAT